>NC_135232.1:723813251-724118992 GCF_051348905.1 Ranitomeya variabilis
TAAAGTGCTGAAAGAGGTGCAGGTCGGCTCCTGGCACTGAGTGCCAGCCTGTGTGCGTGCAAGATCGCCGTGAAGTATCCATACGTCTAAGGTGGGAAAGGGCTTAATCTGTCAGATGAAAATCAGCAATGCAAGTCTATGACTCCATGAAGAAAATCAAACTGCACTAGGATTACAAACAAGTGAGGTCCAATTTTTCCAGACTAATAGAATGGAGAAACCTTTTTTTTTTTTCTCTGCACAGAGAAAGACTGATGTCACTCTGAGCAAAGTCTGATCAGAATAATCAGACTGTTTTTATCGGAAGTGGAGTAAATGGTTGTATGATCCTTCCTGACATATCTTTCAAGGCGCTTTGACTAACAATTGCCTGCCTGTCACAGATATTAGTCATTGGTCACTTCCATACTGACCTTTTTTTTTTTAATCCCCTGCCAATCATGAAAGCATCATGCCATGGTATCACCAATTATATGATGTCACTAAAGTTGAGCGAAAGTTTTCACACTGCCCTGTTCTGGTACACAGTCCACCATGGCAGCCGGAACAAGGCAGTTTTTAGTTTCTGCACCTCTTGTGCTTGCTACGGCCTGTGATGTGCATCACCCACCTTCTGTTACCTAGTAAATGCAGGAGGCGACCAAGATGCCATGTGTAAATGTGAAGACTGCTTTGGTTCGGCTGTCACTGAGGACTGGATGCCAGAAAATGGCACTGCAATTGCAAATTCTGTTTTCTTGTCTGACAAAAGTTATCACAGCAGGAAAAGCCACAGATATTTTCGACAATTTTGTGCAAAGAAAAGATTTAACAGATAAGCTGTAAACTGAGAGGTGCTTACACCCCAACATGAGATTGTAACAAAGAAACTTCCATTCTTCTGCATCCCTGGAAAAGCACGTAACCATCACAAGAAGAATCATATTACATGAAAAAAATTTAATGGTCCCAAATATAGATTCAACAACTCATACACCCAGGGTGGGGAAAAAAAGAATACAAAATGATATAAATCATGACACGAGGTGACCACATCTAGAATTCCATTCATTTTTTTTTTGTTTGTTTTTTAATCAAGATGGGGTTGAGATTTTCCCCTACACCTTCAAAAGAAAGCTGCAGTTTACGGGCATAAGGGAGAAAGAGTTTGAAGAAAAAAAAGTCAGAATCAGCTCACCCCACCAAGGGTTTATTTTAAAACATTTTGTGGCAAATGACAGAAAAAAAATTCATATTCAGGATGTGTGAATCCTATATGGGCAGAAATGTTCCACCCAGTCAGAAGTGCTGGCATCCATTGTATATATAGCTGCAGACTTTCCTCCTCTGAAGGGCACCATTTCTGAGCCTCTCTCCTCCTCTTGCTTTCCTCTTCGGAGCATCTGACCAGCCAATCGAGAGTTCAACAAGAAACTCCTGCCCTGTTGGCTTTTTTAATATATATATATTTATTTATTTTTTATTTGACTATTTCCTTCCCTGAGAAAAGGGCAATTTGTGGTCTGCGGGAGAGTACAAGGCGTCCAAGTCCTTTCCACATTTCATGTCTTCCCTCCCTCGTGCTCCTAGGGATTGGCACTTGAGCAGATGTCTACATGTTGTTGTTTGTGTCAGACTCGCTCACAGCACGGTGTGCCCGGCTGCAGTAGTTTTTTTTTTCTTCTGATTTTTTTTTTTTTTTTTTTTGTGGGAGATCAGTTGTTTGATGGGATTTGATCAAACAAAATTGCTGGTATTAAGAGCCAAGTCTAGCTTTCTTACTGAGTGGTAGAGTCTCTTCCTTTTCCTCCTCCTCTTCATCATCATCTTCCTCATCATCATCTGGATAGTCTACTAGTCCCACAAGGCCTCCCTGGTAAAAATCAACAGGAATACTATTACATCAAAGTTAACAACAGGCTAGCCAGTCAGCCAAAAAATACTAGAAAGTATATTTAAAAATAAAACAGCTTAGGCTAGTTTCACATTTGCGTTTAAAAAAGCAGCGTTTTTAACGCAAACGCAGGTGGTGAAAAAACGCATGTAATTGCGTGCAAACGCTGCGTTTTTTAGACGCATGCGTTTTTGCATGCGGTAAAAAAACGCGGCTGGATGTCCTCATATGACGTCGAACGTGGGAAAAAGTTCCCAGGCTCGAGGTCATATGAGGACATCCAGCAGAGGGCGCATCACCGCGACTGAAGGTTACATTACCTTCATTCCCCGGGGGTTTACAGGCAGGAGCACAGCTGCATTATAGCAGAGCTCCTGCCTGTAAAATATTTTAACCCCTTAAGATGGATTTACATCGTGGGTCGTTACAGATCTACGGAAGGTATGTATATTGTTGGTTTATTATTTTTAATTTGTTACAGAACGATGGTATTCAGGTGGATTGAGAGAGCAATAAAATATTACAACAACCTGTGTGTTTATTTCATTAAAATACTTTGCAATATTATGTGTGTTTTTTTTAACCATTTCATACAATTGGATTAATAATGGATAGGTGTCATAATTGACGCCTCTCCATTATTAATCTGGCTTAATGTCACCTTACAATAGCAAGGTGACATTAACCCTTCACTACCCCATATCCCACCGCTACACGGGAATGGGAAGAGAGTGGCCAAGTGCCAGAATAGGCGCATCTTACAGATGTGCCTTTTCTGGGGTGGCTGGGGGCAGATGTTTTTAGCCGGGGGGGGGGGGCAGTAACTGTGGACCCTCTCCAGGCTATTAATATCTGCCCTCAGTCACTGGCTTTACCACTCGGGAGGAGAAAATTGCGCGGGAGCCCATGCCAATTTTTCCCGCGATTTAATCCTTAAAATTAATAGCTACAGCGCCGAAATTTTGCACATACACACTACTAACATTAGTAGTGTGGAATATGCAAAAAAAAGGGGGATATGACATGGTTTACTGTATGTAAACCATGTCTCATATGTCGGGTTTAGGCAGCAGAAATGAAAAGCCGGCAATTGAATTGCCGGCTTTAGGGTTAGGGGTAGGGTTAGGGTTTGGATCCCTTTATCACCTTGATGGTGGGGGGTGGCTTATCAGTGTGTATTCTTGTTTTTTTCTATAAAAACGCATGCGTTTTTAACGCAAACAAACACATGTGCTTAAAAACGCATGCGTTTACATAGACAGCAATACTTTTTTTGCGGCAAAAAAACGCATGCTTTTTTGCGGCAAAAAAAACGCCTCTAGAAATTACTACATGTTGCATTTCCGCAACAAAACGCAAGCATGGAAAAAACGCATGCGTTGTCAAACGCGGCAAAACGCATGCAAAAAAACGCATGCGTTTTTAATGTTAAGTATAGGAAAAAAAAAACATGCGTTTATTTGCGGTAAAACGCAGCGGCAAAAAACGCAAATGTGAAACCAGCCTAAAATGGGTCATCAAGCTTTGCTTTCTTCTACATCGAGGGGTGAGAGGGAGCGGATGATATGTCTACACATGTCTATTGTTCATATCTCCTATATATAGGACAGGTACAGTGGGGAAAAGTATTAGATACACTGACGATTTTGCAAAGAATGGAGAGGTTTGTCATTTTTATTGTAGGTGAACTTCCAACTGTGAGAGACAATCTTTAAAAAATCCAGAAAATCACATTGTATGATTTCTACATAATTAATTTGCATTTTATTGCATTAAATACAAGTATTTGGTATAATAGAAAAAGAGGGATTTTTGGTACTCACCGTAAAATCTCTTTCTTGGAGCCTTCATTGGGGGACACAGGTAACCATGGGGTGTATGCTGCTGTCGCTAGGAAGGTGACACTAGGCAAAAAAAAAAAACAGCTCCTCAGCTGTATACACCCACTGACATGCACAAAGCACCTCAGTTAGTGTTAAAGCAGTAGGAGAAGCAACCAAAAACTCAACATAGGCACCAACGCAACAACAGTTAGGGAGGGTACTGTGTCCTCCAATGAAGGCTCTAAGAAAAAGATTTTATGGTGAGTACCAAATATCCCTCTTTCTTTATCGCTTCATTGGGGGGGGACAGGTAACCACGGGACTTCCCAAAGCAGTCCCCAAGGATGGGAAACAGAAGGAATGCAAAGAAAAAATGGTTAGGTTGGCCGGTGTGTCACCTGCAGCACGTTCGTTCCCAGGCCTGTGTCAGACGAAGCGTGGGTATGAACCCTGCAAAACCTCGCAAAGACGACCAGGTCGCGACCTTGCAAATCTGTAAGGCTGACACGCCTGGTGACGAACAGCCCAGGAGGCCCCCACGGCCTGGGTGGAGTAAGCCCTCACTCTCAGGCTGTTTTTCCTGAACGCGGTATGCCTCCAAAATTGCAGAACGAATCCAACAGGCAATAGTGGAGACTTAGAAGCTGGGAGCCCCTTAGGACAACCTTCAGAGATGACAAATAGGCAATCGGATTGACAAAAGGAAGCAGTCCTTGAAAGGTAGACTTGAATAGCTCTGACCAAATCCAGCTTGTGGAGGGACTTCTCCAGGGGATGGACCGGAGAGGGACATAGAGAAGGAAGGACAATGTCTTCATTGATGTGAAATGAAGAGACAACCTTAGGTAAGAAGGAAGGAACGGGTCTGAAGACCACATTGTCCTGATGAAAAATCACGAACGGAGAACGACAGGATAATGCCGCTAACTCAGAAACCCTCCTGATGGACTAATGGCAACTAAGAAGGTAACTTTCCATGACAGGAGAGAAAACAAAATATCTTGAATGGGCTTAAAGGGAGCACGTTGGAGGGCGCCAAGGACTAGGTTAAGATCCCATGGGTCTATCGGAGAATGATAAGGTGGACGACACCTTGAAGAAGGTCTATACCTGGGAACGGGAAGCCAGATCCCTCTGGAAAAAGAATTGACAGAGCGGAAACATGTCCCTTAAGAGAACTGAGCGATAGACCAGAGTCAAGACCCGCTTGAAGAAAACCCAAGGATGAAAGGAAGGGAAAAGGACATAGGAAACAAATTGTTCTCCTCACACCAACAGAAGAAGACCTTCCAATATCTGTGGTAGATACGCGAGGATGCTGGTTTTCTCACCCTATTCATGGTCAGAATGACCTGGTGGAAAAAAACAGCCTCACTGAGTACTGAAGCCTCAAAGGCTATGCGGTTAAACTCAAGAGACTGATGAGAACTCTGGTGGAAGAGGGGGCTTTGTGAGAGAATATCTGGATGGTCTGTAAACCTCCAGGGAGCATACATTACCATGTTCACCTGCTCAGCGTACCAGGCCCGTCTTGGCCAATCCGGAGCTATCAGGATTATGGAAATCCCTTCTGCCTTTATCTTTTTTATGACTCTCGAAATCAAGGGGAAGAGGCGGAAAAAGATAAAGCAGGTGTAATTGAGACCAGAGGATTACCAGAGCATCGCAACCGATGGTTAGTGGGTCCCGGGACCTGGCTACGAACTGAGGAACCTTGTGGTTCAAGTGAGACACCATCAGGTCAACGTCTGGGGCGTCCCATCGTTGACAAATCTGGTTGAAGATGTCAGGCTTGAGAGACCACTCGCCCGAAGCGAGACCCTGATGGCTCAGAAAATCGGCAGCCCAATTTTCCACCCCCAGAATGTGAACTGCTGATATGGCAGGGACGTGACATTCCGCCCATCACAGAATCCTTGTCACCTCTGTCATAATCTGCTAGCTGCGAGTCCCGCTTTGATGGTTTATGTAAGCCACGGCCGTGGCATTGTCCGATTGAATGCAGACCGACTTGCCTGTGGGGAGGTACTGCCAGTGGAGAAGGGCGAGAAAGATCGCCCTGATCTCCAGAAGATTGATGGGGAGAGCAGTTCCTGAGCATTCCAGCGACCCTGCACCATGTGATGAAGGAAGACCGCTCCTCAACCGATGAGACTGGCGTCGGTGGTGATGACCTGCCACCAGAAAGGGAGGAAGGAGCTCCCACGCCGGACTGAGGCGGATAGCGTTCACCAGGTCAGGGATTGCCTCACCTTGAGAGGCAGAAGCACGGGTCGTTCCAGGGAGACGGTTCTCTTCTCCCAAGCAGACAAGAGTGCCAGCTGAAGAAAACATGTGTGGAACTGGGCAAAAGGCACATCTTCCATGGAGGCAATCATCTTCCCAAGAACTCCCATGCAAGACCGCAAGGGGAGAGGGGCTGGTCGCTTCAGAGAATGGATTCCCTGGCAGAGAACAGAAAACTTCTCCTTTGGAGAAAGACAAGGGCTTGGACCATGTCGAACCTCTTACCTAGAAACACCAGGTGCTGAGCTGGGGTCAGGGAGGACTTCTCCCTGTTGACTATCCAGCCGAGATGGACCAGAGTGTCCAGAGTGATCTGAAGACTCTGGTCGCAGTCTCTGCAGGACGGCCCCTTGATTAGAAGATCGTCCAAGTAAGGAATTATGAGAATCCCCTTGGAGCGAAGGATGGCCATGACCACTGTCATGACCTTCCTGAACACTCTGGGGGCAGAGGCCAGGCTGAAAGGAAGGGCAGTGAACTGAATGAATCGCCTGGATAGCGAATCGAAGGAATCTCTAATGCAGAACAAAAACAGGAAAGTGACGATAGGCATCCTGAATGTACACAGGACAAAGAAATTCTCCTAGTTCCATTGAGGCGATCATCGAGCGTAGGGACTCCTCCCTATAATGGCGGATCCGAACGTCGCGGTTCAACTATTTGAGATCCAAAACCGGACGGAGCGATCAGTCTTTCTTCGGGACTACGAAAAGATTGGTGTAGAGCCCTGAAAAAAAAAAAAAAAAGTTTGTTCCAGGGAACGGGTACGATTACACCTGTGCGTAGAAGAGAGGAGACGGCCTGAAGAACCCCTGAGGCCCGAGACGGGAGTCTTGGTGGGCGAGACAGAAAGAAACATATTCCGCGGGGAGGATGAGAAAAATCGATTTTGTAGCCGGACGTAATTCTCTCTGACCCAGGCGTCGACGGCCACTGACAACCATGCGCCCCTGATGAGAAGAAGCCGGCCTCCCACCCTTGAGATATTCCCTGGTGGGGGTAGCTAGTCACTTAGAAGAGAATCTGTGAGAGTGGGACCCAGAGGGCTTGGAGGAGCGACCCAATATAGTCTTCCGATAGATCCATGGGATTTTAACCCTGTCAGTGGCGCGCTCCAGCACGCTCCTGGTGAGTCCATTCAAGACATCACATTTGTTTTCAACTGTCATACAAAGTTGTCTTTTTAGTTGCATTACGTCCATCAGGAGAGTTTCCAAGTTAGCAGCATTGTCCTGCCGTTTCCGATTCTACATCAGGACAAGGTACTTTTAAGGCCTGTTCCTTCCTACCTAAGGTGGTCTCTTCATTTCACATTAATGAAGACATTGTCCTTCCCTCTCCAGTCCATCCCCTAGAGAATTCCCTCCACAAGCTGGATCCAGTTAAAGTTATCAGTCTACCTTTCAAGGACTGCTCCCTTTCGTCAATCTGATGCCCTGTTCGTCATCTCTGAAGGTCGTCGTAATGGGATCCCAGCTTCACTATTGCCGTTGGATTTATTTGGCAATATTGGAAGCATACTGCATTCTGGACTAACAGCCTCCTCAGGGGGTGAAGGCTCACTCGGCACCGTGGTGGGGGCCTCCTGGGCTGTTTGTCACCAGGCCTTGGCTTTCCTGATTGTAAGGCCGCGACCTGGGCTTCTTTGCACTCCTTTGCGAGTTGTGTTTTTTTTTTTTGTTGTTGTTTTTTTAAATACAGGGTTCATACCCATGCCTCGTGTGATGCAGGCCTGGCAAGGAAGGTGCCTGCAGGCGGTGGTTACGCACTGGCCAACCTGAGTACGCTTTTCTTTGCATCTTTTCTCTTCCCACCCTAGGGACTTCTTTGGGAAGTCCCATGGTTACCTGTGTCCCCCAATGAAGCGATAAAGAGGGATTTTTGGTACTCACCGTAAAATCTTTCTTGGAGCCTTCATTGGGGGACACAGAACACTCCCTAATTGTTAGTACCATTATTGGGCCTAAGTGCCTTCGTTGATGCGTTGGTGCATATGTTGAGTTTTTGGTTGCTTCTCCTACTGCTTTAACACTAACTGAGGTACTTTGTGCCTGTCTGTGGGTGTATACAGGAGAAGAGGAGCTAATTTCCTTTTTTGGCATAGTGTGAGCCTCCTAGCGACAGCAGCATACACCCATGGTTACCTGTGTCCCCCAATGAAAGCTCCAAGAAAGATTTTATGGTGAGTACCAAAAATCCCTCTTTTTTACAGCCGTGGCCATTTTCCCCGTGTCCGGTACCAGGTATCCCCTTTCATCCCTGGCTGCGCCCCCTCTCTGGTTTCCCTAGCCATTCCCTATCGAGCTATTAACTTTTGCACTCTTTCTGGGCCAATAGGAGGCCTCGCTAGGTCAGAGAGTCTTTTCTCTAGCCAGACCACGCCCCCCGCTTTGCGCACGTCTTTTCTGTGCTTTTTTTCTTTCCTCCTATCTGAGCTCCCTCTCCCGGCCGGGGCATACCCCTCTGCGATACTCCAATCAGAGGGGCGCTTTCTGTTTCTGAGAAAGGTTATTTACCATGTCCTGCATCTTTGAGTTCTGGTCCATATCAGACTCTGACTCAGACTGGGAATCCACCTGCAACCTAAAAGCCGCCTCCGAGGAGGGGGCATGGGGTGAGGAATGCATAAGGGAGGATGCAGAGAGACCCGGAGAACTAAAGGAAGAACTGAAAGGAGCACGCTTCCTTTGCTTTGTACCCGATTTGACCCTGCGGAGGTCGCAGTCAGGTGCATGCGAATCACCATGAGAGGCGTTCGGAGCAATGGTGGCAGTAGACAAATGCAGGGGTCATTCCAGACCTGGACTGTGAAATTTTTGTCAGATCTGAGATTGACGTGGCAACAGCCCACTCCCGAGGGAGGGGAGTGCTCTCATCCTGGGCGTTAGGGTGCTCCTTTGGGGCAGACATGGTGGTGGAGGAGTCAAGACAAAAATAACAGAGCCTACCTGATGCCAGCGACAACCAGAAGAGAGATGTGGAATCTGTTTGCAGAGAGCGCAGGATATACCTGTGTTCCCCGTGAGCAGAGCGCCAGCAGAACCACAGAGCCCGCAGGATATGGCGGTGAGAAGAGGCCGATACAGACTTTGCTTGTCCCCACACTGCTGCAATCTGCCGTCCAGCAAAAGAGAAAGCAAGCGTCCTATTGGCTGACATGCCGGGAGCGTGGACAACCAGGACAACCTGCCGGCCGATGAATAAGAAGGTTCCCTTCCAATTAGCTGACACGCCGGGGGTGTGGACAGCCGGGAAGGTGACGCTCTGTGATAGGAGCGGAAGAAAGAGCGCCATGGGGGGCGTGACCAGCTCAACAAAAGAGGAGGAAGACATCCTACTGGATAAAAAGAGTGCGCGATTTAAACGCACGCCAGTGACTGGCTAAAGGAAGCAGGAGAGGTGCGGTCAGCAAGGGGAGGAGGGGGGGTACGCAAGTGCTGGGCCCGGCTATGGGAAACATGGCCGCGGCCACCAGCTGTTCTCTACCACTAACGCCGCCCTGTCCCCTTGGGATGAAGGAACAGGGTACCCCGGGATAACGCCTGCAGCTGTGAAGGTAGGGAGGGAGACATACCTGCGGGTGAGTCACGGTGGGAGACATACCTGCGGAGAGTCCGGGTCCCTCTGTAGCAATGAGGATCACATCAGGAGCCCTCGGGTGGGAGAAGGTCACTGAAATGCGAAATCCTCCTTCCCACAATGTCTCCAGACGGTGCAGAAGATGGCATCAACCCCTTACAAAAAGGGGGAGGCCACCGCTGGTGACCATCGTCTTCCTCTCAGCCCTCTCCGAGGAGAGGGGTGAGGTGGGAAAAGGCAAGGACTGGCCACCGGGAATCACCCTGAAACACCTGTAAAGGTGACAGGGGATAAAGTCCTGTCTTCGGGTCCAAGAGTGGGCGAAAACAGGGTGAGAAATTACACCCTGTTACCCTGAAGCTGAAGAACCTGAAAGACAAAGGAAAAAGATTAATAAAACACAACAGATGACCTGAAAAGGAAAAGATGGATCTGGGATCAGATCTAGGTCTGCCTCCTACAGACACTAAGCTTAAACTGAGGTACTTTGTGCCTGCCTGTGGTTGTATACTGGGGAGGAGGAGCCATCTTCCTTTTTTTGCAAAGTGTCAGCCTTCTAGCGACAGCAGCATACTCCCATGGTTACCTGTCCCCCCCCCCCCTCCTAAGGTAAGCTTCAAGAGCCCTCGGGTGGGAGAGGGTCGATGGAAACTGGGATCCTCCTTCCCGCACCATCTCCAGACGGTGCAGAAGACAGCATCAATCCCTTACAAGAAGGGGGAAGGCCACCGCTGGTGCCCATCGTCTTTCTCTCAACCCTCTCCGAGGAGAGGGGTGCGCAGGAGAAAAGGCAAGGACTGGCCACTGGAAATCACCCTGAAACACCCGTAAGAGTGACAGGGGATAAAGTCCTGCCTGTGGGTCTGAGAGTGGGCGATATGGGTGACACCACACTGCTCTCGGCCGCGTACGTATGGGAAAACAGGGTGAGAAATTACACAGTTACCCTAAAAAGATGAACCTGAAAAAAAAAAAAAGGCAAAAAGATTAATAAACACAAACAGGGAACCTGCAAGGAAAAATGCAGATCTGGGATCAGATCCAGGTTCGCCTCCTACAAACACTAAGCTTAAACTGAGGTACTTTGTGCCTGTCAGTGGGTGTATACTGCTGAGGAGCTATCTTTCTTTTTTGCCTAGTGTCAGCCTCCTAGCAACAGCAGCATACACCCCATGGTTACCCGTGTCCCCCAATGAAGGGATATAGAGACAGAACTTAATATTTGGTATAGAAACCTTTGTTTGCAATTACAGAGGTCAGATGTTTCCTGTAGTTCTTGACCAAGTTTGCACACACTGCAGCAGGGATTTTGAGCCACTCCTCCACACAGATCTTGCAGATTTCAGAGCTGTCGCTGGGCAACATTGAGTTTCAGCTCCTTCCAAATATTTTCTCTTAAAAAGTTCAGGTCTGGAGACTGGCTAGGCCACTCCAGGACCTTGAAATGCTTCTTATGGAGCCATTCCTTAGTTGTTCTGGCTGCGTGTTTTTGGTCAGCGTCGTGCTGGAAGACCCAGCCAGGACCCATTTTCAGTGCTCTTACTGAGTGAAAAAGGTTGTTGGCCAAAATCTCGCTACACCTGACCCCATCCACCCTCCCTTCAAAACAGTAGTCATCCTGTCCCCTTTGCAGAAAAGCACCCCCAAAGTATGATGTTTCCCCCACCATGCTTCAAGGTTGGGGCGGTGTTCATGGGGTTGTACTCATCCTTCATCTTCCTCCAAACACGGCGAGTGGCATGGATACCAAAAAGTTCTATTCAGATTGTCATTGGCAACTTTCAGACAGGCCCCTGGACATGTGCTGGTGTAAGCAGGAGAACCTAGTGTGTTAGTAATGCTAATGTTTCAGACAGTGGTCCCAGCTCTCTTCAGGTCCCTGTGTAGTTCTGGGCCAACTGCAGACCTTTCCCTGAATCTTCCCTACCTCAAGGCAAGATCTTGCATGCAGCCCCAGACCGAGGAAGATTGAAAGTCAACTTGTGTTTCGTCCATTCCTAATAATTGCGCCAACAGTTGTTAATTCTCACCAAGCTGCTTACCTATTGTCCTGTAGCCCATCCCAGCCTTGTGCAGGTCTACAATTTTGTCACTGGTGTCCTTAGACAGCCCTTTGGTCTTGGCCATATGGTGGAAAGGTTGGAGTGTGATTCAGTGTGTGGACAGGTGTCTTTTATACAGGTAACAAGTTCAAACAGGTGCAATTAATACAGGTGCAATTAATACAGGTGCAGAGTAGGAGGCTTCTTAAAGGGAACCTGTCACCCCCAAAATCGATGATGAGGTAAGCCCACCTTCATCAGGGGCTTATCTACAGCATTCTGTAATGCTGTAGATAAGCCCCCGATGTTACCTGAAAGAGGAGAAAAAGAGGTTAGATTATACTCACCCAGGGGTGGTCCCGCTGTGGTCCGGTCCGATGGGCGTCTCAGGTCCGCTCCGGCGCCTCCTATTTTCATTCCATGACGTCCTCTTCTGGTCTTCACGCCGCGGCTCTGGCGCAGGCGTACTTTGTCTGTCCTGTTGAAGGCAGAGCAAAGTACTGCAGTGTGCAGGCATCGGGGCTCTCTGACCTTTCCGGCGCCTGCGCACTGCAGTACTTTGCTCTGCCCTCAACAGGACAGACAAAGTACGCCTGCGCCAGAGCCGCGGCGTGAAGACCAGGAGAGGACGTCATGGAATGAAGATAAAAGGCGCTGGAACGGACCTGTGACACAGACCGCAGCAGGACCGCCCCTGGGTGAGTATAATCTAATGTCTTTTTCTCCTCTTTCAGGTAACATCGGGGGCTTATCTACAGCATTACAGAATGCTGTAGATAAGCCCCTGATGACGGTGGGCTTAGCTCACCATCGATTTTGGGGGTGACAGGTTCCCTTTAAAACAAAAAAACTAACAGGTCTGTGAGAGATAGAATTATTGCTGGTTGGTCAGTGATCAAATACTTATTTCATGCAATAAAATGCAATTTAATTATTTAAAAATCCAACAATGTGATTTTGTTTTTTGTTTTTTTAAATTCTGTCTCTCACAGGTGAAGCATACCTACAATAATTACAGACCTCTCCATTCTTTGTAGGTGGGAAAACATGCAAAATCAGCAGTATATAAAAAAAATTATTTTCCCCACTGTATGTGTTAACATAATCCCACTCGTGAGCCAGGGATGTTACTGCCCAATCTCACCTCACAATATGGAAGGGATTAGAGCCAGATTACCCCTTTATTAGGACATCTCTCACCATTCCACAGGATAAGTGTTTGATCACTGAGTGCTCACCACTACAATAAGGGTCACTGGTTCCCAGTTTCTGGGCCAGATGGACAGAATAGAGCAGCAGTGGCACTAGTTTTCTATAAATTTGGCTTGGCAAACATCTGCCATTGTGTGATTGCAAATGTTAATGTACCTTTGTAGTAATAGCTGCCGTCTGGGGTGTGCTTTTGGAAACTGATCCAGGAGAACCAGGAGATCCTGGAGAACCAGGTGATCCCGGTAAGCTGCTCGCTGTCGACTGGCTGGTGAGGTTTGTCTTTGTGCCTCCAGAAAAGGAAAGCTTAAAACTTGAACTCTGGCGGCCGGTGAGATTGGTTTTTAGAAGAACCTCTTTTTCTTCACTTTCTTTCACTGTAAATTAAGATGAAACAAGGGCAAAACAAATGTTAGAGCATTTTCAGACTCACCAAATGACATTTATTGAACTCACTAAAACAAATACTTGGAAAAAATATATATATATTTGAAATGTTGAGTTACTTTCCTTGATTACAGAGCATGAATCATATCCATGAAGCAAGAGTGAGTATGGAACAAGTCCACTTTTAAAGGACCGGAATTGGGGTTACTGAACTGAACCTATGTTATCAGAAGAGACATTCTTATAAATTAAAGAATGTTATCTTATACACACGTGGTCAAAATTTTTGTTGCCCCTCGTTTAATGACAGAAAAACCCACAATGGTCACAGAAACGACGTAAATCTGACAAAATTAATAACAACTAAAAGATCTATGCAAATTAAAGAATTGCTTTTCAACCATGCTTCCACAGATTTTATTTTATTTTTTTTAAATAAAACTCATGAAATAGGCCTGGACAGAAATGATGGTACCCCTGAAAATAATGTGACAAAAGGGACATATTAAATCAAAGTGTGTTCACTAACTAGCATCACAGGTGTCTACAATCTTGGAATCAGTGAGTGGCCTGTATATAGGGCTACAGATACTCACTGTGCTGTTTGGTGACATGGTGTGTATCACACTCAACATGGACCAGAGGAAGCGACGGAAAGAATTGTCTCAGGAGATTACAAAGAAAATTAAAGACAAACATGTTAAAGGTAAAAGTTATAAGACCATCTCCAAGCAGCTTGATGTTCCTGTGACTACAGTTGCACATATTATTCAGAAATTTAAGATCCATGGGACTGTAACAAACCTCCCTGGACGTGGCCACAGGACGAAAAGTGATGACAAATCAAAGAGACGGATAATACGAATGGTAACAAAAAAGCCCAGAAAATTTTCTAAACAGATTAAAGGTGAACTTCAAGCTCAAAGAACATCAGTGTCAGATCACACCATCCGTCGTTGTATGAGCCAAAGTGGACTTCATGGGAGACGACCAAGGAGGACACCATTGTTGAAAAAAAAATCATAAAAAAGCCAGACTGGAATTTGCCAAACTACATGTTGACAAGCCACAAACCTTCTGGAATAATGTCCTGTGGACAGATGAGACAAAAATTGAACTTTTTGGCAAGGCACATCAGCTCTATGTTCACAGATGGAAAAATGAAGCATATCAAGAAAAGAACATTGTCCCTACTGTGAAACATGGAGGAGGCTCTGTTATGTTCTGGGGCTGCTTTGCTCCATCTGGCACAGAGTGTCTAGAATCTGTGCAAGGGTACAATGAAATCTCACGATTATCAAGGGATTCTAGAGAGAAATATGTAGCCCAGTGTCAGAAAGCTTGGTCTCAGTCACAGGTCATGGGTCTTGCAACAGGATAATGACCCAAAACACACAGCTAAAAACACCCAAGAATGGCTAAGAGAAAAACATTGGGCTATTCTGAAGTGGCCTTCCATGAGCCCTGACCTAAATCCTATTGAGCATCTTTGGAAAAAGCTGAAACATGCCGTCTGGAAAAGGCAACCTGAGGAGTGGGCCAAAAATACCTGTCGAGAGGTGCAGAAGTCTCATTGACAGCTACCGGAATCGTTTGATTGCAGTGATTGCCTCAAAAGGTTGTGCAATAAAATATTAAGTTAAGGGTACTATCATTTCTGTCCAGGCCTATTTCATGAGTTTTATTTATTTATTTTTATTCTGTGGAAGCATGGTTGAAAAGCATCGTCTGACTTTCATCATCATTGTCATAGATTCTTTCTATTTATTATTACTTTTGTCAGATTCAAGTTATTTCTGTGACCATTCTGGGTTTTTCTGTCATTAAACGAGGGGTACCAACAATTTTTACCACGCGTGTATTTTTGAACAACACATGTTGGTTGAGAAGCTCAGGCTTTATCACCCCCCCCCCCCCCCCCAAAAAAAAAAAAAAAATCATTTGTAACTGTCGAAGCTGAGGGACATTGTCAATGCCTCATAATACTGTGGAAGAAGTTGTTCCCATTCACAGAGCAACTCATCAAGGCGAGTGTACAGCTAAAAAGCGATCCAGGATTGCCATTTATATCACTGCCATATTGACTAAGCTCAGATTGCCCCTCTATGTCCCTCTTCTCCCCCCACTTCCCTTTGAGAGTCCCTGCTATTGCTATACTGGTAATCAAACAGGGAACACAGAGCAATTCAACCACTTCTATATCAAGATGATAAAAATGTCAGACATAGAAATTTATGAAGAGCTGTGCTTCACGGTTATGTTAAAAAATAATTTTTTTTGCACGAGACATACAATTTTTATTTTCAGAAATTTTTCCCTTGGCATAAATTATGGAAAAAGTAAACACAAGCAATCTTGACAGCTTTAGAACAGTGCTTGCAAGCTGAATAACAAAGAATTTGCATGCACGCACTGCTTGCCTAAGAGACCAGCCACCGCTACAAAGCAGTACACAAAATTATAAATCAATCCAGTCTTGAGAGCAGAGATGGCTTTAATAAAGAGGTAAATTGCGAAGTTGCTTGTTTTTTCTTTAGAAATGTTTTTCTTTGCAATTTTACCCATGATGATGGGACAATGCCTTTAAGGGGCAGGCGATTCTTTGTGGTATTTGTGAAGGATCCCTAATGTAAGGTTGAGCACCTACACAAACCTTCCCAAGTGCTCTTTAAAATAAAATGGTAACATCCATGTCTAGCTTAATAGACCTGATCGGTTTTTCTCTGCAGCATCAGACGTCCATTTCCATAAGTTCTTACCACAAATGCTGACCAAATAACGTTCCTTGTTCCACTGCATCCACTGTCTATGTAGTAACTTCAGACGAGCCAAATGAAGCCAAAGGAACTGGAGCTTATATCTGAAAGCCAGGTCTGAACTGTTCATGCTCCAATTCATTCTTTGCCAAGTTGAAAGTTACTAATATAAAGATCAATGAGTGACCTTGATAAATATATGGCCTCCTCCACATGTTAATGGTTCAAATGGACAAATACTTACATTTTTTTCTCTCCATGAATTTACTGATGGGGTCCATCAGATCGTCACTGCTCTTTATTTTGTCAGAAGGCAGCACCATTGGATCCCCATCCTCCAGATCTTCCTCATCGTTGTTGAACCACATTTCCTCTTCATCCTCTATAGAACGAGCATCTCTACGGTACCGGTGATTCCTGAGGATGGACCGCATGCTACGCAGCAAACCAACATTAATTAGTTCACAGGTCTAATTAATCCTGTAAAGATGGGGATGTGGCAAAGAGCTGACGTGTTAAACCTCTAGTGATGAATATTCACAACTTTATGGAGTTGCTGATCACAAGTCTAACAAAAGGAAATCTGTAGGAGGCAGCATCAATAACAAGGTTTATTACTTTCTGTGCCTTCTCCATTGCTGTATACATAGTGCTAACAAAGAGAGTAATAGGAAGCACCAATGACGATTCCTCCTGCATACACAGTCGTCATATCGCTGGATCTAGTGAGACAGGAGTTGCTGGGTCATAAGAGACCCCGGACAGCTATGCTATGCAACCAGGAGGCTGCATTTCCCTTGTAATTGGGGAGAACATACAGTACCTTTGCCAGTTACAATGGAAATAAGGTAAAAATAAAAAATATTTTCATATTTTGTCTTATGTACTATGGGGCGCACAATGTGTAAAATAAATGAAAAAAAAAAAAAAAACTGGTAAGAAAATAAACAAAAAAATGTCATTGTCAATCCAAATCGCTGTTACTGGCTCTGCCCCATAAAAAAATATAGACGTGTCCCATATATAAATACTTATGTTCCAGAATGGGATGGCAAATTTTAAATGTATTTTAGTGTTCATAAAAAATAAATAAAAAATAGACACTAATTTCCCATATTTTTCAACTGACATCGCCCGTTATCAGAAGGAAAAACAAAAGAAAACCTCATGTAACACGAAAAAATAAATACATGTAAATTGACTTGAATATATGAATGAGAAAACAGGATTTTTGGTTACTCACCGTAAAATTTGTTTCTCGGAGCCTTCATTGGGAGACACAGGAACCATGGGTGTATGCTGCTGCCACTAGGAGGCTGACACTACGCACAAAAAAAGTTAGCTCCTCCTCAGCAGTGCACACCCCACCAACCGGCACTAGGTTAATCAGTGAGAAAGCAGTCGGAGAAGCAATAAGTAAAGAATAACATAGAAGGAAATACACAAACAACCAAACAGCAACAATAGAAAAAAAAAAGTCAGTACTGCTACCAAGCTTGGGTGGAGGCTGTGTCCCCAATGAAGACTCAGAGAAACAGATTTTATGGTGAGTAACCAAAAATCCTGTTTTCTTTATCGCTTTATTGGGGGACACAGGAAATCATGGGACGTTCCAAAGCAGTCCGGGGGGGAAGGGAAAACAGCACAACTCCATTCAGGTCAGAGAACTCATCACTGCCACGTGCAAGATTCTCCTACCTAGGCTGGTATCAGCTGAGAAGTAGGTATGGACCCTGTAGAACAGGGGTGGTGAACCTCAGGCCCACATGCGGCACGCGGTGACTTTTCATACGGCCCACGGGCAGGTCCCCTGAGTCCACAATGCTCGGGAGGCAGCCGAATCCTGCCAGCCCTTTAACCCCCAAATGCACAGTATGCAGCATTAATTACAGATCGCTGCCTGCCTGCCCCTGTGATATTTGTGCTCCCATGTGGTCACAGTGCCTATGCCTGCCCGAAGATGCATGTCACCCCCCCAATGCTGAATATCCCCCTCCCCCAGAGACCTTTCCAATCCTGGAAAAGCAGCTGTGAGAAGCAACACGAACATGATCAGTATCACCTAACATCACAGCTGCACCAAAGAGAAGCAGCTCTAGCCGTCACAATAAGGTCCCCCGAATGATTGCAGAAATTTCCAAATGGCCCCCGAATGGAAAAAGGTTCGCCACCCCTGCTGTAGAACTTGGCAAACATGAGAGTCGAAGACCATGTCGCCACGTTGCAAAGCTGTAGAGCGGATGTCTGATGGCAAAGGGCCTAGGAAGCCCCCACCGCTTCGGTGGAGTGGGCCTTAATCCATGGGGGGAGGCGCTCTGTTCTTAATACTGTACCCCTCCAAGATGGTCGCCTGGATCCAGCGAGGAATTATAGCCTTGGAGGCCAGAAGGCTGCTTGGAGGGCCCTCAGGGATCACAGAGAATCCGTCCTCCGGAAGGGGCAGTCCTAGAAAGGTAAATGCAAATCGTCCTGACCAGGTAGAAAAACCACCTTCATAAGAGAGAAGTGGTAAAGAGACCTACGTGAGCAGCTCGATAGGGGGGACAATTTTGAAAAACCGTTGGCAAATGGGTCTTGCAAATCAAAAAAGCTAACAAGAAAAAACCCCAAAGTAAACATAGAAAAGATAAAATGTAACTTTTAATATATTAAATTTAAAAGACTAAAGACAAACAACAATCACCATACACATGTAACCGTGCTCTCTAAGTGCACTCTACAAAAGATACCCTAGGCTCTGCACCTGCCTGTCAACGGAGGTTGGCAACCTAAACAAATATGCAAGTGATGGCGCCCCCGCTCCTCGTTGCCTGACTCCAAGTGTCCTGGAGGACCAACCCTGCTGACAGCGTAGTGAAGCACTGAGAGTCATTATCTATTATCTTAGTTCTAATTTATTTGTTGCTGATTAGTTAATTCTTTTCAGTGCATCTCTCTGATACTTGTCTGTCCACATATTCCTGTTGTCAAATTCCCTAGTTTCCCTGTACTTTACATCGAGTGAGCTTGTGTTTGCCTGATTCACCATTAGAGAAAAAATCCAGGACACTTAGGGTCAGCCATCAAGGAGCGGGGGCACCATCACTCGTAAATTTGTTTAGGGTGCCAACCTCCAATGACAGGCAGGTGCAGAGTCTAGGGTATCTATTATAAATTGTACTTGGAGAGCACGGTTACATGTGTATGGTGATTGTTGTTTGTCTTTAGTCTTTTAAATTTAATATATTAAAAGATACAGTTAGTCTTTTTAATCTTTACTTTGGGGTTTTTTCTTGTTAGCCAGCTCCAAAGCGGGAATCTCGAGAGTCTGCAGAACCAGATTAAGGTCCCAGTGATCTCCTGGGGCCGATAGGGAGGGGCTGAATGAGCCAGTCCTTGAATAAAGGTTCTGACCTGAGAACATGCAGCTAAATTCTTTTGGAAAGGAATAGCCAAAGCAGAGGCTTGCCCTTCAGAGAACTGAGAGTTAGACCTTCATTAAGCCATGACTGAAGAAAGGCCAGAACAGCAATAAGAGAGAAAACCATAAGCACGGTGTGATCAGTCTCACACCATTAGAAAAAGGCATTCCAAGTCCGATAATAGACTTGAAATGACAGCTTTCAAGCCCAAATCATCGTCTGACTCACACATTTCAGAGAACCTAGAACGCTCTTAGAACCATGGTCTCAACAGCCGCGACATCAAAACAAGCGACCGAGAATTCTGGTGGAAGATGGGACTCTGAGAAAGAAGATCTGGACTGTCTGGCAGTTTCCAAAGAGCTTCCGCGGGTAAATTGACAACCTCTGTGTACCAGGTGCCCTTCTAGGCCAATCTGGTGCTAATAGGATGACTGGCACCCCTTCAGCCTTGATTTTCTTTAACTGCCTGGGAAGCAGGGGAAGAGGCAGAAACAGATAAGAGAGAGAAAATTGTGACCACCAGGGCATCGCCACCCACCGCGAAAGGATCGTGGTACCCGAAGATGAACTGTGGGACCTTTCTGTTCATCCTGGAGGTCATGTGATCCACATCAAAAGTGCTCCATCGTAAACAAATCTGATGGAAGATATCCTGATGCAGGGACCATTTTCACGCAGCGAGACCCTTGCAACTGAGAAAGTCGGCGGCCCAATTGTCTAAGCAGGTAATGTGAACTGCCGAAATTGCCAGAACCATGTTCTCTGCCCAGAAATGAATCTTAGAGACTTCGGCCATGGCCATAAGACTAGTTCCTCCCTGGTGGTTGACATATACCACCGCCGTGGCATTATCCGTCTGGACTCACACAGGTAGTCCCCTGAGAAGTTCCTGCCAGTGGAGAAAGGACAGAATGGCAGAGAGCTATCTTCCGGGATCCGTTGCAACCAATTGTCAGTGAATATGAAGGAAGGACCAACCCTGCTGAAAGCGGGAGGGGGCAGCCACCAAGTTAGGGACGCCCAGACTCGAGACGAGAACAAAACAAGACGATCCAGGGAAAAAACTCCCGCTGTGGTTGCCAGGCCAAAAGGCAGAGCAACTAATTGAAAATGGTCTTGCCGTACCGCGAACCGAAGTAGTCTCTGATGACCCAGAAAAATCGGGATATGGAGATAGGAGTCTTGGATATCCACTAAACATGGGAATTCCTCCATGGAAGCCATTACTGAACAAAGATACCATCCTGAAATGACGTAGGCTGACTCTCTTGTTGAGCAAGTTGAGATCCAGGATAGGTCGAGCAAACCCGACCTTTGGATCTGCAAAGTTGTTTGAATAGAAACCTAAAAAATATTCCTGAGATGGGACAGGAAACTAAGTCTGTTCGGAGCAGAGAGGATATGGCTGCGAAAAAACCCAGGACCAGGAAGGGGTCCCTTAGTGGCCCGGGATTCGAAAAAACGATCTCGGAGTCGCAAAATGAATTCTATTTTGGATCCTGAAGATAACTGATCCTTTGCGTCCTCGACAGAGACGAGCCAAGTGTCCTTGGAGAACAAGAGACGGCCACCCACCTCGGGAAACTTCCTGGTTGATAGTGGAGAGTCATGCGGAGGAGAATCTGCAAGGTCTGCTCTTTGAGGATCTGCTTTACACAATTTGAGGATGCCAGCAGGGTGTTGGTTTGAGGATAGCCTTCTCTTTTCCTGTTGCGCCTGTGGCTAAAGAAGAAAAGGTTTGGCCTGAGGAAGAAGAGCTTTTCCCTTCGGTGGCCTCCATCACAATTTGGTCCAGCCTGTTCTTAACAGTCGTGAACCCTGGAAGTGCAGACTGGTCAGAGACTTCTTGGAAGACAAGTCCGCTTGCCACGCCTTTAGCTAGATGGTCTTGCGGATGGCCAGTATATTCCTGGATGCTTGAGCTGCACAAGAAGCAGCGTCCAGGGCGGAGGTCACTAAGCATTCTCCCGCTTGTGAGATCTTGTCCGCTAAGTCAGCTAACTCAGACGCGGCTCCAGCAAGGATGCCCTGACGGAGTTGCTTGGCCCATGCAGATATAGACTTTGACACCCATGTGGTGGCTAAGGCAGGGCATAGGGTGGAACCTGATGCTTCAAAGGCTGATTTGGCAAAGGACCCCAGGAGTCTGTCATTGGGGTCCTTGAGTAATGCCCGTCCGTAAGGGGGAGGACCCATATTGGTGGATAGTCTGGAGACAAGAGAGCCCACAGCCGGAAACAGTCCAATTTTCGGTGAGATCTGTAGCGAAGGAGTACAGGATACCGAGCCACTCCTCTCTCTGGAAGCATTTGGTCGGGTTTTCCCGCTCTCTGGAGAGGACCCCATCAAATTCCTTATGGGGGCAAAAACTCTAGAAGTTCATCTTGTCCATCTGAAGGACACTGCCTGCTTTGAGGGCTTCATGGGAGCATCCTTGATATTAAGGGTCTGGTTGACCACCACAATGAGACTCTCGACCATGTATGTCTCTCAAGTTAGAGACCTGGTCTGAATCAGGCTTCTGAACTCCACTCTGATTCTGGGGAGGATGACTGGGAAGAAGCTGCCTGCCGAGAGGGGCTAGAGAGCGAGAGGGGGATCTGGAGCAAATCTCCTGCCTAGCCCTCTTATGGCCATTGCTGATAAGTCATGGAAGGAGGTAAGAGTGGATCATGGGATCAGCCGTCAGCACCGGGGAAGGGATAGGCAACCTGTCCAGTACGGATACCAGGGTTTTTGTAAGATTGCAATGGATTGAGACAGAGTTTGCCTACACTGGGATAAGGGGGCCACTGTCTCCGAAAGAGATGGAGGACTCCTGGGTGGTAAGGACAGAGGGATTGCTAGAATCCGGACAGAGGCGAGAAGACTGACTTGAAGGGAGTCTGCACTTACAAGAAGAACAGAAAGTGCTTGACTAGGGTAATAGGGGCTGAAGGGTGAGAGCGCTCTCCTTTAGAATTAGACATGACAGAAGAAGGCAGAGTCACTAACTAATGCCAGATGTTCGGGGACAGAAAAGGAGAATTGCTGAAAAGTCAGTCTGTAGAGCAGAGTTTACCCAGAGGAGAGCATAGGACCAGCAAGCTGACCAAAGTTCTCCAGTTATGAGAGCTCGGGAAGGCTGGATGGAGAGACTCCTGAAGTAAAGTGGGCAATCTGTCCCAATCCAGATGCCGGAAAATGGCGCAGTAGGGGGACGATGCGCAGTCCCGGCGCCACTGAGGTAGGAAAGTGGGCAAGGTTGCACGACAAGAAGGAGGGAAGGGGTGAGGGTTAAGCGCTATGGCTAGGAAAGTGAGGCCGGGGGCCTAAATTAGCAAGTGAGGCCGGGGCCTAAATTAGCAAGTGAGGCTGGCGAAGGGCAGCGCAGAAGCCTAAAAAGCTGCGGAATAAAAACTGTGTCCAGACAAACATGCTCACACCTACACACTTAGCCCCCAGAGGCTGCACTGGATTCTTCCAATAACATCCTATGGCCCTTCTTCTCATCGCCTCTGGAATCCTGGAGTCCTTAATAAAGAAAGGGAGAAAAAGGAGACCTGTGGGGAAAAAAAGGGTACCTCTCCATCTCTGAAGAATACTCAGACGACCGAACCTCACCGGCTTGCAGGGCGTCTGTACATCATGAGATCGTCAGAATCTGGTGGGTTAGCGGGGCCAGGACCATTCTCTGGATCACATGAACACTCTTGATGTGTTAGGGGTTGGGGTCCTGCCGGATAGACAGATGACAATACAGGGTGTCCACACCATACTCTCTGTCTGGTATTACAGTGTGACTGTTCACACTGTATCCCTCCAGAGGTAGAAGAGAACCATCTGAAAAAAGGGGAAAAGTTACTGAAAAACAAAAACCGAGGTAGATATGGGTCTAGTGAAAGGCCCGTGTCCACCGCCTACTGACACCAAGCTAAGACTGATTAACTTAGTGCCAAGTTGGTGGGGTGCACCCTGCTGAGGAGCTATCTTTTTTTGTGCATAGTGTCAGCCTCCTAGTGGCAGCAGCATACACCCATGGTTTCCTGCGTCCCCAATGATTTGATAGAGAAAAACAAGCATAGCTTTTTAAGCCTCAAGTACAAAAAAAAAAAAAAAAGTGCGTGGTCAAGAATGGAGGTAAATAGCGCAATCTTGAAATAGTGAATAACTTGCAGTCAGCATTACCAAATGAATTTATGGTGTTAGCATGAAGCAGATTCACATCCGCGCTACGCCAGATGATTTATGCATGCTGGACCAATTAGAGCCTAAACTAAAAGCTATAAAATAAATACAAAGGACATTACTAAACATTAAACAATCTTCAGTAACACGGCTCTTGGACACAAACCTGTCAAGTTTGGGGTTGTCTTGTCTTTCACGTTGCTGATCATACCGCAGCTTAAGCCCTTTGAAGGTCTGTACATAGTCCACATCCTCTAATGCTTTCCAGTAATTCTCAATGACATGAGCCGTTAATGATTTGACGTCCTCCTGTAGGTGGGACAGGAATCGTAACCATCAATGAGGTGTAGGGAGCATGAATATTCATGCAATATGGCTTTTACTTCCCATTTCTTGTCAATAGCATTGGTGGAGGACAAGACTGTGGTTATAAGCTATGCCACTAAGAGGTTTGACACTGTTTAAACATTTTTTATAAAATGTTGATTCTGTCTGGTAGGTAGGTCTGTTTTAGGCTAGTAGGAGGCATACACAACTACCATGAGGTCTTCTGCACATTTCTTTAATTTTTTTTCCTTTGGGGGGTACCGATATCTCTCACCTTGTATTCATCATTCCAGGGAGGACAAAAAGTGAACTTAACAGAAGTGTACTTCAGCAAATGCCATTTAGTGCCAGTCACCAATCCATCAGATTGCTGCCGAAGTGAAGTGCCGGTGTCCCAATGATCCATGAGAATACACTGAAAGATTGACCCTGTGGGTGTCTGATGACAAAATGCCCTCCCACCACCAGTTTGTCCAGCCACTTTATCTTCGGGCTTTCTGCGAGTTGTCCCCTAGGGTCTCCCTCCTTATTTCCCCTTTGTCTTCAACGCCGCCCTTCAATCCTCTGTTTTACAGCCATCTTTGCTGTGTTCTGTACTTTTTACCACTTCTCCTTGAGATTCTGGGGCCTATTTTGTGCTTTTCCAGGAGGGGGTTTTGGTTGGTGTTTACAGAGCGTCTACCTGGTCCCTTCAAATCCGTGGCCTCTGGGTTGCTTCTGCACTAAGCCAGGGAGCCTCACTAATCAACCCCACCCAGCTTTTCTCACAGCTAGGCCACAAACTTTGTATTTCCTTTAGAGGTCATGGCGCACTGGAATTTGTGGCTATGACCTTCGACAGCAGGGCAAGACGACTTTTTCTTCCACCACAGAACCGCAACCTGCTTAAAGCCTGAGTGTCTCACTTCCAGACAGAAACCTTGAACTCCATACGTTTTTGTATGAGGGTTCTGAGCGGGGCGATTTTGGGTTTTCGTGACTGTACTCTTAGCCCAGTTTCACACACGCCCTCTACAATATTCCATTTTGTTACTTAGGAATAAGTCAGTGGACTTGTTGAATATTTTCATCTGTCTCACTGTTAAGAGTCCGCAGAGACCTTCGTTGGTAGTTAACCCTTGCTCTACAGGGGCAGAGTTCTCGCGGTTCTCTCTCTTCTCTTCTGCCCAGCGTTCTCAAGTGGCCCAAGGCAAAACGTGTTCCAGAGATCAAAACAACTCTGCACTGGCCTTGCCGGGCACGGTACTCCAATCTTATTCCGATAGTCCCAGAAGCTCCATGGCCATTCTCTATTTCCAACTACCTTTAACAAGCTTCTCTGTTGCATCCTATTAGTCCTCTGTTATGTTTATCAGCATGCCTATTGAATATGAGATCAATGTCTGACTCTGTTGCCCAAACCATGCTGAAGGCTTGAAAGCTGCAATCTTCCAATGTTTACCACCAGACTAGGGAGTTTCTACTTTAGCTGGTGTGATAAGAGGGACATCGATCCTAGGGTTTTCCCCATTTGTAGGATTACTGCCATTCTACAGTCAGATATGGATATAAAACTCACCTCCTTAAAATGGACAGTTTTTGCCTTTTTCAGTGTACGATACCCTGTTTATGAAAAGCTAAGACATTCTTTTCAGGGGCTGGCTCATTGCGCTCCTCGTTACAGGCATCCTGTGGACCTTTGAGACTTTCTCTTTGCCCAGTCTCTGCTCAAAAAGTCTCCCTTTGAGCAGCTTTGTAGAAGCTGCCCAAAGTTTCTGTTGTGGAAAGTGGCATTTCTGGCAGCTATAACCTTTCGTAGGATGTCTGAGTTTGCTGCCCTTTCTTGCATGGCTCACTTCATTGGTCTCCTTCAGGACAAGGTGGTCATATGCTAAATGCCATCTTTTGTTTCAAAAGTGGGTCTCGGATTTCCACCTCAATGAAGATATCGTCCTCCCTTCTTTTTGCTCACCTCATGTTCAACCCATTCGCTCTCGACCATCTGGATCTGGTCTGGGCCTTTAGGGTCTATCTTTTGGATAAAGAAGCCAGTCAGCCTCCAGGACAACCATTGAAAAATGGATTGCTTGGCTATTGTGAAAATTTAAAGGCCAGGGACAAATTACCACCTGGGCAGCCAGGCATCAGGTTTCTTTCTCTCAAGGCTGCCACCTGTATCTCAGTTCACGCCTCAAATTCTACAAGATCCACACTCTGGCTTTTGTTGGTTCCGGCTTGGGACACAAGATATTGCAAGCTGCTGTCTATTAGGCGGTCCGCATGCTCAGCTTTTGTTTTTCCTCACCCATCGGGAGTGCTCTGAAACCGCCTCACCTACTGTCGAGCCTCCTAATAACAGGGCGTATACCCACAGTTCTGTGTCCCCCAATGTATTCAATGAGAAAGGGAAGTTATGGTTAGTACAAAAATCCATTATCTTCTTATATTAAATACAACCAAGAACTCACCACTCGGACATATTCAAAGATTTCTATAATGGCAGAGTTTAGAAGGTTATACCGGGAACCATTATTGAGAAACGCTTTAACCACAGGCTCAAACAGGAAGCTTTTCACTATGTATCTGTTGTAGAATTCATCCTTCAGACCGACTATTTTCCGCATGAACCGCAGGGCACCTGAAATAACACGATAGCTATATTAAAACAGGCTTTTCACTTACCATACTAAATTAAAACTTTGGTTATTAAAAAAAAATAAAAAATCAGTTTTACCATAATAAATTGATAATTTCTATCTGCAAATTCACGGACCCCCTGGGAATTATTTATTCAACACAATGTCCCATGTGAGAAAACTGCATGGACTGCACACCACACAGCTCCATTTAACCCCTTTCTGCCATCAGACGTACTATCCCGACCATGTGACCTGGGATTAATTCCCACGGAAGGGATAGTACGCCATACGTGATCAGCCGGTGGCATAAGGAAGCATCGCGCAGGGATGGGGGTCCCTGCGTGCTTCCCTGAGACCCTCAGAACAACGCGATGTGATCGCGTTGTTCCCAGGGTCTCCTCCCTGCAGGCCCCCGGATCCAAGATGGCCACAGGGTCCTTCCGGGTCCTGCAGGGAGGTGGCTTGTCAGTGCCTGCTGAGAGCAGGCACCAGCAAGCCTCCTGCACTGCCTGTTAGATCGCTGATCTGACACAGTACTCTGCAAAGTGTCAGATCAGCGATCTGACTTTATATAGTGATGGCCCACCCTGGGACATTGTAAAAAAAAAAAAAAAGAAGTTAACATGTGTAAATATATTTAACAAAAATTCCTAAATAAAAGAAAAAATATATATTTTTCCAAAAAAATAATTTCTTTATGTAAACTAAAAAAAAAATAAAAAAAAAAGTATACATATTTAGTATTGCCGCGTCCGTAAAGACCCGACCTATAAAACTGTTCCACTAATTAACCCCTTCAGTGAACACCGTAAAAAAAAAAAAAAAAACACGACGCAAAAAACAATGCTTTATCATAATACCGCCAAACAAAAAGTGGAACAACAATTAAATCACCCTGTATCCGTCTGCTATTCCAGGTATGTCCTCTGGCTGCAATCCCAATCCCATCACCATCACCCAACTTTCCTGATCCTTGTCACTCTGTATCCATCTGCTATTCCTGGTATGTCCTCTGGCTGCTATTACTCTGTTTTGTTTTGTTTTCCTTCCTGCATATTTTCCCACCATAATTCTTTGATGCTAGCACACAGTTGGATTTATCTGTCCATTTGATTTTGACTATTTCCTTTTGCATTTTCCTTTCTGACTTCTAATTAATCCCCTCCTGTCTCTGTAATGAGTCTCCATGCTGCTTCACCCTCCTGATCATACCTGGCCTATTTCATGTGCACTTAGCCTGTTATAAATTCAGAGCCGCAGGTCTGTCTGGACCGTGGTCTGTCTCTAGAAGGATGACAGCAGAAATATGCCAGATATGATCCAGAAGTGAACAGAAGGTACGACTAACCACTGTTAATAAAGGTACTAAATTTCTTTCCCTTTCCGCCACACTTACTCATCATGCTGACATACGCTCTAACAGTTTTGGCTCCATTAATCCTCACTCTCCTTCGCTATCCTCAAACCCCAGCACCCCCTAACCAAGTAATAATCTTTCCTTCCCTCTTGCCTCCCCACCTGACCTCCCCCGCTGACTTGCTCCTCAACCTCAGATCTCTCCTAATAAAACACAAAACAAGCTGCCCACTCTCCTTCTCCCACCTGCTCTGTCTCTCTCTGCTTCTCCTCACTGCTGGCGACATATCTCCCAATCCTGGACCCCTCATACCTCCTATTATTACCCCCCTTCTATGGCTCCCAACCCAACATAAACACCCGAAATCTTGCCCACCTCAAATCCGTGCCCTCAACGCCCACCACCCTGCTCCCTCTCTTTGGATCACTCTGGAATGCCCGCTTTGTCTGCAAAAAACTCCACGTGATTAACGACCTCTTTACCTCTCGTAATCTTCCCTTCCTGGGCCTCTCCGAAACATGGCTGACATAGCCTTCCCTGCTGCACTATGTTACGGCGGCCTCCACTTCACCCACACTCCCCGTCCGGGCAACAGACATGGTGGAGGAGTGGGCCTGCTCCTTTCTTCCAACTGTACCTTTAACCCAATCCCACCTCTACCCTCCCCTCTTCTGAAGTCCACTCTGTCCGCATCTACTCTCCCTCCAGCCTCCAAATGGCTGTCATATACCGACCTCCGGGCCTGACCACTGCCTTTATTGACCAATTCTCCACCTGGCTCCTTCACTTTCTGTCTGCTGACATTCCCACCAGTGACTTCAACATCCCCATTGACACCCACCAGTCAGCAGCTTCCAAACTACTGCCCCTTACTTCATCTTTTGAACTTACTCAGTGGTCCTCCTCAGCCACCCACACAGACAGACACACATTAGACCTGGTCTTCACCCGTTTCTGCTCCCTATCTAACTTCATCACCTCCCCTCTCCCTCTATCTGACCACCATCTACTCACTTTCTCATCACTGTCCTCCACACCTGTCACCCATGTCCAGCAACATGCGCATCCCCGCAGAAACCTCGCACATCTAGACCCTCGCACACTCTCTGACTCTAATCAGCCACTGCCCTCCATAGTTTCACTCCACGACACAGACACTGCCACTAGTTTCTACAATGCCACTCTGACATCAGCCATTGACTCAGTCACCCCAGTCATGCATAGCAGAGTGCGACGAATGAATAGACAACCCTGGCACAATAACATCACTAAGCAGCTTCGGCAAGTATCCAGAATTGCAGAACGGCGTTAGAAGAAAACGCATTCCCAAGATGATTTCACTGCACTCAAACAAGCAACACTCATTCAAATCAGCTCTCATCTCTGCTAAACAGGCCTATTTCACATCCCTCTTATCTTCTTTATCCCACAACCCCAAACAGTTGTTCAACACCTTTAACTCCCTCCTCCGTCCACCACTCCCCCCTCCGACTTCCTTAGGGTACCGTCACACAGTGCCATTTTCATCGCTACGACGGTACGATTCGTGACGTTCTAGCGATAGCGTTACGATATCGCAGTGTCTGACACGCAGCAGCGATCAGGGACCCTGCTGAGAATCGTACGTCGTAGCAGATCGTTTGGAACTTTCTTTCGTCGCTTGATCACCCGCTGACATCGCTGGATCGTTGTGTGTGACACCGATCCAGCGATGTGTTCGCTTGTAACCAGGGTAAACATCGGGTAACTAAGCGCAGGGCCGCGCTTAGTAACCCGATGTTTACCCTGGTTACCAGCGTAAACGTAAAAAAACCAAACAGTACATACTCACATTCCGGTGTCTGTCCTCCGGCGTCTCAGCTTCTCTGCACTGTGAGCGCCTGCCGGCCGGAAAGCGAGCACAGCGGTGACGTCACCGCTCTGCTTTCCGGCTATGGTGCTTACACAGTGCAAAGAAGCACAGCACCGGGGGACAGACACCGGAATGTAAGTATGTACTGTTTGTTTTTTTACGTTTACGCTGGTAACCAGGGTAAACATCGGGTTACTAAGCGCGGCCCTGCGCTTAGTAACCCGATGTTTACCCGGGGACTTCGGCATCGCTCCAGCGCCGTGATTGCAAAGTGTGACCGCAGTCTACGACGCTGGAGCGGTAATCATACGACGCTGCGACGTCACGGATCGTGCCGTCGTAGCGATGAAAATGGTACTGTGTGACGGTACCCTAAATCTCTGATGAGTACTTTGCCACACACTTCAAAAATAAGATAACCCAAACAAGGCAAGTCTTTGTGGTCCGACCACCACAACCCCTTTGTATGCCAGACCAATGCCCTAACCCCATAACTTCCCTCTCCAAAATCACTGAAGGACAGCTTGCTCATCTTCTCTCCAAATCACACCTCACCACTTGTGCGCTTGACCCCATCCCATCTCCTCCCCACTACACTAATCCCATCCCTAACCCATCTCTTCAACCTATCACTAACTTCTGGTACCTTCCCCTCTGCTTTTAAACATGCCACAATCACACCTATCCTCAAAAAGCCTTCCCTTGACCCGAGCACTATGTCCAGCTACCGCCCCATATCTTTGCTCCCATTTGCTTCCAAACTACTTGAGCAGCACGTTCACGCTGAAATTTCCTCTCACCTTGCATCTAACTCTCTTCGACAGCCTACAATCTGGTTTCAGTCCCCACCATTCCAAGACTGCCCTGACCAAACTTACGAACGACTTACTTACAGCCAAAGCTAACAATGCTCTATACTCCTCCTTATATATAGACCTGTCCTCTGCCTTCGACACAGTTGACCACTGCCTCATACTACAGATCCTCTCTTCCTTTGGTGTCAAAGACCTTGCCCTATCTTGGATCTCCTCATACCTTACCAACCGCACATTTAGCGTTTCCTACTCCCATACTACCTCTTCACCTCGCGCCCCTCTCTGTTGGTGTTCCTCAAGGCTCTGTCCTAGGACCCTAACTCTTCTCAATCTATACACTCAACCTGGGACAACTCATAAGGTCCTATGGCTTCCAGTACCATCTATATGCTGATGACACTCAGATCTACCTCTCTGGCCCAGATGTCACCTCTCTGCTCTCCAGAATCCCAGAGTGTCCATCAGCCATATCCTCCTTCTCCTCTCGCTTCCTCAAGCTCAATGTGGACAAAATCGAACTACCGTATATAGTCGAGTATAATTTTCAGCCCATTTTTTTAGGCTGAAAGTGCCCCTCTCGGATTATACTCGAGTCATTGTCCCAGGGGGGCTGGCGGGCGAGGGGTAGCGGCGGCTGTGACATACTCACCTGCTCCTGGGGAGGTCCCTGCATCTCCGGGCGCTGACAGCTTCTTCCAGCGTTGAGCGGTCACATGGTGCCGCTCATTACAGTAATGAATATGGACCCGACTCCACTCCCATAGGGGTGGAGCAGCATATTCATTACTGTATTGAGCGGTAACTGTGACCGCTCAACACTGGAAGAAGCTGTCAGCACCCGGACACCAGTGATGCAGGGACCGCGCCAGGAGCAAATGAGTATAATGGGGAGGGGGAGCACTGCGCGATATTCACGTGTCCTCGTTCCGGGCGCCGCTCCGTCTTCCGCGTCCTCTGCAGGGACGCTCAGGTACGAGGGTGTGATGACGTAGTTAGTCCGCGCCCTCTGCCTGAATGTCAGTGCAGAGGACGCAGAAGACACAGCGGCGCTGGAGCGAGGACCGGTGAGTATTGCAAGTGCCGGGGGCCTGAGCGACGAGAGGTATGTCATTTTTTTAATTTTTTTTTTTAATCGCAGCAACAGCATATGGGGCAAATATCTCTATGGAGCATCTTATGGGGCCAAATTCAACGTTTGTGTAGCACTACATGGGGAAAATATCTTTATGGAGCATCTTACGGGGCCATATTCAACGCTTGTGCAGCATTATATGGGGCAAATATCTCTATGGAGCATCTTATGGGGCCATAATCAACATTTGTGCAGCATTATATGGGGCAAATATCTTTATGGAGTATCTTATGGGGCCATAATCAGCATTTGTGCAGCATTATATGGGGCAAATATCTCTATGGAGCATCTTATGGGGCCATAATCAACATTTGTGCAGCATTATATTGGGCAAATGTGTCTATGGAGCATCTTATGGGCCCATTATTAACCTTTGTGCAGCATTATATGGGGCATATTTTAATATGGAGCATCTTATGGGGCCCATCATGAACTGTATGGAGCATTATATGGGGCTCCTGATTCAATATGGATATTCAAAAACACTTCATTTACTGACATCTCAATTAATTTTACTTTTACTGGTACCAATTTTTATTTTTGAAATTTACCGGTAGCTGCTGCATTTTCCACCCTAGGCTTATACTCGAGTCATTAAGTTTTCCCAGTTTTTTGTGGCAAAATTAAGGGGGTCGGCTTATACTCGGGTTGGCTTATACTCGAGTATATACTGTAATTATCTTCCCTCCATCTCGCACACCTTCCCTACCTGATCTATCTATCACAATAAATGAATACTTTCCCCAGTCCTGGTAATCCGCTGCCTCGGAGTAACCCTGGACTCTGCCCTGTCCTTTAACCCCTTAGTGACGGAGCCAAATTTTTTAAATCTGACCAGTGTCACTTTATGTGGTAATAACTCTGCAACGCTTCAACAAATCCCAGTGATTTAGAGACTGTTTTTTCGTGACACATTATACTTTATGATAATGGTAAGTTTAGGTCAATATGTTTTATGTTTATTTATAAAAAATATCAAAAATTTGAGACAAATGTTAAAAAATTAGCAATTTTCAAAATTTGAATGATTATCCCTTTAATCCAGATGGTCATACCACAGCAAACCATTAATAAATAACATTTCCCACATGTCGGCTTTACATCAGCACCATTTATAAAATGTGATTTTATGTTATTAGCATTTTAGGAGGTTTAAAAATGTAGCAGCAATTTTTCATTTTTTCAAGGAAATTTACAAAATTTATTTTTTAGGGACTTATCCATATTTGAAGTGCCTTTAGGGGTCCCATATATTGGGAAACCCCCAAACGTGATACCATTTTAAAAACAGCACCTCCTGACATATTGAAAACTGCAGTCAGGTAGTTTATTAAACCTTCAGGTGCTTTACAGGAATTAATGCAAAGTGGCATGACAGAAATGAAAATGTGTATTTTTACCACCTAAATGCCTCTAACGTCTGAACAGATTACTACAGCCATCAGACTCTAAGGCCGCTATTTGGTCGTGAATTGCCATGGCAAACATCAGGACCACAAAATCATGATCTGAGGGCACCAATTGGGATAAAGAGGAAGCCCCCACACTCTGTTAACCATTTATAATGATGTAGTCACTATTTACAGCAGCATCTAAGGGGTTAAACAGATTTGGATGGTGCAAACACTGATCGTTGCTGATGCAGCAAGTTGTGAGCTATAGTGCACAACTGACAGCTACAGGATTGTCACCTGTATGGGGGTGCTATTCTCTTATATCTCACGTCAGTTAAAAGATGTATTGGCTGTCATTAAGGGGTTAAACCGCACATCCAAGCTCTTGCCTCCTCCTGTGGCCTCCAGCTCAAAAATATTTAAAGAATCCATCCTTTCCTCAACCCTCACTCTACCAAAATGCTTGTGGATGCCCTAATCATCTCTCGCCTTGACTACTGCAACATCCTCCTTTGTGGCCTACCCTCTAACACTCTCGCACCCCTCCAGTCCGTCCTTAATTCTATTGCCCGACTAATTAATCTCTCTCCTCGCTACACCCCTGCTTCCCCTCTTTGCAAATCCCTTCACTGGCTCCCAATTTCCCAGCGTATCCAGTTTAAACTACCATCACTGACCTACAAAGCCATCCATAACCTTTCTCCTCCGTATATTTCCATACTAATCTCTTAATATCTTCCCTCACGTAATCTCTGGTCCTCCCAAGACCTCCTTTTCTCCTCCACGCTTATTTGCTCCTCACCCAATCGCCTCCAAAACTTCTCCTGAATATCCCCCATCATCTGGAATTCTGTGCCCCAGCACGTCCGGTTATCCACCACATTTGGATCCTTCAAACGGAACCTGAAAACCCATCTCTTCAAAGAAGCTTACAACCTGTAATGACCACACGGCCACCTCAACACCATCGGAGCTACTGCAACCCCCGACCTACTGTCTCCTTCCCTACAATCCAGTAGAAAGTAAGCCCGCAAGGGCAGGGTCATCTCCCCTCTGCATCAGTCTGTCATTCTTAGTTTTGTTTACTGTAAGTGATATTTGTATTTTGATGTAACCCCGTCTCATGTACAGCACCATGGAATTAATGGTGTAATATAAATAATAATACGCGAACAAAAAGACGGATATGAATAAACATGGTTTCTTGTATCGCAAAAAACGAGCTGCCATACAGTGTCATCAGCAAAAAAAATAAAAAAGTTAAAGCCCTCAGAATAAAGCAATGCAAAAATAATTATTTTTTCTATAAAAGAAAACAAAGAAATGATATAAATGAGGTATCGCTGTAATCGTACTAACCCGAAGAATAAAACTGCTTTATCGATTTTACCACACGCGGAACGCCCAACCCAAAAGAAATTCATGAATTGTTGTTTTTTGTTCATTCTGCCTCCCAAAAATCGTAATAAAACGCGATCAAAAAATGTCATGTGCCCAAGTATGGTACAATAAAAATGTCAACTCGTCCTGCAAAAAACAAGACCTCACATGACTTGGTGGGCCAAAATCTGGAAAAATTATAGCTCTCAAAATCTGGTGATGCAAAAACTATTTTTTGCAATAAAAAATGTATTTTAGTGTGTGACAGCTGCCAAACAAAAACCCGCTATAAATAGTAACTCAAACCCCCCCTTCGTCACCCCCATTTAGGGAAAAATAATAAAATATATATATTTTTTCTATTTTCCCATTAGGGTTAGAATTGGGGCTAAAGTTATGGTTAGGGTTGGGGCTAGGGTTTGGATTACGTTTAGGGTTGGGATTAGGGATAGGGGTGTGGTTAGTGGTATGGTTGGGATTAGGGTTAGGAGTGTGTTGGGATTGGGATTAGGGTTAGGGGTGTGTTGTGGTTAGGGGTGTGGTTAGGGTTATGGTTGGGATTAGGGTTGGAGTTACAATTGGGGGGTTTCCACTGTTTAGGCACATCAGGGGCTCTCCAAAAGCGACATGGCGTACGATCTCAATTCCAGCCAATTCTGCAGTGAAAAAGTAAAACAGTACTCCTTCGCTTCCGTGCTCTGCCATGCGCCCAAACAGTGGTAAACCCCCACATACGGGGTATCAGCGTACTCAGGACAAATTGCACAACTTTTGAGGTCAAATTTCTCCTGTTACCCTTCGGAAAATAAAAATGTGGGGGATAAAAAAAAGGAGATTTTTGTGTACTCACCGTAAAATCTCTTTCTCTTAGCCTCTAATTGGGGGACACAGAACCATGGGTGTTATGCTGCTGTCCACTTGGAGGCGACACTATGCATAATCTGAAAAAGATTAACTGTGGCTCCTCCTATGCAGTATACACCCCTGGACGGCATCAGCCTTCTCCAGTTTTGTGCAAAAGCAGTAGGAGGAACGTAACATGAATAACATAATTATGCCTGTAAGAAGGCAACTATGTAACATGAATAACATAATTATGCCTGTAAGAAAGGCAACTATGTACGAGCTCAAGCAAACAATATGAGAACTCAACAGTTACAACGGCCCGGAAAGGTCAACAGGGTGGGAGCTGTGTCCCCCAATTAGAGGCTAAGAGAAAGAGATTTTACGGTGAGTACACAAAAATCTCCTTTACTCTGTCGCCTCATTGGGGGACACAGGACCATGGGACGTCCTAAAGCAGTCCCTGGGTGGGAAGCAATGGACGAATATTGTGCAGACAGGCCCCTATACTTAGGGCACCGCCGCCTGCAGGACACATCTACCCAGGCTCGCGTCCGCTGAGGACTGGGTATGAACCCTGTAGTGTTTAGTAAACGTGTGTAAGCTAGTCCAAGTGGCCGCCCTACACACTTGTTGTGCCGAAGCCTGGTGCCGAATGGCCCAGGAGGCCCCTACCGCCCGTGTAGAGTGTGCCGTAATATCGGCTGGAAGAGGAGAATTCTTAAGGCGGTAGGCCTCTTGTATGGTGGATTTGATCCACCTGGCAAGGGTAGCTTTGGAAGCTGGCAGACCCTTGTGGCCGCCTTACGGAAGGAGGAAAAGAGAATCAGACCTCCGGAAGGACGCAGTCCTAGACACGTATATACGCAATGCCCTGACAAGGTCAAGCGTATGCAGAGCCTTCTCCACTCTATGAACCGGACAAAGGGATGGTAGTGAAATTTCCTCATTGAGGTGGAAGTTGGACACAACCTTCGGAAGGAAGGATGGGACCGTACGAAGAACTACCTTGTCCTGGTGAAAAGCCAAAAAGGGCCGTCTGCAGGAGAGTGCTGACAGTTCAGGCACCCTGCGTAGCGAGGTGATTGCCACCAGGAAAACCACCTTCTGGGAAGGAAGGTGGAGCGGGACCTCCTTAAGGGGTTCGAAGGGTGGTTCCTGCAATGCTGTCAGGACCAGGTTGAGGTCCCACGTTTCTAGTGGTCGTCCGTAGGGGGGAACCAATCGGGAAACCCCCTGAAGGAAAGTCCTTACTTGCGGCTTGGTAGCAATGCGCCTTTGAAAAAGCACTGAGAGGGCTGACACCTGGCTCTTAAGCGAGCCCAATGACAGCCTGGCCTCCAGACCCGATTGGAGAAAACCAAGTACTTTGGGTAGGGAATAAGAGAGTGGGATCTGGCCACGAGATTCGCACCAGGTAAAGAAAGCCTTCCAGGTACGGTAATAAATCTTGGCAGAGGGTGGCTTCCGTGCCCTGATCATGGTTCCAATGATGTCCGTCGAGAGCCCTGCCTGGGTTAGAACCCAGGTCTCAAGGGCCACACCGTCAAATTGAGAGCCCCTGAGTTCTGGTGGTAGAACGGGCCTTGTGATAGAAGATCGTGGCGGTCAGGGAGACACCAGGGGGCGTCTGCTGTGAGTTGTACGATGTCGGCGTACCATGTGCGTCTGGGCCAGTCCGGTGCAATTACGATGGTTGGAACTCCCTCGTGTTTGATCTTCCTCACCACTCTGGATATCAGGGGGAGAGGTGGAAAAATATACAGAAGCTGGAACTGGGTCCAGTCCTGAACCAGAGCGTCTGCTGCGAGCGACCGCGGATTGTGTGTTCTGGCCATGAAGTTGGAGACCTTGGCATTGAAGTGGGATGCCATTAGGTCCACATCCGGGGTCCCCCATCGGAGACAGATCTGGTGAAAAATTTCGGGATGGAGAGACCACTCTCCCGAGTCTATACCTTGTCGGCTGAGGAAGTCTGCTTCCCAGTTGTCCACACCCAGAATGTGGACCGCCGAAAGAACCGACCCTGTGTCCTCCGCCCAGCGGAGGATGTGTGACACTTCTCGCATCACCTGGGTACTGCGGGTCCCCCCTTGGTGATTCACATATGCCACAGCCGTGGCATTGTCCGACTGTATTCTGATGTGAGAGGCTGCCAGTAAGTGATGGAAGGCCCTCAATGCCAGAAGGATGGCACAAATTTCCAGGATGTTGATGGGCGTGGTCGCTTCCACTGGGGACCACTTGCCCTGTGGTGTAGGTGCACCGCACCCCAACCCGTCAGGCTTGCGTCGGTGGTCAGAACCTTCCATTGACCTGTGAGGAAGGATTTCCCCTTTGCTAGCGAGATTGGCTTCAGCCACCAGAGCAGGGACCTCCTGGTTGACGACGTCAGCTGGAACTCCCTGTCGAGAGAAAAGGGATTCCTGTCCCAGGACTTGAGAATGGCTAGTTGGAGAGGCCTGAGGTAAAACTGGGCAAATGGGACCGCTTCTATTGCTGCCCCCATCTTGCCGAGGACTCTCATGGCAAACCGGAGAGATCAAGGGGGTTTGCGGAGTAGGGTGCGAACTCCTAGGCGGAGAGCCAGTGCCTTGTCCTTGGGAAGGAGCACTAGACCCCTGGAGGTGTTGAATAGCATTCCCAGGAAGGTCAGGGACTGACTCGGGGTTGGTGATGACTTTTGTAGGTCGACTAACCAGCCCATGCGACTCAGAGTGTCGATTGTGATTGAGACGCTGAGCTCGCAGTCCTTGAAGGTGGGAGCCTTGATGAGTAGATCGTCTAAGTATGGAACGACTACTATGCCTCTGGAGTGTAGGACGTCCATGGTGGCTGCCATGACTTTGGTGAACACTCTGGGAGCCGTGGCGAGTCCGAAGGGGAGAGCCACGAATTGGTAGTGGTCCTGGCCTATTGCGAACCTGAGAAACCTCTGATGGGCAGGTGCAATGGGTATATGCAGGTATGCGTCTTGTATGTCTATGGAGGTGAGATATTCTCCCTTCTCCATGGACGCAATGATGGACCGAAGGGACTCCATGCGGAAATGACAGACCCGTACATATTTGTTGAGCTGTTTTAGGTCTAGTATGGGCCGTACGCTGCCTCCTTTCTTGGGAACTACGAACAGATTGGAGTAGAACCCTCGGAAGCGGTTGGTCGTGGGTACCGGTACTATGACTCCTGCATGAAAAAGCGAGGAGACCGCTTGGTGGTAGGCACGAGCCTTGGCTGGCGGTTTTGGGGGGACAGAGAGGAAGAATCGGTCTGGTGGGTTGGAGGTGAAGTCTATTTTGTATCCGGAAGACACTAGTTCCGTGACCCACCTGTCTTCTGTAATAGGCAGCCAGACTTGAGGAAAGAGCAAAAGTCGGCCGCCTACTGGTGTGGTGTCTTCCGGAGTCCGTGAGTCATGATGAGGAGAAAGTCTGAGATTTTCCTCCTCTGGGCTTAGGCTGGCCTGCTTTTGACTGCCAGGTCTTGTCCGACCTTTGCGTCGATCGTGAGTTGTCCCTGCGTGGGGAACGGTTACGATTTTGTGCTGGACGCGAGACGGACCAGCCGGAGGAATTCCGAAAGGATCGGAATCGAGTTTGGTTACGCTTCTTGTAAGTGCGTTTAGGTTTCAGTTGGGGAAGAGAAGTACTCTTACCCCCGGTGGCGTTGGATATCATAGTGTCCAACTGTTCACCGAAAAGTCTCCCACTGAGGTAGGGGAGGTGCGTGAGGGACTTCTTTGAGGCTGCGTCCGCTTTCCATTCCCGCAGCCAGAGGATACGTCAAATCGTGATGGCGTTTGATGCTATCCCCGCTACTCCCCTTGCTGAATCCAGAGCTGCATGGAGCATGTAGTCTGCTACAACTGCTATTTGAACCGCTTGGTCCGACAGCTCAGGAGGGGATGCTTGGAGAGCTTGTAAATTCTTTGCCCAGGCCAGAATGGCCTTGGCAGCCCAAACTGAGACGAACGCGGGAGCCAGGGATGCCCCTGCTGCCTCGAAAATTGAACGAGCCATGCGTTCTACCTGCCGGTCTGCTGCGTCCCTGAGGGTTGAGCTATCTGGCAGTGAAAGGAGGGTCTGTGCTGCTAGCCTAGAGACTGGGGGGTCCACTCTAGGTGGATCTGTCCATTCCTTGGTGTCCTTCTGTGGGAAGGGGTACCTCGCCTCCAGATATTTGCGATTAGCAAATTTTTTCTCAGGCTGTGAGAGCTGCTTTTTAAGGATCGCCTTAAACTCTGGGTGGTTAGAGAAAACCTTAGGCGGCTTCAGAGGTCCTTTAAAGGAAATCTTATGTTCTGGGGCCTCTGGTGGCGGATCAGAAATGTCCAGCACCCGATGGATGGATGAAATTATGTCCTAAACTAGCGCTGTATTGCTAGGAGGGATTGGCATCAGGGACCCCTCTGTGTCTCTGTCTGAGTCAGAGTCGCAGATGCCTTCCGAATCCTGTGTATCACTGAGGCGTCCCCTGCTGAGTGGGCCGGGGAGGAGGCCTTCTCTGGTCGGAGATTGCGGAGATCTGCATTGTCTGTCCCTGGAATGGGACGGTCTAGATGACCTGGAGCTACGGTGTCTATCCCTAGAGGGGGATGACAAAGTGCTATGGGATGACGCAGATGGACTTGATCTATGGGTCCGCTTGCGTCCTGACCTAGACGTGGATGTGCCAGGGTCATCTTGTTCCTGAGTCAAGCCCTCCCTTTGCTGGGTAACGGTCATAGCCGGGGCATGACCCTGCAGAGCCTGAAGCAATGTGGAGGTTAGGTTATCTATAGACTGCATCATAGATTGCGATATCTGAGTAGCCCATTCCGGCGTGGCATTAGGCACCGAGGCATTGGCAGGGGCTTCTTGGGGCTCTGACACATTAGTTTGTATACAGTTCTGACAATGCGGGTGCTACTACTGGGGAGAGCGGTCCCGCAGGCTGTGCAGAATGCATAATAGCAGTTCTGCCTGGTTCTCTTGGACCTTGAGCCCGGCATAGTTCACAGAGTGCAGAAGTGCTGCCAGCAGAGGACCTTACAGTGGTAGAGAAACTTTTAGGGGAGCCTTATAGGTAATATGGATTCACAGCTGAGTAAAAAACCCAGCTGTGATCTTACCCCACCTGTGTGCCCCTAGGTCCAGCGCCGAAGATCCACAGTCCTGTGCCCCCGGAAACTGGCTGCCTGGTCCTGGTCCTGCAGACCGGGAGATGCAGGGTTAATCTGCAGCCGAAAATGGCTGCCGAGACAGAGAGGAAAGGAGGAGAAGGGGGCGGAGAGCTGGAAAAAGGCGGCAAGGCTGTGTAAAAACACGCCCTTTCTGTCTCAATCCACCCACTTTATGACACTGTAGAGTCATATTTGTCATCCGGGGGGCGGGCCGGGGGGCGGAGAGGAGGCGGCAGCTTCAGCTAGGCCGAAGCCGGGGCCTAAATTAGATGCCTGATGCCCAGAAGGGCTCCAGGCCGGCGCGAAAGTCCGGGAGGGGGTCGGATCTGAACCGGACCCCTCCGGATTTAAAGGCAGGATGGCGGTGGGGCTATAAGCGGAAGGGGGAGCCCGGTAGGGGTCTCCCTGAGGCAGTATAGAGCTGGTGCTGCCGCAGAGACAGGGGCGCAGGGAGCCCTGTGTCTGTATGTGCCATGCCTGCCTGAAACTCCCCCCGGCCCCAACAGGAGCTCGCAGGTGGGCTGGGGTCCCTGGATGCAGGCGCAGTGTGCTGGCCCACTGCTGGGAGCTGTAGAATGCTACCTGTACAGGCCCTACCTGAGGTGTCTCAACCTAATACCCCCAGAGGGGGATAGGGAGGGTGCTGTTGTCACCTTCAGGGGCCTTTATCCTCGCCTCGACCTCAACCCAGAAACCAAAAGGAATTGGGGAAGGAGGGGGGTCTCGACTTCGAACCAGCACCCGAGGGACTGGGGAAGGAGCAACATGGGGAATAGCCATCTCTACTTCAACTGGGCACCCCATAATAGGGGGCCGAGGAAGGAGCCATGCCGGGAGTCTCACAGGAGACCCTCTTTTCGTCATCTGTAATCCCGTCGGAAAAAACGGAGTAAAAATCTTTTAGGTGTGCCTCCTATGCGACACTAAGCAAAAACTGGAGAAGGCTGATGCCGTCCAGGGGGGTATACTGCATAGGAGGAGCCACAGTTATTCTTTTTCAGATTATGCATAGTGTCGCCTCCTAGTGGACAGCAGCATAACACCCATGGTCCTGTGTCCCCCAATGAGGCGACAGAGTAAAAACAGTTTTTGTGGGGAAAAAAATTATTTTTTTTATTTTCACGGCTCTGCATTATAAACTTTAGTGAAACACTTGGGGGGTTCAACATTCTCACAACACATCTAGATACATTCCTTGGGGGGGTCTAGCTTCCAATATGGGGTCACTTGAGGGGGGTTTCCACCTTTTTAGGTACATCAGGGGCTCTGCAAACGCAACGTGATGCCTGCAGACCATTCCATCTAACTCTGCATTCCAAACGGCGCTCCTTCCCTTCCAAGCTCTGCCATGCGCCCAAACAATGGTTTACCCCCACATATGGGGTATCAGCGTACTCAGGACAAATTGCACAACTACTTTTGGGGTTCAATTTCTCCTGTTACCCTTGGGAAAATAAAAAATTGCGGGGCAAAAAGATAATTTTTGTGAAAAAATATGATTTTTTATTTTTACGGCTCTACATTATAAACTTCTGTGAAGCACTTAGGGGTTCAAAGTGCTCACCACACATCCAGATAAGTTCGTTAGGAAGTCTACTTTCCAAAATGATGTCAGTTGTGGGGGGTTTCCACTGTTTAGGCACATCAGGGGCTCTCCAAACGCGACATGGAATCCTCTCTCAATTCCAGCCAATTCTGCATTGAAAAGTCAAGCGGCGCTCTTTCCCTTCTGAGCTCTGCCATGCACCCAAACAGTAGTTTACCCCCACATATGGGGTATCAGCATAATCAGGACAAATTGCACAATAACATTTGGCGGTCCAATTTCTCCTGTTATCCTTGGTAAAATAAAACAAATTGGATCTGAAGTAAATTTTTTGTGGAAAAAAGTTAAATGTTCATTTCTTTTTAAACATTCCAAAAATTCCTGTGAAGCACCTGAAGGGTTAATAAACTTCTTGAATGTGGTTTTGAGCACCTTGAGGGGTGCATTTTTTAGAATGGTGTCACACTTGGGTATTTTCTATCATATAAACCCCTCAAAGTGACTTCAAATGTGATGTGGTCCCTAGAAAAAAAAAAGTTGCAAAAATGAGAAATCGCTGGTCAACTTTTAACCCTTACAACTTACTAACAAAAAAAAATTGGGGATCCAAAATTATGCTGATGTAAAGCAGACATGTGGGAAATGTTACTTAAGTATTTTGTGTGAGATATCTCTGTGATTTAAGGGCATGAAAACTCAAAGTTAGAAAATTGCAAAATTTTCTCCAAATTTCCGTTTTTTTCCACAAATAAACACAAGTAATATCGAGGAAATTTTACCACTAACATGAAGTACAATATGTCATGAGAAAACAAAGTCAGAATCACCGGGATCCATGCAAGCGTTCCAGAGTTCTGACCTCAAAGGGACAGTGGTCAGAATTGTACAAATTGGCCCGGTCATTAACATGCAAACCACCCTTGGGGGTTAAGGGGTTAACACAGGTATAATGAAAACGATGACAGTTCAGAATACCCGACTGCATAATTATTTAGGAGAATAATTTGTGGGACATAAATGGGAAGAAACGCACACGGATATCTGTAATTCAATATGATGCAAGAAGCAAATATGAGTCTGAATAATTAAAAGATATAGGGGGCAATTCCTGAAGACCGGCATTTCTCTCGCTTGTCTTGATGAGAGGGCATTTTGGAGCGGCCATTCCTGACTCATTAAGAGGCTTGTATATGTTAATGAGTCAGGCCAGGTGTACAGTGGCGTGAGTCGCTATGTGCGACTCGCCACAATTCTTACTCAGTAAGATTTGTGGCATAGTGAATATTGCCCCTCATCATGAATTTGGCAAGTGGAGGTCATCAAGCCGCCGTCCTAGCTCTACGCAATCTCGAGCAAAAAAAATAAAATGCGCCAAAAATTGTGAAAAAGATTTGGTGACATGTCCCTATAGACATCTTTGGGGACTTTTTTTTTTTCTTAAATAAATACATCCACTTACATCTCGACAAGAGCAAGAACAAAAAAAATCAGAAATACAAGCTTACATATATTTCTCCACACATATGTATGTAAAAATTGAATAAAACGGCTCACAAAAAAAAACAACACACTAATGAGTCTGCCACAATCAAGAGGTAAAAACTAACCATGGCATAATAAAGTAACCAGGGATCAATAATTGAAATGAGGCTGCACAATGCCGGACATTATGTTCAGTAAAAGTTTGATATGACATTGCATATAAGAGCGAGTGAGGAGTGAGGCTGGTTTTTAAGCTTTGCTGTTACAGCAACCCAGGAAATCAGAAGAGATACTCACACAAGGCTAGAAAAGAGTGCACTGAGGACATGAGTACCAGCACTCTGCGAAGGATGTCCTTGTTGATGATGTAGTTCTTTATGTGATATGTATGATGTTCAACACAAAACGTCAACAGCTCCAAGATCAGTGCCAACAACTGAGCCGTCTGGAAATCATCTAAAAGTAAACCAATAAACGAGTCAGAGGAAAGCTAGATGTTTTAAGTCAAAAACTAAAATCCACATTGTCCTATTATCCCAAGCACCACATGACAATCTAAACCTAATATGCATTACACTTTTTGCTGTTTGAAACACAAGTAAACCTCTAACTGGAGAAAAAAACAGGGATTCTTGTGAGTACTCACCGTAAAATCCTTTTCTCCGAGCCACTCATTGGGGGACACAGGACCATGGGTGTTTTGATGCTGCCACTAGGAGGCTGACACTAAGTGAATACAAAAAAAGTTAGCTCCTCCTCTGCAGTATACACCCTCGTGCTGTCTCCAAGAGAGCCAGTTCAGTGCAAAAGCAGTAGGAAAACATTAACAACATAGAAGAGTACAACATGGTAACCCAAAGAGCAGGCCAATCTTAGGCTAACAGGGTGGGTGCTGTGTCCCCCAATGAGTGGCTCAGAGAAAAGGATTTTACGGTGAGTACTCACAAAAATCCCTGTTTCTCCATCGCCTCAGTGGGGGACACAGGACCATGGGACGTCCCAAAGCAGTCCCTGGGTGGGATAACAACATAACAGAGTAGATGTCATGTAACAGCTGCCTAGATGTGCGCAGACCCACATCCGCGGAAGCCTGAGAGTGAATATTATAATGCTTTTAGAACAAATGTAAGCTGGACCAAGTTGCAGCCTTACCCGTTCCACCGACGCCTGATGTTGAATGGCCCAAGAAACTCCCACCGCTAGAGTGGAGTGTGCCCTCTGATCCCTGCTGGAATGGGCTGGCCTCTAACACGGTAGGCCTCCTGAATGGAGGAAAGAATCCACCTGGCTTTCTTGGCCTTTGAAGCGGCGAAGCCCTTCTTATGACCCTCGGGGATCACGAACAAAGCGTCCGTCCTTCTGAAAGATGCCATCCTCGAAACATACCTTCTCAGGGCTCTGACCAGATCCAGAGTGTGGAGAGCTCTTTCCATTCTGTGAACGGGAGCAGGACAAAGTGAAGGAAGAACAATGTCTTCGTTCAGATGGAAAGACGAGATGACCTTGGGCAAGAAAGAAGACAAGAGGGGGAAGACCTCGATCTTTGCAAGTGTTGTAACACTTCTGGATGAAGTTCCCTTTCTCCCGAGGCAAGATCCTGGCGACTGAGGAAGTCTGCAGTCTAGTTTTTGACACCTGGAATGTGGACTGCAGAGATTACCGAGTGGTTGTTTTCTGCCCATCGGAGAAAGTGAGAGGCCTTGGACATAGCCAAGCGGCTGCGGGTACCTCCTTGATGTTTATGTATGCCACAGCCGTGGCATTGTCCTATTGAATTCGGATGGGGTGGCCCGCTAGGAGATAATGGAACTGATGTAGGGCCAGCCATATTGCGTGAATCTCCAGTACATTGATTGGGAGTTTCGATTCTCAGATGGACCTGCAGCACTGGGCGGTGTGATGACTAAAGACTGCCCCCCAGCCGAGAAGACTGGCGTCGGTAGTCACCACTAGCCAATGAACCGGGAGAAGGGACTTCCCCTGATTGAGAGAAGAGTTCAATGTCTACCATCAGAGAACCTGTCTGACCCAAAGGGATAAACGGCACCGGCTTTTGAGGGAGAATGGGTTCCTTTCCCAGGCCTCCAGAAGCGAATGCTGTAGGGGACGAAGATGCAGCTGCGCAAAAGTGACCGCTTGCATTGCTGCCACCATTTTTCCCAGTACCCTCAAGGCAAACCGGATGGAATGAGGGGACAATTGACAAAGGACACGGGCTCCTTGCTGAAGGGCTAAGACCTTGTCTCGAGGAAAAATTACTAATCCTCGAGAAGTGTCCAGGGTCATCCCTAAAAAGGTATCTGCTGGGCTGGGACAGGGGATGACTTGCTTAAGTTTAATCAGCCAGCTCACGCGAGAAAGGGTATCGCAAGTAAAGCGAACAGAGACCTCGCAATCGTGGAAGGATGGGCATTTGACTAAGCGGTCGTCCAGGTTGGGCAGAATGACCATGCCTCGAGAGTGTAAGATGGACATGATGGCTACCATGACCTTTGTGAACACTCTGGGGGCCGTGGTGAGGCCGAAAGGCAGGGCTGTGAATTGGAAATGCTTGTCGTGAATGGCGAAGCGCAGGAATCTCTGGTGGGGAGGAAAGATCGAGATATGCAGGTAAGCATCTCAGAAGTCGATGGATGCCAAAAACTCTCCTTCTTTCATAGAAGCGAAGACTGAACACAGATCCCATGCAAAAATGACGAGCCTTGACAAACTTGTTTAGAAGTTTGAGGTCTAGAATGGGTCTCACCTTTCCGTCCTTTTTTGGGACCACGAAAAGGTTCGAGTAGAAACCCTGAAACTTTTAGTTTTCCGGATGGGCACAATGACGCCATTGTGACGCAATGCGTCTATGGCTCTTGAAAAGGCCTTTGCCCTTGCCTCTGACATTGAGGGACATGTAGAAAAATCGATCTTGTATCCAGATGACACCAGGTCTCTGACCCAATCGTTGTGGACGACGGACAGCCAGGCCTGACTGAACAGAAGTAGGCGGCCGCCCACCTTGCCAGTATCGACCGGACAACGCCAAGAGTCAGCAGGCGAAAAATCTCTGAGACCTAGGTCCATTAGATCTTGACAGTTTAGGGCGAGATTTCCATTGTCGACTAGGTCTGTAGGAGACGCGAGAACCTATGTGCCCGTGTGGGGAGTGTCCTGACCGGAGGAGGTAGTGGCGGTGGACCAGCCCGGGTTAGAGCGAAAGGATTGGAAATGGAACTGTTGTGGTCTCTGAAAAGGACACCTAAGCCTCTGCTGGGGATGAAATTTACTCTTTCCTCCCATGGCATCAGAAATAAGCTGATCCAGCTTCTCACCAAATAAGCAACCACTCTGGTAAGGCAGAGATATAGAGGACTTTTTGGACGCAGAGTCTGCTTTCCACTCTCTGAGCCATAATGCTGTTCTGATCGTGACTGCATTTGCTGCCGATAGCGCAGAACAGCCAGCTGCGTAAAAAGATGCATGTACCGGGTAATCTCCAGCCCGAGAAATTTGACTGGCAATATGTACTGCTTCAGATGGGAGAATGCAGCTCTGAATTGATTTGGCCAGGGTATCTGCCCAGAAGACTATCGCCTTAGCAACCCATGCTGCAGTGAATGAAGGACAGAGGGCCGAGCCTGAGGCCTCAAAGACAGAGCGAGCCAGGTGTTCTGACGGTCTGTGTGATTTTTAATGGATGACCCATCCGGTACAGATAAAAGGGTCTTGGATGCCAGGCGAGACACTGGCGGGTCTACAGGGGATTCAGCACAGTCCTTCCTCGGCACAGCCAAAAAAGGATATTTTGCTTCAAGAGACTTTTGTCCTGTGAAGCGTTTGTCCAGTCGCTCCCTGTGACGATTGAGAATGGCCGTAAACTCAGGGTGAACTGCAAAAGTCTTATGGGGCGTTTAGTCCTCTTAAAGGACACTGTTTGATCCGGAACAGTCAGATTTTTCTTCAACATTTAATGAGAGATTGACCGCCTCAATCAGCGAATCCACCTGTAGTGAAATATGTATAAAAATATATGTGTGCCGTTTACTATGTATAGGTTTATTGTGTGACTAGTAATAATTGAGCATCTGTCCTGAAGGCAGCATGTCTCACCCAGGTGTTAATATGTATTTTCCTGAGACAGCAGACTTCTGGGAACCAAGAAGAAAGGGAACATTTGACACCTCTTAGCTCTTTGAAGAGAGATGTCAATTACAGCCTGACACTATCTGCACTATCTGTGGGAAGCTTTACACAAAGAATCTCAGAGAAAATAATATATTCATTGGGAGCGCGGCTGTGGTCCAATCAAAAACAAGCAATTAGAATATGAACTTGAGGGGCTAGTCTAGAAATCTGACCTCCAGGGTGACTCTATAAATTTGGCTTGTATACATTCAAAATTGTTCACATGAGAGGGCAGCCTGGGAAGCTGATGTGATCCAGTCTATATTCATCCTACCCTCAGGGAGGAGAAGCAGACTACAAGTTAGCTATTTCTGTAAGTTTTCTCCTGTTTATTTTATACTGTTTTGCATACCTGTATGTCTTTTTATTACCATATATTTGTATCTTTCTTTACTGTAAGCACTGTACTTTTTGTATTAAAGTATAAACTTTTAACAGATGAACCTTTTATGTTCTAAAGAATCCATAGCCTAATGTGTGTGAGCCTTATAAGTGGTAGACAGTATTAGTAGTATTTCCGGGATTCATCACCCGTGTTTCGGTGAGTGGTGGCAGCATGTATGAGCGGGTGTGTGGCCTGGGTCGGTGTGTGATTTATGCTCCCATTACAGCATAGGACAGAGGTTGAATGCTGGACAGAGAGGGGAGATAGAGTTACCCTTGCACGCACAACCTCAAGTCACGTGCTGAGAGCGGATACGTGACGAATTAGCGGCAGCGCGGAGAGAGGGATCCGTGACACCACCTTTTTCTGGAAGTCTGGCGAATCCAGGTCCAAGGAGCTGTCCGATTCGTACTCAGATTCGCATTCGCTACTGACCCCTGAGAGGGAGAGCGAGAAGCATAACTCGCAGATGAGAATGCACGTGAATGCTCAGGGGACGTGCTGCGGATCCTTTTCCTAGACGCCTGTAGATTTCTAGAGTGCTCTTGGCCCCTGCTGACCGACTGCTCCCGTATGGGAGAGGATCCATTTATGTCAGACCTGCGCATACTAAAAATCCCTGGAGGGATCATGGAGGGATTCAATCGCTTTGGCCAGAGAAGCCATGGATTGTGACAGTGAAGAATCCCACTCAGGGGGGCTAGGTACATTGGGCTCGGTGGCTTCGGAGGGCTCCTGAGGGCATTTGGGGTCACATTAGTGATGTGCGAATATACTCGTTACCCGAGATTTGCCGAGCACGCTCGGGTGTCCTCCGAGTGTTTGTAAGTGTTCGGAGATTTAGTTTTCACCTCCGCAGCTGAATGATTTACAGCTACTAGCCAGCATAAGTACATGTGGGGGTTGCCTGGTTGCTAGTGAATCCCCACATGTAATCAAGCTGGCTAACAGATGTAAATCATTCAGCTGCTGTAAGGAAAACAATCTCTGAGCACTTACAAATACTTGTAGGACTCCAGAGCATGCTCGGGAAATCTCGAGTAACGAGTATATTTGCTCATCACTAGGTCACAGGCATTGCAGAGGGGCAAAGTCTGAGCCTTAGGAAACGCCCACTGGCAGGAGGTACATGAAGTGAAGAAGATTGCAATAGCCTTGTTAGCCTTTTTAGATGCTTTAGGCTGGGACATTGTACTCCCTTTAAAAACTTAGGGAATTCCTGCAGTGAAAATGGTTACAGAAGGGAAGAAGAGGGTGGTCTAGGGCAGCGCTCCCTTACCCAGATCCTGTGTCCCCAGGTCCTTTTGCGTGGCACTGTAGCTGCTGAGCCTCCCCAGAAAGTGCTGACGCCGGGGTGAATTGTTCCTGACAAAATTGCCTCAGACCACTGCCGGTGTGTGTCCAGAGGGTCCGTGGGAGAAGGGGAGATGGCCGCCGAGATTAGGTGAGGCGCTTCTCGTCCTGGATGAGAGGCGCCAGAAAAGTGGGAGGAGCCGCCGGGACGTGTCATAGCGGGGGTGGAGTTACAGAAGGCAGCCTAGCAGAGAACCGAAGCCGGAGACTAAACTTATCGGCGCCGGCTTGCGCCGATAGCGGAAGGACCAGGGAGCAGTGCACTGCCAGGAGAAGCGCCCCTCTATCCAGTGCAGTCTCAGACCGCCTGCCCAGAGTCCTCCAGCTCCGGCACTTACCTGGAGAAGCTGCTGGGCGGCAGGAAAGCCAGCGATATGCTGCAGGTACATGTCCTCCTGCTGTCGCTGCTGGTCTTGGATGGTGCAGGGATATAGGGATCATCCTCGATCCACCATCCCTTTAATAGGGAGGTGGAGAGGGACCGTCGGCCTCCTTGTACCATCCGCTTTTAACAGTGGTGGTGCAGTGGGAGCTGCTCGGACACCACGAGGTGGGCCTCTGTACATCCTAGAGGATAAACCCCTAGGATGGGACAGGGCTAATGTCCGGCATTAGGCCTGGCTGCGGAGGAGGATACGTGGAGGAGACACTCCATGTGCTCGTCCGTAAGGTGCGGGGAGATAGGTGCCATTTAAGGGACCCGTCGCCCCTAAAAAAATTCAGCTCAGGCGTGGCATCCCACATCTCAGGAGAGGATACTGAGAGGCGTCACTCTCTGTGCTCGCCTGTTGATGGTTCGAGGAGATCTTGAAACGATCCGTCGCCTTATTTGTCTGTAGTAAAAATGAAAATCAAAAATGAAAAAGATAAAAAATAAAAGACTCTAGGTCTGAAGACCAGACCAGTGTGCCTCCTACAGACACTAAGCAAAAACTGTCTCTCTTGGAGACAGCATGGGTGTATATACTGCAAAGAAGCAGCTAACCTTTTTTGTATTAACTTAGGCTACTTTCACACTAGCGTCGTTTGCAATACGTCGCAATGCGTCGTTTAGGATATAAAAGGCATCCTGCAAAGTTGTCTGCAGGATGCGTTTTTTCCCCATAGACTTACATTACCGACGCATTGCGACGTATCGCCACACGTCGCAACCGTCGTGCGACGGTTGCGTCGTGTTTTGGCGGACCGTCGGCACAAAAAAAGTTACATGTAACGTTTATTTGTGCGTCGTGTCCGCTATTTTCGGCCGAAACGCCACCCCCTCCTCCCCGGCCCTTACAATGGGGCAGCGGAAGCATCGTAAGAATGCTTCCGCTGCCCACGTCGGCCATTATTTTCACAACGCGCGTCGGCACGTCGGGCCGATGCATAGCGACGGCCCCGTGCCAACGCTAGTGTGAAAGCAGCCTTAGTGTCAGCCTCCTAGTGGCAGCAGCATATACCCACGGTCCTGTGTCCTCCAATGAGGCGATGGAGAAAAAGTATTACTTGGAAAAGTAATAAAGTTTGGTATATGCACCTTATTCAATTGCAGACAGTGGATGTAGAAAATTCTGAAGTACGGCAGAGTCTGTTATATCATTATACTATTTATTTATGGGGATTGTTGTACACATAGACATAATAAAATGTAAAATATCCCCAAAGGTGACAGAACCAAAGCGGTTTGCGTTTTTCTTTTAACATTACGCAGTAGTTGCCTCAGAGCACCAGTTTGTGTCTCATAGCCAAGTGATGACACATTTGCTCTACATGAAGAGATAAATATATGGCGATACCCCTTTGGGCTTGCTGACCTTTACTGGGTTTCTCCTCTGTAGTGTTAGCCAGTAATGGAGCAGTGAGGACGTGCATGCAATGCTTGTAGAAGAAGCCTAAGAACTCGGTCTTCTCCGTTTTCTATAAAAACAAATAAAACAATTTTTTTCTCAATTTCAATGAATCCAACAATGACCACACAGGTCTCTGCACACATGTTGTGACTTAGATAAAATGCAGAGCGAGGGCGCAAATGTACAAGACACAGAGTAATGGAAAAGACAACTATACAGGGTTAAAGCAGAACATCACAAATGCAAAACAACAGGTGTAATAACACACATATAATACAAATTAGTAACGGACAAAAGCTGCACCAGTGCAAAGTCAGACAACCGATTAAAGAACAGGGTAACTCCTTACACTCGTCGTTGCCAGCATGTTATCAGGATCTACCAAAGTCCTCAGCAGTCCAGTCAGCTGCACAGCTCCTCCGAGCTCAGGATCAGTGTCGCAAATCATATGCTCAATGATTAGGTTAATCAGCAAGATGTCCTAACGAAAAAGCAAACAAAAAAAACGATAAATTCGTCAAAGCTAAGCAATTACTGTATGAAAAACTATCCATTGTACTTCCCATTTTATAAAAGGAATTGTACTTTTGAGAAACGTGTTATGTTTAAAGGAAACCTGTCACCCCCAAAATCGAAGATGAGCTAAGCCCACCAGCATCAGGGGCTTATCTACAGCATTCTGTAATGCTGTAGATAAGCTGTAGATAAGGGGCAGTCCCGCTGCGGTCCGGTCCGATGGGCGTCGCGGTCTGGGGCCTCCCATCTCCTTACGATGACGTCCTCTTCTTGTCTTCACGCTGCGGCTCCGGCACAGGCGTACTTTGTCCACCCTGTTGAGGGCAGAGCAAAGTACCGCAGTGCGCAGGAAGCGGGAATGGTCAGAGAGGCCCGGCGCCTGCGCACTGCAGTACTTTGCTCTGCCCTCACTGCCCTCAACAGGGCAGACAAAGTACACTTGCGCCGGAGCGTGAAGACAAGAAGAGGACGTCATCCTATGAAGATGGGAGGCCCCGGACCAGACCGGACCGTGACGCTCATCGGATCGGACACCCCCCCCCCAGGTGAATATAATCTAACCTCTTTTTCTCATCTTTCAGGATACATCGGGGGCTTATCTACAGCATTACAGAATGCTGTAGATAAGCCCCTGATGCCGGTGGGCTTAGCTCATCATTGATTTTGGGGGTGACAGGTTCCCTTTAAACCCTTCATGACCTTGGGATTTTCCATTTTCCAGTGTTCGTTTTTCGCTCCCCTCCTTCCCAGAGCCATAACTTTTTTATTTTTCCGTCAATATGGCCATGTGAGGGCTTATTTTTTGCGGAACAAGTTCTACTTTTGAACAACATCAATGGTTTACCATGTCGTGTACTAGAAAATGGGGGAAAAAAGATGGATTTTTGGTACTTACCGTAAAATCTCTTTCTTGGAGCCTTCATTGGGGGACACAGGACAACCATGGGTGTATGCTGCTGCTGCTAGGAGGCTGACACTATGCAAAAAAAGGAAAAGGCGTAGCTCCTCCCTGGCAGTATACACCCGCCGACAGGCACCAAGCACCTCAGTTAGTGCAAAAAGTAGTAGGAGAAGCGACAGAACTCATAATAGTAAAAGTACCAACTGAACTAGGGCCTCCAGGCCCCAAACACAGTACCAGAACAAACAAGTAGGGAGGGTGCTGTGTCCCCCAATGAAGGCTCCAAGAAAGAGATTTTATGGTAAGTACCAAAAATCCATCTTTCTTTATCGCTTCATTGGGGGACACAGGACAACCATGGGACGTCCAAAAGCAGTCACGGAAAAGGGTGGGTAGACAGGAAATGAGAAAAAGGTCTCAGGTCAGCCGGTGTGCGACCGCCGCCTGCAGTACCTTCCTACCAAGACCTGCATCGGACGAGGCTTGGGTATGAACCCGATAGAACCTCGTAAACGTGTGCAAAGACGACCAGGTTGCGGCCTTGCAAACTTGCAAGGCGGAGGCCTGGTGGCAAACAGCCCAAGAAGCTCTGACAGCTCTGGTGGAGTGAGCTCGCACCCCCAGAGGAGGACGTGCCTCATGAACACGGTACGATTCTGAAATTGCCGAGCGAATCCAGCGCGAGATAGTGGATTTAGACGCTTGAAGGCCCTTCCGACGACCCTCGGAAACGACAAGGAGAGAATCGGATTGACGGAAAGGAGCGGTTCTAGAAAGATAGACCCGAATGGCCCTGACCACGTCAAGCTTGTGAAGGAACTTCTCCAAAGGATGAGCCGGAGAAGGGCAAAGTGATGGAAGGACAATGTCCTCGTTGATGTGGAAAGCCGAGACCTCCTTGGGAAGGAATTCGGGAACCGGTCTAAGAACGACCTTATCCTGATGAAGAATCAGGAAGGGGGAACGGCATGACAGGGCTGCCAACTCGGAGACCCTCCTGATAGATGTAATGGCAATGAGGAAGGCGACCTTCCAAAAGAGAAGGGAAAAAGGCACGTCATGAAGAGGGTCAAAGGGAGCAGCCTGAAGAGCACCAAGGACCAGGTTAAGGTCCCAAGGGAGGACGGAAAGGAGGGGCGATATGCGCCACTCCCTGTAGAAAAGTCCGAACCTGGTGAATGGAGGAAAGGTCACTCTGGAAGAGGATCGACAGAGCGGACACTTGTCCCTTGAGTGTGCTGAGGGATAAGCCCGAATAGAGACCAGACTGGAGGAAACCGAGACGATCCAGAAGAGAAAAGGACATTGGAAAAACTTCATTAGTTTCACACCACCGGAAAAACGCTTTCCAGTACCTATGGTAGATACGGGAAGAAGCCGGTTTTCTGGCTCTGATCATGGTCTGTATGACCTGGGGAGAGAGATCAGAGTTTTTCAAGACTGCGGCCTCAACAGCCATGCCATTAAACTCAGCGACTGAGAACTCTGGTGGTAGAGAGGTCACTGCGAGAGGAGGTCTGGCCGATCCGGGAGTCTCCAAGGAGTGTCCGCGAGCATGTTTACGAGCTCGGCGTACCACAGCCGCCTTGGCCAGTCCGGCGCTATCAGTATGACTGGAATCCCTTCCAACTTGATCTTCTTTACCACCCTTGGAATCAAGGGGAGGGGTGGGAACAGGTAGGGAAATTGAAACTGGGACCATGGAATTACCAGAGCGTCGTGGCCGAAGGCAAGAGGGTCCCGGGACCTGGCGACAAACTGAAGGACCTTGTGGTTCATCCGGGACGCCATAAGATCGACGTCTGGCGCACCCCAGCGGAGGCAAATTTGATTGAAGACTGCGGGGTGGAGAGACCACTCGCCCGCTGCTAGGCCCTGGCGACTGAGAAAGTCGGCTGCCCAGTTTTCGACCCCGGGGATATGAACGACTGATATGGCCGAAACGTGGCGTTCTGCCCACCGATGAATCTTTGCCACTTCTGCCATTACTTGGCCGCTGCGAGTCCCGCCCTGGTGGTTTAAGTAAGCCACGGCCGTGGCGTTGTCCGACTGGATGCGGACGGGAAGATTCGTCAGAAGAGACTGCCAGCGGATTAACGCAAGGAAGATTGCCCTGATCTCCAGAAGGTTGATGGGAAGGAGAGCTTCCTGGGTGGTCCAACGGCCCTGAGCCGTGTGTTGTCGGAAGACTGCTCCCCACCCGAGAAGGCTGGCATCGGTGGTGATGACGTGCCACTGAAGGGGAAGAAATGATCTTCCTCTCAGGAGAGAGGACGACAGCGTCCACCAGGTTAGGGACTGACAGACCTGGAGAGTAAGGTGGACGGGACGGTCCAGGGAGTCCAAGGACCTGTTCCAGGTGGATAGGAGGAATAGTTGGAGGGGGCGGGTGTGGAACTGGGCAAAAGGAACAGCCACCATCTTTCCCAGGACTCCCATGCAGAAACGAAGTGACTGAGGAGCTGGGCGTTTGAGAAGGCGGACCGCCTTGCGGAGTACTGAGAACTTGTCCTCTGGGAGGAAGACCCGAGCTAAGTTCGTGTCGAACACCATGCGCAGGAAGGACAGTCGTTGGGACGGAATCAGAGAGGACTTGGTCCGGTTGATAATCCAGCCGAGATGGGTCAGGGTGTCCAGGGAGACCTGGAGACTGTGGGCACAGTCTAGACGAGAGGACCCCTTGATCAACAGATCGTCCAGGTAGGGGATAACGAGGATCCCCCTGGAACGAAGGAGGGCCATGACCGCCGCCATGATTTTGGTGAAGATCCTGGGGGCAGACGCTAAACCGAAGGGGAGAGCCGTGAATTGGTAGTGATTGTCCTCGATTGCAAACTGAAGGAACCTCTGATGCCGTACGCAGATGGGGACATGAAGGTACGCATCTTGAATGTCGACCGAGCAGAGGAACTCCCCGGGTTCCATGGCGGCGATTACTGACCACAGGGATTCCATTCTGAAGTGGCGAGGTCGGACGTGGCGGTTCAGAAGCTTCAAATCCAGGATAGGGCGAAGAGACCCGTCCTTCTTTGGGACTACAAAAAGGTTCGAATAGAACCCGGAAAAACGTTCTTCGGAAGGAACGGGAACTACGACCCTGGCGGTGACCAGAGACGTTACGGCTTGAAGCAAGCCGGGTAAATGGGACGGTTGCTTTGGGGGACGAGAGAGAAAGAAGCGATTTTCCGGGAGGGTAGAAAATTCTATCTTGTACCCGGAGGTAATAATCTCTCTGACCCAGGCGTCGCTGATCACTGACAGCCAGGTGTCTTTGAAGAAAAGAAGCCTGTCTCCCACCCTGGAAAGACTCCCAGGTGGGGGCGACCCGTCACTTGGAACGGTATCTGTTGGAACGAGGTCCGGTAGACCTGGGAGGTGGAGCCCTGTATCTCCACATGGGAGCTGGCTTGTAAGAGGGTCTTCTACGTTCGCCCGTGGTAGCGGGTCGCTCTTGTTGCGATGAGGAATCTGAGGCTGCAAACGGACGAAAGGAGCGAAACGTTCGAGGACCCTTTGGGTTAAAGAAGCGTTTTGGCTTGGACTGGGGGAGAGAGGTACTCTTGCCCCCCCAGTAGCGTCTGAGATAATTGGATCCAGACGAGCACCAAAAAGCCTGGAGCCTTGAAACGCCAAGTTGGTGAGAGACTTTTTGGAAGTAGCATCTGCATTCCATGCTTTGAGCCAATGAATACGGCGAATAGCGACAATGTTGCTGCTTGCCCTGGCCAAACAGGCTGCTGCATCCAGGGAGGCAGTGAGAAGGTATTTCCCTGCGTGGTTAATCTGGTCTGCGAGGTCAGCCAGCTCGGAAGGGGAGGCCGTAGCCAAAATGCCCCGACGGAGAATTCTGGCCCAGGCAGAGATGGCCTTAGCTACCCAGGTGGAAGCGAAGCTGGGGCAGAGGGAAGCACCCGTTGCTTCGAAAGCTGATTTGGCCAGTGCCTCAATTTGTCTGTCCGATGCGTCCTTAAGCGACGCGCCGTCCGGTAAGGAGAGAACCGTCTTGGAGGAAAGACGGGAGATCGGTGGATCGACCTTGGGAGATTCAGCCCACTTGGAGAGAAGATCGGCGCTGAAGGGATAGAGTACGTCCAGATGTTTTCTACCCGAAAAACGTTTTTCAGGACGTTACCAGTGTTTAGACAGGGTAGACTCAACTCCTCATGGGTAGGAAAGGAGCGAGAGGGACGCTTCACCCGCTTAAAAGAGAAAAAGGAATCCTGGGGAGAAGCCTCGTCTCGTTTTAGTTTGAGGGTTTGCGATATAGCCGAAATAAGACTATCTACGACAGCCTGCATGCTAGAAGCCTGGTCTGAATCGGAGTCAGAACCGGACTGGGAATCCACATGAGACCCAATGTCCTCCTCCGAAGAGGGGAATTGGGAGGAGAGCAGTTTGAGCGCTGCAGAGGGACCCAGAGAACCAGACGAAGAGCCAGACAGAGTCCTCTTTCTAGAGCGGCTGGCTGATTTGTCTCCCTGTGGTTCAGGGTCAGGTGCGGCCGACTCGCCACGGGAGACGGTCGGAGCACTGGTGGCTGAAGGAAGCTGTGGAAGACGTTCAAGCGCCTGGACCAGGGACTGAGATACCTTAGTCAAATCAGAGACCGACTGCGAGATAGCAACGGCCCACTCAGGGGGAGCGCCCCCATCACGAGAGTCAGAAGCTTCCTGCGGGGCAGACATGGCAGGAGGACTGCAGGACTGGCAGAGGCGACGATTGGCCTACTGACCACTTTATCTTACAATGAGCACAGGCGTAGTGAGTTATGGTAGGTTTGGTATGGACAGCTCCAGAAGAGTTGGACATAAGGATATTCTGTCGCACTATACTACAGAAAAGACTAAAGGGCCTACAGTGGTTTGGATAATACCGAGGGGGGGCAATATAGCATCGCAATCCTACCGCACCACAGAGCAGAGTTATCTGTGTCCCCCAACGCACGATTCTCCTGTGTACGGAGCTGCTGAGGCAGGAAGTACCAGCGGTGAAGAAGGGGCGGTGCTGTGCTGCGAGGAATAAGCCAAGGCTCCTGATAGGGTCGCCCCGAAAGGAAAGGGCGTGCCCAAGATGCAAGAGCCCTCCTGAATGGAGGAGGAAAAGAGCGCCGAAAAGAGCGCCTGAGGGGGCGTGGCCTATCGGAGGGGGCGTGGCCGGCCGCAGCGGTGAAAGTGAAAGTAAAGCAAAAGGGACTCTGTGTGAGAGCGCTGCACATCTAGACAGGGGGAGCGGCTGCTGAAGCGCTGTACCTGCATGTTCCGTTGTAGAGGGAGAGAGGATCGTCCAGGGGCCCAATGAGAGAGGGGTCGCTGGAAACGGAATCCTTCGTCCAGAAGACGGCCTCGACCCCAAAGACAAGGGGGAGAGTCACCGCTGGTGACCACCGTCTTCCTCTCAGTCCTCTCCGAGGAGAGGGGTGAGGGGGACTGTTTGGCAAGGACCGCCACCATAAAGACCCTGGAGCACCTGGGAGGGTGACAGGGGATAATGTCCTGCCGGCGGTCTGAGAGCTGCGATGCGGACGACACCACACTGCTCACTCAGCCGCCCTCCTGGGGAGGCAGGGTGGAAGATTGCACCCTGAATGCTGTGATCTGAAAAAGAAAGCCAAAAGGTTAATAAAAACAACAAAACCTTTAAAGGAATCAAGATTAGCAGCGGATCTGAAGATCCAGGTCCGCCTCCTACAGACACTAAGCACAAACTGAGGTGCTTGGTGCCTGTCGGTGGGTGTATACTGCCAGGGAGGAGCTACGCCTTTTCCTTTTTTGCATAGTGTCAGCCTCCTAGCAGCAGCAGCATACACCCATGGTTGTCCTGTGTCCCCCAATGAAGCGATAAAGAAATTCCAAATGCGGTGAAACTGCAAAAAAGTGCAATCCCATGCGTGATTTTTGTTTGGCTTTTTTGCTAGGTTCACTAAATGTTAAAACTGACCTGCCATTATGATTCTCCATGTCATTACGAGTTCATAGACACCAAACATGTCTAGGTTATTTTTTATCTAAGTGGTGAAAAAAAATTCCACACTTTGCTTTAAAAAAATAAATAAAAAATTGCAAAACAATTGCGCCATTTTCCAATACCCATAGCGTCTCCATTTTTCATGATCTGGGGTTGGGTGAGGGCTTATTTTTTTCGTGCTGAGCTGACATTTTTAATGATACCATTTTGGTGCAGATACGTTCTTTTGATCGCCCGTTATTGCATTTTAATGCAATGTCGCGGCGACCAAAAAAAACGTAATTTGGGGGTTTCAAATTTTTTTATCACTACGCCGTTTAGCGATCAGGTTAATCCGTGTTTTTTATTGATAGATCGGGCGATTCTGAACACGGCGATACCAAATATGTGTATGTTTGATTTTATTTTTATTGTTTTATTTTGAATGGGGCGAAAGGGGGGCGATTTAAACTTTTATATTTTTTTTATTTATTTCATATTTTTTTTCTTTTTACTTTTGCCATACTTTAATAGCCTCCATGGGAGGCTAGAAGCTGGCATAGCCTGATCGGCTCTGCTACATAGCAGCGATCATCAGATCGCTCCTATGTAGCCGAATTACAGGCTTGCTATGAGCGCCGTCCACAGGGTGGCGCTCACAGCAAACCGGTATCAGTAACCATAGAGGTCTCAAGGAGACCTCTGGTTACTATGCCGACGCATCGCTGACCCCCGATCATGTGACGGGGTCGGCGATGAGCGCATTTCCGGCCACGCGGCCGGAAGCGGTAGTTAAATGCCGCCGTCAGTGTTTGACAGAGGCATTTAACTAGTTAATAGCGGCGGGTGGATCGCGATTCCACTCGTCGCTATTGCGCGCACATGTCAGCTGTTCAAAACAGCTGACATGTCGCGACTAATGTGGGCTCACCACCGGAGCCCACATCAAAGCAGGGGATCTGACCTCGGACGTAATATCCCGTCCGAGGTCAGAAAGGGGTTAATAGACTGTCCTAAAATGCAACTTCAAACCACTTTCAAAATGTAGATGTTTTAAGCCCTGTACCCACAAAGCATATATACTGTGGGGTGGTTTTCCCCTGAAAATCTGCTGCATTTAACTATCCAATCAAAGTGGATATGATTTCATAAAAACTCATACCCACTGTTGAACTATGCGCTTTTATCGCTATAGGTTTTATAGCTTGAAAAATCAACAAAAGACTTGTAAAACTGCATGTGAAGAAAAAAAAAAAGTGTAGAATCAAAGCTTTTCGGTGCTAGAAAGATGCTGCTTTAAATCTATACCAAAAACACAGAGGACACTGCAATGCGTCATTTGAAGAGAAAAAAAATGACGTACTGCCACTATAGTAAGAGCAGGATTCGAGGAAGTGTCCACATTCCCTGCAATTGGGAGAAATGCAGGCTGCCCAGCAAAGGAACTGGGAGACAGAGCAGTGAAAATAAGCCTATGGCTACAGAGACAAAAACAACTTAAAACTTGGATAGTACATAAGATCCAATGAGTTTGCATCCATTTCTTTTGTAAACTTTTATTGAAAAATCAGTTGCCCTTTAATTAAAGAGAAACAATCAACATACTAAAAATGAATACAAAAAATGTACTTACATCATCATTCTGCTGCGATTCCTGCATTACAAACTCCCGCACCATGGAAGGGTTGTACTCCACAAGGTAGGAGAAGATATCGGTGGCCGCACTGCGGACCTGCGTATCGTCCATACCCTGAAAATGACACAAATGACAATATCTGTCCATTGATAATATTTACAAGGGTCTTCTTACAATCAAAACTTATCGTTTGCAGCTGCTGGGACCTGCACTGATCACAAGAGTCGCATCCGCAAATTGTAGACAAGCCTGGTTTCGAGTGATCATCCGGATGGGTAGCTGCCTTTTCATTGCATGCATTATTCTAGCACTGTACAATGTTTAGCCAATAAAAGGTACAATGTTGTTCCTTCACCCCCCTCCCCCATCAGTAGCCCATGTGGAAAATTGGCCATGTGCACTCGCTATGATATTGGTAGACCAATTCTACCCTCATATAAACAAGCCTTAGGGTATGTGCACACGTTGCGGATTTTGCTGCAGATCTGCAGCAGTTTTCCATGCGGTGTACAGTACAATGTTACCCTATGGAAAACAAAAACCGCAGTGCACATGCTGCGGGAAATTCCGCGTGGAAACAAAGAAGTAGCATGTCACTTCTTTCTGCGGATTCCGCAGCGGTTTTCAACCTGCACCAATAGGAAAGTGCAGTTGAAAACCCGCAGAGGAATCCGCAGAAGAAACCGCGTGAAAATCCGCAGTGAAAACAGCAGTGGTTTTGCACTGCGGATTTTCCAAATCCGCTGCGGAAAAATCCGCAGCATAATCCGCAACGTGTGCACATACCCTTAAAGGGAATCTGTCCCCTAATTTTGGCCCTATAAGCAGCTTCTGCCACTGCCATCATGGGCTTATCTACAGCATTCTGTAATGCTGTAGATAAGCTCCCCCCCACATGTAACCTGAAAGATAAGAAAAACAAGTTAGATTATACTCACCTGGGGGGGCAGTCTGGTCCGATGGGCGTCGCAATGTCATCCTCTTCCTTGCTGCTGACTCTGCTCCTGTGCAGGTGTAATTCTCTGCCCTGTTGAGGGCAGCATAAAGTACTGCAGTGCGCAGGGAAAGGTCAGAGAGGCCCGGGGCCTGCGCACTGCAGTACATTACGCTGTCCTCAACAGGGCAAATCAGTACGCCTGCGCCGGAGCCGCAACAGAAGCAAGGAGGATGATGACATCGTATGAAGATGGGAGGCACCGGACCAGGACCTGCGACACCCATTGGACTGGACCGCACCAGACCCCCCCCCCACAACCCCCCCCCCCCCCTACCACCCCCCACAGGTGAGTATAATCTAACTTGTTTTTCTTATCTTTCAGGTTACATCGGAATGTAGATAAGCCCCTGATGGCGGTGGCCGAAGCTTATAGGGCCAAAATTAGGTGACAGATTCCCTTTAAGGAACTCGCAATGATAGCAGAGTGCTAAACTTAGTTATTTCTTCTATCATCCCCACATATGCGCCATTTATCTGATGTGCTTCATCATTTTTTATAATGTGAAGTTCAGAACCCCTTCCACATACCAGTATTACTTCCAGGGCAGGCAGGATGCCCATGTTAGATAAAGTCTTGAAAAAAGCATCTCTGTTCTGAGGTTGTAATGTTTGGGAAAAAGCACAAAACTCTTTCAGGAAGTTCACCTGTAAAAGTAAAATCAGTACAAGGGTGATCCAGGGATTCATTAACAAAAATATATATATTAACAGAATATAAAGAGTTACAGTGCACGGTTTACAGCAGTTTATACACACCAGCTCCTGACGTTTCTCATCATCTGTCGCTTCATCTGTCAGGTGCGCAAATAATTCTGTTAAAAATTTCTCGTCCTCCTAGAAGTCAGAGCACAGAATTAGAGTTATCAACATGTATAGCAGGATTTTTATCATTGGCATTAAAAACATCACTTTGCTGACTTTATGGTAACAGTCAATAGATAATTTTTCAAATTCTGCTCAAACGAGCATAGAACCCCAAATAAGAGTAACAGACCAATACAAGTGATCACCTGCTATCATCCTGGGAGTAATAATTGTAAATGAATACAAAGGAAAATAAAATCATACTGAAAAAAGTGAGATCATGTTTCCACATAGAGTAAATGTTGTGGTTTTTACTACTGCTTTTAAAATATGCTTTATTTAACAACCCAAGCAAAGTGGATGTGAATTCAAGAAAGCTCATGCCCACTGTGCGTTTTAAAGATGCTGTTGGAGCGTGCCGTAATTTGTTATTTTTTTTCCCTATTAAACCAGAAATCAAGTATGTAAAAACCGCAATGGCATTTTTAAGTGCAAAATTCCAGCTTTTTTTTTTACTTAAAAATTGACAGAAAAAAAAAACCACTGCATGAATAAAAGGGTTAACAGAAAAAAAGGAGATTTTTGTGTACTCACCGTAAAATCTCTTTCTCTTAGCCTCTAATTGGGGGACACAGGACCATGGGTGTTATGCTGCTGTCCACTAGGAGGCGACACTATGCATAATCTGAAAAAGATTAACTGTGGCTCCTCCTGTGCAGTATACACCCCTGGATGGCATCAGCCTTCTCCAGTTTTGTGCAAAAGCAGGAGGAACGTAACATGAATAACATAATTATGCCTGTAAGAAGGCAACTATGTACGAGCTCAAGAAACAATATGAGAACTCAACAGTTACAACAGCCCGGAAAGGGCAACAGGGTGGGAGCTGTGTCCCCCAATTAGAGGCTAAGAGAAAGAGATTTTACAGTGAGTACACAAAAATCTCCTTTACTCTGTCGCCTCATTGGGGGACACAGGACCATGGGACGTCCTAAAGCAGTCCCTGGGTGGGAAGCAATGGACGAATATTGTGCAGACAGGCCCGTACACTTAGGGCACCGCCGCCTGCAGGACACGTCTACCCAGGCTCGCGTCCGCTGAGGACTGGGTATGAACCTTGTAGTGTTTAGTAAACGTGTGTAAGCTAGTCCAAGTGGCCGCCTTACACACTTGTTGTGCCGAATCCTGGTGCCGAATGGCCCAGGAGGCCCCTACCGCCCGTGTAGAGTGTGCCGTAATACCGGCTGGAAGAGGAGAATTCTTAAGGCGATACGCCTCTTGCATGGTGGATTTGATCCACCTGGCAAGAGTAGCTTTGGAAGCTGGCATACCCTTGTGGCCGCCTTCCGGAAGGAGGAAAAGGGAATCAGACCTCCGGAAGGACGCAGTCCTAGACACGTATATACGCAAAGCCCTGACAAGGTCAAGCGTATGCAGAGCCTTCTCCACTCTATGAACCGGAACCGGACAAAGGGATGGTAGTGAAATTTCCTCATTGAGGTGGAAGTCGGACACAACCTTCGGGAGGAAGGATGGGACCGTACGAAGAACTACCTTGTCCTGGTGAAATGCCAGGAAAGGCCGTCTGCAGGAGAGTGCTGTCAGTTCAGACACCCTGCGTGATTGCCACCAGGAAAACCACCTTCTGGGAAAGAAGGCGGAGCGGGACCTCCTTAAGAGGTTCGAAGGGTGGTTCCTGCAATGCTGTCAGGACCAGGTTGAGGTCCCACGTTTCTAGTGGTCGTCTGTAGGGGGGAACCAATCGGGAAACCCCCTGAAGGAAAGTCCTTACTTGCGGCTTGGTAGCAATGCGCTTTTGGAAAAGCACTGAGAGGGCTGACACCTGGCTCTTAAGCGAGCCCAATGACAGCCTGGCCTCCAGACCCGATTGGAGAAAACCAAGTACTTTGGGTATGGAATAAGGGAGTGGGATCTGGCCACGAGATTCGCACCAGGTAAAGAAAGCTTTCCAGGTACGGTAATAAATCTTGGCAGAGGCTGGTTTCCGTGCTCTGATCATGGTTCCAATGACATCTGCCGAGAGCCCTGCCTGGGTTAGAACCCAGGTCTCAAGGGCCACGCCGTCAAATTGAGAGCCCCTGAGTTCTGGTGGTAGAACGGCCCTTGTGATAGAAGATCGTGGCGGTCGGGGAGACGCCAAGGGGCGTCTGCTGTGAGTTGTACGATGTCGGCGTACCATGTGCGTCTGGGCCAGTCCGGTGCAATGAGGATGGTTGGAACTCCCTCTTGTTTGATCTTCCTCACCACTCTGGATATCAGGGGGAGAGGTGGAAAAATGTACAGAAGCTGGAACTGGGTCCAGTCCTGAACCAGAGCGTCTGCTCCGAGCGACCGCGGATCGTGTGTTCTGGCAATGAAGTTGGAGACCTTGGCATTGAAATGGGATGCCATTAGGTCCACATCCGGGGTCCCCCAGCGGAGACAGATCTGTTGAAAAATTTCGGGATGGAGAGACCACTCTCCCGAGTCTATTCCTTGTCGGCTGAGGAAGTCTGCTTCCCAGTTGTCCACACCCAGAATGTGGACCGCCGAAAGAACCAACCCTGTGTCCTCCGCCCAGCGGAGGATATGTGACACTTCCCGCATCGCCTGGGTACTGCGGGTCCCCCCTTGATGATTCACATATGCCACAGCCGTGGCATTGTCCGACTGTATCCTGATGTGAGAGGCTGCCAGTAAGTGATGGAAGGCCCTCAATGCCAGTAGGATGGCACGAATTTCCAGGATGTTGATGGGCATGGTCGCTTCCGCTGGGGACCACTTGCCCTGTGCCCTGTGGTGTAGGTGCACCGCACCCCAACCCGTCAGGCTCGCGTCGGTGGTCAGGACCTTCCATTGACCTGAGAGAAAGGATTTCCCCTTTGCTAGCGAGGTTGGCTTGAGCCACCAGTGCAGGGACCTCCTGGTTGACGACGTTAGCTGGAACTCCCTGTCGAGAGAAAAGGGATTCCTGTCCCAGGACTTGAGAATGGCTAGTTGGAGAGGTCTGAGGTGAAACTGGGCAAATCGGACAGCTTCTATTGCCGCTGCCATCTTGCCGAGAACTCTCATGGCAAACCGGAGAGATCGAGGGGGTTTGCGGAGGAGGGTGCGAACTGCTAGTCGGAGAGCCAGTGCCTTGTCCTTGGGAAGGAGCACTAGACCCCTGGAGGTGTTGAATAACATTCCCAGGAAGGTCAGGGACTGACTCGGGGTTGGTGATGACTTTTGTAGGTTGATTAACCAGCCCATGCGACAGAGTATCGGTTGTGATTGAGACGCTGAGCTCGCAGTCCTTGAAGGTGGGAGCCTTGATGAGTAGATCGTCCAGGTATGGAACGACTACTATGCCTCTGGAGTGCAGGACGTCCATGGTGGCTGCCATGACCTTGGTGAACACTCTGGGAGCCGTGGCGAGTCCAAAGGGGAGAGCCACGAATTGGTAGTGGTCCTGGCCTATTGCGAACCTGAGAAACCTCTGATGGGCAGGTGCAATGGGTATATGCAGGTATGCGTCTTGTATGTCTATGGAGGCGAGATATTCTCCCTTCTCCATGGACGCAATGATGGACCGAAGGGACTCCATGCGGAAGTGACGGACCCGTACGTATTTGTTGAGTTGTTTTAGGTCCAGTATGGGCCGCACGCTGCCTCCTTTCTTGGGAACTACGAACAGATTGGAGTAGAACCCTCGGAAGCGGTCGGTCGTGGGTACCGGTACTATGACTCCTGATTGACAAAGCGAGGAGACCGCTTGGTGGTAGGCTCGAGCCTTGGCTGGCGGTTTTGGGGGGACAGAGAGGAAGAATCGGTCTGGTGGGTTGGAGGTGAAGTCTATTTTGTATCCGGAAGACACTAGTTCCGTGACCCACCTGTCTTCTGTAATAGGCAGCCAGACTTGATGAAAGAGCAAAAGTCGGCCGCCTACTGGTGTGGTGTCTTCCGGAGACCGTGAGTCATGAGGAGGAGAAGGTCTGAGATTTTCCTCCTCTGGGCTTAGACTGGCCTGCTTTTGACTGCCAGGTCTTGTCCGACCTTTGCGTCGATCGTGAGTTGTCCCTGCGTGGGGAACGGTTACGATTTTGTACTGGACGTGAGACGGACCAGCCGGAGGAATTCCGAAAGGATCAGAATCGAGTTTGGTTACGCTTCTTGTAAGTGCGTTTAGGTTTCAGTTGGGGAAGAGAAGTACTCTTACCCCCTGTGGCGTTGGATATCATAGTGTCCAACTGTTCACCAAAAAGTCTCCCACTGAGGTAGGGGAGGTGCGTGAGGGACTTCTTTGAGGCTGCGTCCGCTTTCCATTCCCGCAGCCAGAGGATACGACGAATCGTGATGGCGTTTGATGCTATCCCCGCGACTCCCCTTGCTGAATCCAGAGCTGCATGGAGCATGTAATCTGCTACAACAGCAATTTGAACCGCTTGGTCCGACAGTTCAGGAGCGGATGCTTGGAAGGCTTGTAAATTGTTTGCCCAGGCCAGAATGGCCTTGGCAGCCCAAACTGAGGCGAACGCGGGAGCCAGGGATGCCCCTGCTGCCTCGAAAATTGAACGAGCCATGCGTTCTACCTGCCGGTCTGCTGCGTCCCTTAGGGTTGAGCTATCTGGCAGTGAAAGGAGGGTCTGTGCTGCTAGCCTGGAGACTGGGGGATCCACTTCAGGTGGATCTGTCCATTCCTTGGTGTCCTTCTGTGGGAAGGGGTACCTCGCCTCCAGATATTTGCGATTAGCCAATTTTTTCTCAGGCTGTGAGAGCTGTTTTTTAAGGATCGCCTTAAACTCTGGGTGGTTAGAAAAAACCTTAGGCGGCTTCAGAGGTCCTTCAAAGGAAATCTGATGTTCTGGGGCCTCTGGTGGCGGATCAGAAATGTCCAGCACCCGATGGATGGATGATATTATGTCCTCAACTAGCGCTGTATTGCTAGGAGGGATTGGGATCAGGGACCCCTCAGTTTCTCTGTCTGAGTCAGAGTCGCAGATGCCTTCCGAATCCTGTGTATCACTGAGGCGTCCCCTGCTGAGTGGGCCGGGGAGGAGGCCTTCTCTGGTCGGGGATTGCGGAGATCTGCATTGTCTGTCCCTGGAATGGGACGGTCTAGATGACCTGGAGCAACGGTGTCTCTCCCTAGAGGGGGATGACCGTGTGCTATGGGATGACGCAGATGGACTTGATCTATGGATCCACTTGCGTCGTGACCTAGACGTGGATGTGCCAGGGTCATCTTGTTCCTGAGTCAAGCTCTCCCGTTGTTGGGTAACGGTCATAGCCGGGGCATGACCCTGCAGAGCCTGAAGCAATGTGGAGGTTAGGTTATCTATAGACTGCGTCATAGATTGCGATAACTGAGTAGCCCATTCCGGCGTGGCATTAGACACCGAGGCATTGGCAGGGGCTTCTTGAGGCTGTGACACAGTAGTTTGTATACAGTTCTGACAATGCGGGTACGTGCTACTACTGGGGAGAGCGGTCCCGCAGGCTGTGCAGAATGCATAATAGCAGTTCTGCCTGGTTCTCTTAGACCTTGAGCCCGGCATAGTGCACAGAGTGCAGAAGTGCTGCCAGCAGATGGACCTTACAGGGGTAGAGAACCTACAGGGGAGCCTTATAGGTAATATGGATTCACAGCTGAGTAAAGATAACCCAGCTGTGATCTTACCCCACCAGTGTACCCCTAGGTCCAGCGCCGAAAATCCACAGTCCTGTGCCCCCCGGAGACTGGCTTGGTCCTGGTCCTTCAGACCGGGAGATGCAGGGTTAATCTGCAGCCGAAAATGGCTGCAGAGACAGAGGAGAGAGGAGGAGAAGGGGGCGGAGAGCTGGAAAAAGGCGGCAAGGCTATAAAAAACCCGCCCTTTCTGTCTCGATCCGCCCCTTGTATGACACTGTAGAGTGTCATATTTGTCATCCGGGGGGCGGGCCGGGGGGCGGAGAGGAGGCTGCTGCTTCAGCTAGGCCGAAGCCGGGGCCTAAATTAGATGCCTGAGGCCCAGAAGGGCTCCAGGCCGGCGCGAAAGTCCGGGAGGGGGTCGGATCTGAACCGGACCCCTCCGGATTTGAAGGCAGGATGGCGGTGGGGCTATAAGCGGAAGGGGGAGCCCGACTGGGGTCCCCCTGAGGCAGTATAGAGCTGGTGCTGCCGCAGAGACAGGGGCACAGGGAGCCCTGTGTCTGTATGTGCCATGCCTGCCTGCACTCCCCCCGGCCCCAACAGGAGCCCGCAGCTGGGCTGGGGTCCCTGGATGCAGGCGCAGTATGCTGGCCCATTGCTGGGAGCTGTAGGATGCTGCCTGTACAGGCCTTACCTGAGGTGTCTCAACCTAATACCCCCAGAAGGGGGATAGGGAGGGTGCTTTTGTCACACCTTCAGGGGCCTTTATCCTCGCCTCGACCTCAACCCAGAAACCAAAAGGAATTGGGGAAGGAGGGGGGTCTCGACTTCGAACCAACACCCGAGAGGTTGGGGAAGGAGCAGCATGGGGAATAGCCATCTCAACTTCAACTGGGCACCCCATAATAGGGGGCCGAGGAAGGAGCCATGCCGGGGGTCTCACAGGAGACCCTCTTTTCTTCATCTGTAATCCCGTCGGAAAACGGGAAACGGAGTAAAACGGAGTAAAAATCTTTAGGTGTGCCTCCTTTGCGACACTAAGCAAAAACTGGAGAAGGCTGATGCCATCCAGGGGTGTATACTGCACAGGAGGAGCCACAGTTAATCTTTTTCAGATTATGCATAGTGTCGCCTCCTAGTGGACAGCAGCATAACACCCATGGTCCTGTGTCCCCCAATGAGGCGACAGAGTAAAAAACACAGCGAAAACACAATAATAGGAGCAGATTGCTATTGTGCATACACCTACAGAATAAAAGCAGCTTTTTCTCAAGTGGGAACATAGAGAGTCCAGTCACAGGAGCTCTCAAGCTATATGCACAATCTGAAGGGGCCCCATGTCAATGCAGAACCATTTAGGTTGAGAATATATACTTCGTGAATGTTAGCAGACACATGGATTTATACAATGGGGTACTCTGGTCTTCGGGAAATAATTCTTGAAGAGGTATTCTGATGGACACTTAAATTCAATATCAACTGCAAAAAAATAAAATAAATGAAGAAAAATAGTAATAGATGCAGTCATTTGGAATGATCGTTCATTTGCATTTCTTACAATTTATTTAACAGTAGGTCGCCATCCATTTCCGTGAAATCCTCTTCATTACTCTTGTAGTGGGCAGGTTATTAGCAGTGAAGCAACATCACAACACAATGCTGGGTCAGTGTTGTGATAGGCAAAGAATGAATGACCGATTGCATTTATGGAGACTGGTAGCAATGTGAGCATCTCCTTATATGTTCTTCAGTGGTACTACACAAATCTGTCACATAAGTGTCTTACAATGCGAAGTGGCAAAAAAACAAATGGGAGTATCCACAGAACTGTCAAACATGAGGAAAGTCACACATTTTATGATTCTAAAATTGATGCTGTGCAAACCATATGTATAATCAACAAAGTTTCAGCTAGCCACCTAGGTCTCTGCTAGGCGTAACCAAATTACTACCGGTATATTAAAGTTTCTTGGGGCTGCAAACTGCCACAGAGCCAAGGAGCCGTACCACCGCTATACAAAGAATACCTCAATACATACCGGGTCCAAAGGCGCATGAAACAATTTTTAAGACCATGCTCACATACTAAGATTTACATGCCGGGAAAAGCTCTTTGCATATACAAGCATATCCATTATGTGAACATGGCACTATACAAAATAAAGCAGTAAAATTGCCATTTGCCTTAGGCTACTTTCACACTTGCGTCGTGCACTGCACGTCGCAATGCGTCGTTGTGGCTAAAAAACGCAATCTGCAAAATTGCTTGCAGGATGCGTTTTTTGTCCATAGACTTTTATTAGCGACGCATTGCCACACGTTGCAACCGTCGTGCGACGGTTGCGTCGGACCGTCGGCACAAAAAAAGTTGCATGTAACGTTTTTTGGTGCGTCGTGTCCAGCATTTCCGACCGCGCATGCGCGGCCGGAACTCCGCCCCCTCCTCCCCGCACCTCACAATGGGGAAGCGGATGCGTTGAAAAACAGCATGCGCTGCCCCCGTTGTGCGGCGCATTCACTGCTTGCGTCGGTACGTCGCAACAACGCAATTCGTCGTGCGTCGTACGACACTAGTGTGAAAGTAGCCTTAATCGCTGCAGATTCTCAGTGAAGATTCAATACCAAAGACTTATGAGGAAAACACATAGCTATTGTGGCCACAACACAGGTCATGCAGCCAACGATCGCTCTATGCCATCGTAAGAGAACATAGGTGAACATGGTAACATTGCAAGATGAAAGGCACCACGACAAGAGAGTCACAAATCGACAGAACCAGTTGGATATTTTATGATTTGCTTGTCACGGTACTTCGTATGTCCTAATGATAGCCCTCACCTGTATTACGCTGTGCTGCAACTAAAGTTACCATGTACCCCCAGCGATATACCATACACATGTAATGTAAAAAAAAAACCATCAGCAGATTTTCTTGATTCGTAGCATGACCATTGTGACTCGTTTTCACCAATGATTTTATTCTCTGAAAAGTTATTGGCGATATCTGCATTGAAAGCTAAACTTAACACAAACACATTTCGCAGTGGACTTGCTAGAAAAGCCATGGCAGAATTTGTTTGCCACAATTGGACTGAACCTTAAAAGGAGTATTGTTGCATACAATAACATTGGTCTACTTGAGAGATAAGTTATAATTATCAGATTAATGAGGGGTCAGATATCTTACACCCCCATCGATCAGCTGTTATTAGCTATAATCAAAACTATAATCAAAAAAGTATTTCAAATATAAATGAGCACATAGGGAAAAGCCTAAAATATCATATAAGCGTTAATCCATAATAATCAGAAATCAAACACATGTATATAAACAATATTTTATACACAAGTATTGCAATGTAATGCACACAATGAAATAAATCATATGGAGATAAAGATGCATTGTAGTCAGACATAGCCATAAATAAAAACAGAATGTGTCACCCCATCAGCCTCCACCTCAGACCTTGCAATGCGTTTCGACCCCAGATTACATAGGGTCAAAACATGCCTCTAGGTCATTCTATTTTTAAATATGCCTTACAAAAATGCATCTTTATCCCTTTACTATTGATTCAATTTTGTGAATTACACTGCACCAAATTTCTGTAGCTCTGACTTAGAATTGCAATGTAATTGACTTTGAGGATATACATATGTGCATATGCATACCTGTTATCATTCATTGGTAGTACCCTTTGTATTGTTTTCTTATCTTCATTATTTTATGTCTCATCAGATTCCACTTGCTTCCATTGCTTCGTTTTTAATTATTAACTATTTTTGTATTGTATAGTTGTGTACCTCAATAAAATATTTGTTTATATACATTTGTTTGATTTCTGATTATTATGGAGTAATATACAAGCAGCAAGGCTCTGTTCAATGTGTAGCGGCTGTTAATGAGAATGTGGATCAGATCCTATTCTCCAAAATAGGAGCTGTAACATAATTAAGGAAGACAGGCACCTACTTTTGCCTTATTCTAAGTCACATCGGAGCACCTGGCAGCCATTCATACACACTGAACAGAGCTGCTCTGTTCAACTCTATGTTTACATCCAGCAGCAGATAAAAACAGCTGACTGTTGGGCGCGCCAGGCCCTGCCTATCTGATAATGATGAACTATCCTAACAATCACATCAATATTATGCTTCGAAAGGCTTTTAAGTAGAGCAAGATATCAATATATACAGCCCTCTCTGACAGGTGCATTTTTGACACTGACCCAACATTGCTGCTGAATGCTTTATGTCTACTTGCAATAATGTTCTACACGCTCAACAATAATATTTATCAATATTATCTTAAGGGTAGGTAGCAATATCCGTCATTTTCCGTCATCTATTTGTAAAAGCTCATTAAAATATCACTGCTGCAAACTATACACAATCACCGTAGAAGTGATGCAGATACGATGCTGGAATCTGGGAGTGTGAGGCTGCCGTCACACTAGCAGTATTTGGTCAGTATTTTACATCAGTATTTGCAAGCCAAAACCAGGAAGGAGTGGGTGATAAATGCAGAAGCGGTGCATATGTTTCTATTATACTTTCCCACTATTTGTTCCACTCCTGGTTTTGGCTTACAAATACTGATGTAAAATACTGACCAAATACTGCTGGTGTGACGGCAGCCTGAGGAGTGTCTGATTTTGTTAACTTTTAACACAGCAATCTTTTCTTTGTTTGTTTGGGTTTTGTTTTTTTAACAAAAAGATGAAAAGGGAAAAATTCATTAAGTCATGAGAATAAAAACTTTAAAAGCTAGAAATTAACCCAGAAATGAAGTCATACAAATTTGGGATGTATATAAAAATATAAGGATAGACATCAGATCTGGAGCTAAAAATCACAAACACTAGAAATAGTAATTCACAATATGGATTGTCCATAATTAAAGATTGCCCAATATGACTGGGCTGCACTTCTTTTTTAGTATATATATCACAAATGCTTACAACGGATGTCTGATATTTACAACAAAAATAGAAGTGACCACTAATAAATTATAAAAATATAAATTTTATTTCCATATTCACATTGAAAATAATTAAGATTCAGGAGTAGGTATTGGAAAGAATTAGAAAACAGAAAAGCTCACAACATGTATATATCTTGAAGAAGCAGGGTGAAACCTGCGTCAGGAATGAAGGCAGGAGCTCCCCTCCATCTTTTCATACAGCTGCTGACTATACAGGTATCTTAGTGGTTTTGTCATTGCATTTTTTGGGTGTCTTGGCAGTGATTAATTCATGTTGAATATATAGATATATATATATAATTTTTAATATGCTATAACCATGCATCTTTCAGCAATAAAAAGCTTTCGGCACAGATCAATATATTTGTAACGATTCATTTATATATTTAATGAGTGTCTGACAGAAATGTTAAATATGTGTGCTCTATGATATACTGCCACCGTGTGAATCATTTATACAACAGCACTTGTGTATAATTAATGATCATTTGGTAAAGCATAAGAACGTTGTATTCTTTAAAATACAGACTGCCACCTAGTGGCTAGCTTAAATAACAGCATTTGTCTGCCTACAGGTTAAATACATTTAATTTTCCTACAAGTAGAAGATACTTCCCTATAATTATATTAAAGACTGACAAATGCATGCATTTTGGTATCATATACCGTATTTTTCGCTTTATAAGACGCACCTGATTTTAAGACGCACCCCCAAATTTGGTGAAGAAAAAGAGAAAAAATAATAATTTTTTATGTTAAATGGGGGTCTGTCTTAAAAGGCCAGTGTCCATCCTACAAATCATATGTCCCTCATCCTGGTATCTATATAACCCCCATCCTTGTGCTGGCACATGCCCCCCTGTGCTGCTGTCGGGCACATGCCCCCCTGTGCTGCTGTCGGGCACATGCCCCCTGGGTCACTATATGCCCCCCCTGTGCTGCTGGCAGGTACATGCCCCCCAGGGTCACTATATGCCCCCCTGTGCTGGCAGGGACATGCCCCCCCCGGTCACTATATGCCCCCTGTGCTGCTGGCAGACACATGCCCCCCCCCGTGCTGCTGGCAGACACATGCCTCCCACCAGTGCTGCTGGCATGCACATGCCTCCCACCAGTGCTGCTGGCATGCACATGTCCCTCTCGGCTTATACTCAAGTCAAACCCAGGGGTCAGCAGGGGAGGTGGCGCGTGGGCTGTCTAATAATACTCATCTGCTCCTGGCGCGGTCCCTGCACGTCCCTGCTTCCCGGCGCTGCAGTTTCTCCCTGTAGTGAGCGGTCACATGGTACCGCTCATCACAGTAATGAATATGCAGCTCCACCTCCCATAGGGGTGGAGCCGCATATTCATTACTGTAATGAGCGGTAACGGTGACCACTCACTACAGGAAGAAAATGCGGCGCCGGGGAACAGACGTGAAGGGACCTCGCCGGAAGCAGGTGAGTATAACGGGGGCAGTGCACGATATTCACCTGGTCCTCGTTCTACCGTCGGCGCCACTGTGTCTTCAGCAGTGACGCTCAGGTCAGAGGGCGCGGTGACGCGATTAGTGCGCGCCGCCCTCTTCCTGAACGTCGGGTGCAGAGGATGGGAAGACACAGCGGCGGTCAGCGGTGGAACGGGGAGCAGGTGACTATAGCAAGTGCTGGAGAGGTGAGTATGTGATTTTTTTAATCGCAGCAACAGCATATGGGGCAAAAATCTATATGGAGCATCTTATGTGGCCATGTGTAGCATGATATGGGGGCAAATATCTGTATGGGGCCATGTGCAGCATGATATGGGGGCAAATGTCTGTATGGAGCATCTTATGTGGTCATAATAAGCATTTGTGCAGCATTATATGGGGCATATTTTAATATGGAGCATCTTATGGGGCCCATCAAACTGTATGGAGCATTATATGGGGCCCATCATAAACTGTATGGAACATTATATGGGTCTCCTGATTCAATATGGATATTCAAAAACACTTAAACTACTGATGTCTCAATTAATTTTACTTTTATTGGTATCCATTTTTATTTTTGAAATTTACCAGTAGCTGCTACATTGTCCACCCTAGGCTTATACTTGAGTCATTAAGTTTTCCCAGTTTTTTGTGGCAAAATTAGGGGGGGGTCGGCTTGTACTCGAGTATATACGGTAGATAGATAGATAGATAGATAGATAGATAGATAGATAGAGAGAGAGAGATATAAAGATATATAAACACACACACATATATATGTTGTGAGCTTTTCTGCCTTCTATTTCTTTCCTGTACCTACTCCTGAATTTTAATTTTTTTTAAATGTGACTATGGAAATAAAATGTAGGTTTTTATCATCATGTATTAATGGTCACTTTTTTTTTTTTTTTTTTTTACTAGGGTTGTAAATATCAGACATCCGTGAATTAGTCAGTTTTCTCAGGTCGGTGCTAAAGAGGAGACAAATATTCAGAACTCACCTGTAACATACCAACTATCTCCACTTTATTAAAAAATATGAAAGAGTGAAGCGTAGACAACATGTTTTCTTCAAAGACAGAGGGTGTGGGCAATACCACATCCTGTATGTATTGCACTCTGTATGTCTGGTGAATTTTCTGTTTTAGCTCAGGGTCCGATATAGGGATCACCTCCTTAAATTTAGCAGTTTTTGTTAGAAACTCCCTGTGCTTCCGCTGGACAGATAAAGAGGGGTCGTACTCCAGGCAGCCAATGATGTCCATGATGCAGTCTTCAGAAAACATGACTTCAAAGAGTGCAGTTCGGTTTAAGAGGAAAATGCCCTTAATAATTTCATACAAGTGGTGTAATCCTTCAACGTTCTCCAGGTCTTCACACACATGAAAAAGTTCAAGGAGTTTTTTAATGTACCCCTCATTCTCTAAAGACAGAGATAATTTTTCACGCCGGAGCGGAGAGGGCAACGAAGAGGCCACAACTTCAGCGATTTCCTCTAACCGACTAAGTTCACAGGATGGCAATTCCAAGCCTGGAGAGGACATATCCTCGAAACGCTCTTCTTCCGATTCATCCACCAGATCCTGAGTGATATCCACAGAAGGGTCTTTCCCTTGAACCTGCAGGAAAAAGAACAACTATGCTTTTATTGGTTCTAGATGCAAGTATATATTTATGTATAAGTATGCAAGAGAATGCATGTGAAAAGAAGCACATCTTGCACAAAATAATGCATATTTTCCAAAATTTTATGAAGACAACCACATCTGTCATGTATAGACCAGGTCATAAGCTGTAGGAATAATGCACACTACTGCTGCTGGGCTTCCTGTGATCGCACAGATGAGACTTAGTGCTGCAAGTTACTAAGATAAATAACATTCAACATAAAAAGGAGAGAAAAACGTTAACCGCACACACACCAAATTATTAGGAGAGAATATATGGAGATGTCACCAATCTTGTATTATCTGCACAAAGGTAAAAAAAAAAAAAAATATATGAGCTCTATGCGCAAACACTCATTACGTACCTGACATATTTTCTCCCAAATCTCATCACAGCCAGCCTTTTCTTGAAAACTCAATGCCAAGTCATAGTTTTCAGCCTCCGACCAAACAATCAACGTGTCCTACAATATACAAAAGAACAATTAAATTAACAGAAAAAGATTAACCCCATATCTGCAGGTTAACAGTGTTAATCCTGGTGACAGGTTCCCTTTAATTTATATTTAAGGGGGCAAACACTTTTTCACACAACTGTGTTAGGAAATTTCAGGTAGAAGTGATCTTATATCATTGCAAGGCTGTAAGGATTTTCCAATCCTCCATAAGTAGCAGTTTAATTTCTCATTATACTATAATCTTATAGAGCAGGATTTGTAAGATACAATCGGCTTCGATTAAAAGTGCATCTAGGTCTGTAATATGAACAGAGACTCCGTTTGCCGCCATACCTCATCCATCCATGAATGAATCCCATCCGCTTTGATGGTGCCATTATATTAGTCGAAAAACCAGCTCTGCACATTCAGTATCTTTATCAGCACCAAAGAAAATACACAATGAGGAAGAGGAAGAAGAGGAATGTAGTAGAGAGAAGACATTGGATCAAGTGGTCATGCAGATGTCAGTGGATCTTGCTCCGATCATGAATTGTAAGTCTCCCGACAGGAGCATCGCAGCTTCATATGTTTCTATGAGGTTATCACACTCGGTTTGGGGGAACCATTGCCAGTCTATAGGTACCTTCACACTAAACGACTTTGCAACGATAACGATAGCGATCCGTGACGTTGCAGCGTCCTGGATAGCGATATCTTTGTGTTTGACACGCAGCAGCGATCTGGATCCTGCTGTGATATCGCTGGTCGTTGCTGAAAGTCCAGAACTTTATTTGGTCGTCAGATCGGCGTGTATCGTCGTGTTTGACAGCAAAAGCAACGATGCCAGCAATGTTTTACAATGGTAACCAGGGTAAATATCGGGTTACTAAGCGCAGGGCCGCGCTTAGTAACCCGATATTTACCCTGGTTACCATTGTAAATGTAAAAAAAAAAACAGTACATAATCACCTTCTGATGTCCGTCAGGTCCCTGGCCATCTGCTTCCCGCACTGACTGTGAGCGCCGGCCGGCCGTAAAGCACAGCACAGCGGTGACGTCACCGCTGTGATCTGCTTTTACTTTACGGCCGGCCGGAGCTCACAGTCAGTGCGGGAAGCAGACGGCCAGGAACCTGACGGACATCAGAAGGTGAGTATGTACTGTTTTTTTTTTTTTTTACATTTAAGATGGTAACCAGGGTAAACATCGGGTTACTAAGCGCGGCCCTGCGCTTAGTAACCCGATGTTTACCCTGGTTACCCGGGGACTTCGGCATCGTTGGTCGCTGGAGAGCTGTCTGTGTGACAGCTCTCCAGTGACCACACAGCGACGCTGCAGCGATCGGCATCGTTGTCGATATCGCTGCAGCGTCGCTTAATGTGACGGTACCTTATGCATTGCAGTCCAAGATCAGACATAGATCCACTGATGTCTGAATGAGCCCTAACTCTGAGAGCAATACACTGTTTAAACTGTTAGAAACAGAAAATTACTCTGGGGTATGGGCATCAAGAGAAGGAGAAAATGACTGTGTGGTATGGGCAACCTGAGAAGCCTGTCTTCTGAAAAAGCTTCCTACACATGAAGAGTTATGAACAGGGGCAGCCTATTTCCTGCGACCCACACTAATCACTGAATCAGAGACAAGGGAACTAACTAGGAAAGCAGCAAAGGAATCCAAAGATAACAAATCGGTATACCACTGGTTTGTCACTTCTGAGGCCATGTGCACACGTTCAGTATTTTTCGTGTTTTTTTCGCGAAAAAAACGCTTACATATGCCTCCTATTATTTACAGTGTATTCCGCATTTCTTGTGCAAATGTTGCATTTTTTTCCATGAAAAAATCGCATCGCGGAAAAAAAAAGCAACATATTCATTAAATTTGAGGAATTGCGGGGATTCCGCACAACTAGGAATGCATTGATTTGCTTACTTTCCGCATGTGGCTGTGCCCACCATGCAGGAAGTAAGCAGATCATGTGCGGTTGGTACCCAGGGTGGAGGAGAGGAGACTCTCCTCCACGGACTGGGCACCATATAATTGGTAAAAAAAAAAAAAAAAAAGAGTTAAAATAAAAAAATAGTCATATACCGTATTTTTCTGACCATAAGACGCACTTTTTTTCCTCCAAATTTGGGAGGAAAGTGTGGGTGCGTCTTATGGTAGGGATGTAGCCAGTGGGGAGGGGGGCAGGAGCGAGTGGGATCGCACTGTTATCCCACTTCAGGAGGCAGAAAAATGTCCCCACTGCCGGAATCAGCTGCTGGGGAAACCAGGTGATCCCGATGATTAAGTGCAGTGAATATTCATTAGCTACTCCCCGCCCACCTATCAGCTGAGCGGTGAGCAGGAGCAGCAAATGAATACTGCACTTAAGCAGGGACACACATGGCTTCCTCAGCGCTGATTGCTGCAGCAGCTGGGGAGATCTGTGTGTCCGGGAGAGGAGGAGGCAGCAGCAGCAGGGTCCGGGGAGAGGAGATCGCTGGTACCTGCCTGGGCTGGAGCTGAGTGCTGGGCAGTGTGCATAAGGAGAACCTGTGATGATGTCAGAAGTGGGCGGGCTGGAGCATCACATGTCAGCACAGAGCCCTCCTTCTTCTTGACATCATCACAGGTCCTTCAGACTCCAACACTAGAATCTGCTGGCTTCCATTACCTGTGCTGTGGAAAGGCAACAAGAGGGAGGGCTCTGTGTGTGCAGTCATGGGATGCTTTTACCTCACCACAGTGTGGCTGGCTGCCACAATTAAGAGGTTAGTCTTTCCAAGACACAATAAAGCACTCTGCCACTCCTTTAGTGAACTATAACTCCCAGCATGTCATAGGATCTGCAGGACATGCTGGGAGTTATAGTTCTCCCATGGGATTTTAAAGCAGCACTCCAGTGTTATTTTGCAGTGCTGGAGTGGTGCTTTCAATATAAGCCCTGTGCCCCCATTCTTATACTCACCCTCCAGCATCTTCATATAGTACTTCACAGACACCACACTGGTCCCGCAGCTTCCAACATAATAACATACTATTATATATAATAACACCACATATAATAGTATGTTATTAAATATTTTACCACATTTTTTTGCTTCAAATATTTTTTTCCCTATTTTCCACCTCTAAAACCTGGGTGCGCCTTATAGTCCGGTGCGTCTTATAGTCCGAAAAATACGGTACTCACCCTCTGAAGGCCCCGGAGTCTTCCCGCCTCTCATCAGTGCACGCTGCCGCTTCCGTTCCTATAGATGGTGTGTGTGAAGGACCTGCGATGACGTTGCGGTCTTGTGATTGGTCGCGTGACAGCGCATGTGACCGCGACGTCATCGAAGGTCCTGCACACACACACACCATCTATAGGAACAGACGCCGCTGAGGAGATCGGCTGTCTGCAGGTGAGTATAACCATTTTTTTTAATTATTTTTAAACATTCTATCTTTTACTATTGATGCTGCATAGGCAGCATCTATAGTAAAAAGTTGGTCACACTTGTCAAACACTATGTTTGACAAGTGTGACCAACCTGTCAGTCAGTTTTCCAAGCGATGCTACAGATCGCTTGGAAAACTTTAGCATTCTGCAAGCTAATTTCGCTTGCAAAATGCTAAAAAAAAAAAAGCGAAAAAAACCGGGAAAAAAACGCAAAAAAAAAAAAATGCGGATTTCTTGCAGAAAATTTCCGGTTTTCTTCAGGAAATTTCTGCAAGAAATCCTGACGTGTGCACATACCCTGACAAGGAGTGGGACAGTGATCAGTTGTGCACTTCAGCTCCACCATTTAAGAGATCAGAGGGGTCCCCAGACTCAGAGAGTTATCGGTCATAACTTTTGACAAGTAACCTTCACAGATTTTTTTCCCCAAAAGTTAATCCTTTTTAGCTTTTCAGAATCCTGTCTGGGACATATTCAGTAGAAAAATATACCACCAAATCACAATACAGCATTTTAGAAGTGGGGAACTTTATAGATTATGATTATACAAGGCAGCTTCTTTGCATGCAATCTGGCAATTCACATTGTGCCACATATAAGCAGATATTTCGGTATTTACCTGCTGTTTCTGGTAAGCAGTGTTTGGGTTAATTTTGGATTCCAAAAGTAACGAGCCTAAAAATCAAGAAAAAAAAAAATGAATAAATCCAACGTGGCTGCAGTTATCTAGATAACATAATCACACATCTGCCTAATGTCTCTTTATAACTGAATGGCATTGATTATGAATAATAAAGAAAATAAACAGACTTTGCTTTTACTTCAATTTTGGTGGCACCAGAGAACACTATGTGGTAGACAAGGGCGGATATGACTGCTCTGGGCAGAATATTGCCTTATTCACAATCTGCACTTATTTTCTATGTGCATTTGGATGAAACAGAAGAAAAACTTTCACGCATATTGATCGTTGGATTCAGGATCATGTTTAGTTTTCATAACAAGGACCAACAGCCAAGAACAGGAGGATGTCAAGAATGTCGAGGTTTGCTCCAAGCAAAATCAGATTTTTTGGGGGTTTCGTGTTTTCTGTAAACCACCTATAGAGACTGGTAATAAAGGAGAATCCTCTGTCCGTACATATATAGGCACTGCCAAACTCTTCTCTCCTCACTGGCGCAGTCTGCTCACTTTCCAGATAAATCCTTAGAAATAATAGTTACGATTACCTGAGCTAAATGTGCATGCCTCAAAAAACTGAGAGTTTTGGCGCAAAGGAGAAGTAAAATAGTTGTTCATGGCAACCAATGAGAATCTGCATCTCAAATGGAAAATGAACACATGACCTATCTGGTTGCCAATGGCAACTACTTCCCTTTTCTGTGCAGCAGGGGGGTTGGGGACTCTGCACACCATTACCTAGGGGAGGGGGCGTTTCAGCGTGCCACCACCATTACCTGGAGGGGGTCTCAGCGCGCCGCCGCCATTAACCAGGGGGTCTCAGCGCGCCGCCGCCATTAACCAGGGGGTCTCAGCGCGCCGCCGCCATTAACCAGGGGGTCTCAGCGCGCCGCCGCCATTAACTAAGGGGTCTCAGCGCACCTCCGCCATTAACCAGGGGGTGTCATAGTGCCGCCATTAACCCGGGGGTCTCAGCGCGCCTCCGCCATTAACCAGGGGGTCTCAGCGTGCCGCCATTAACCCGTCGGTCTCAGCGCGCCTCCGCCATTAACCAGGGGGTGTCAGAGTGCCGCCATTAACCCGGGGGTCTCAGCGCACAATCACCATTAACCAGGGGGTCTCCACGCAGTCACCCACCTCCCCTCCGCCTGTGGCCGCCACTCACCGTCGCTCTCAGCTCGCACCAGCAGGGACATGCCCTTCAGCCGGTCCACGTAACCGGAGGACACATGACCGGTGCCCCGGTCGTCCCACTGTCGGTCCTCGTTCAGGGTGTAGACCTTCACCCGCCGCCGGGTGTCCGTCATCCTGGCGGCTCTCTGCTCCGGGAGACCCGGTCCCCGGGCTGTCGTGACTCCCGAACCCCGGTCAGCAGCGCCCGCTCTCCGGGCTTTCCTAGAACGTATAGACCGGAACACAGGCCTCAATCTCCGGGCTTTCCTGAAGGCCGCAGTCCGGCTGCTCTGTCGCGCTGCTCCGGGTCTGTGGGCTCTTCTCGCGCCCGCCAGGCCCAATCCCCGAACCTTCCTGACACCCGTAGCGGCTTCTTTTTCCACCGCTCTCCGTAGCCCGGTGCACGGGCTTTCCGTGTCTTCCAGTCACCCCTGTAGGCCTCAGGTTGCCGGTGAGTCGTGACGCCGCCGAGCGCTGATCCAGTCAGACCGGCTCCTGTTCTCTTCAGTGGAGATGAGGTAGGTAGGCCGGAGCCTGGAGGCTCGCTCTGCACTAATGGCGGAAAGATGGGAAGTGGAGCCCGGGCTAGTCCTCAGTGTCCAGACCGCTGCTCTACTCTCACTCCCGGTGTCCCCGCCCCTCTGCCCGCCGTGCCTGGCCCAATGTGTCCGTCACAGCGCAGCCGCCATATTCCTCGTCCCCTCCCTCTGCGCGCTCTCACCTACCTACCCTCGCTGTCTGGATAGGAAGAGCGCCCCAATATCCCCCGTCATCTATCGTACTCGTGGTCACTGGTATAGTCACAACAGCATTAAGGAAAGAACACCAATATGGAGGTTATAGATCACATCATCTCAGAAATCATCTCACAGGGGTCAGTGACCAAATCCAAAAATCACCTCACAGGGGTCAGTGACCGAATCCAGAAATCGCCTCACAGGGGTCAGTGATCGAATCCAGATATCACCTGAGAGGGATCAGTGACCAAATCCAAAAATCACCTCACAGGGGTCAGTGACCGAATCCAGAAATCACCTCACAGGGGTCAGTGACCGAATCCAGGAATCGCCTCACAGGGGTCAGTGATCGAATCCAGATATCACCTGAGAGAGATCAGTGACCGAATCCAAAAATCACCTCACAGGGGTCAGTGACCGAATCCAGAAATCGCCTCACAGGGGTCAGTGACCGAATCCAGAAATCGCCTCACAGGGGTCAGTGATCGAATCCAGATATCACCTGAGAGGGATCAGTGACCGAATCCAAAAATCACCTCACAGGGGTCAGTGACCGAATCCAGAAATCACCTCACAGGGGTCAGTGACCGAATCCAGAAATCACCTCACAGGGGTCAGTGACCGAATCCAGGAATCGCCTCACAGGGGTCAGTGATCGAATCCAGATATCACCTGAGAGGGATCAGTGACCGAATTCAAAAATCACCTTAGAGGGATCAGTGACCGAATCCATAAATCACTTCACAGGGGTCTGACCGAATCCAGAAATCACCTCACGGGGGTCAGTGACCAAACCCAGAAATCACCTCACAGGTGTCTGTGACCGAATCCAAAAATTACCTCACAAGAGTCTATGACCGTATCCAGAAATCATCTCAGAGGGATCAGTGACCGAATCCAGAAATTACCTCACATGGGTCTGTGACCGAATCCAGAAATCACCTCAGAGGGGTCAGTGACCGAATTCAGAAATCACCTCACAGGGGTCTGTGACTGAATCCAGAAATCACCTTACAGAGGTCTGTGACCGAATCCAGAAATCACCTCAGAGGGGTCTGTGACCGAATCCAGAAATCACCTCAGAGGGGTCTGTGACCGAATCCAGAAATTACCTCACAGGGGTCAGTGACCGATTCCAGAAATCACTTCAGAGCGCTCAGTGACCAAATCCAAAAATCACCTCACAGGGGTCTGTGACCGAATCCAGAAATCACAGGGGTCTGTGACCGAATCCAGAAATCACCTCACAGGGGTCTGTGACTGAACCCCAGAAATCACCTCAGAGGGGTCTGTGACTGATCCCAAGACATCACCTCAGAGAGGTCAGTGACCGAATCCCGAAATCACCTCACAGGGGTCAGTGACCAAATCCAGAAATCACCTCACAGGGGTCAGTGACCGAATCCAAACTTGTGCATTTATTGAAGATGTAATGACAGCCATCTCCCCAGTGCCTTTAACTGACATGCAGCCACATATCATCAATGACTGTGGAAATTTGCATGTTCTCTTCAGGCAGTCATCTTTATAAATCTCATTGGAACGGCACCAAACAAAAGTTTTAGCATCATCACCTTGCTCAATGCAGATTGGATATATGACTTTCATCCAGTGATCCACAGTCCACGATTGCTTTTCCTTAGCCCATTGTAACCTTGTGTTTTTTCTGTTTAGGTGTTAGTGATGGCTTTCGTTTAGCTTTTCTGTATGTACCGTAAATCCCATTTCCTTTAGGCGGTTTCTTACAGTTCGGTCACAGATGTTGACTCCAGTTTCCACCCATTCGTTCCTCATTTGTTTTGTTGTGCATTTCCTGTTTTGGAGACATATTGCTTTAAGTTTCCGGTCTTGACGCTTTGATGTCTTCCTTGGTCTACCAGTATGTTTGCCTTTATCAACCTTCCCATGTTTGCATTTGGTCCAGATTTTAGACACAGGTGACTGTGAACAAGCAACATCTTTTGCAACATCGCATGATGATTAACCATCTTTTAACCCCTTAATCCCATATGACGTACTATCCCATCAAGGTGACCTGGGACTTAATTCCCAGTGACGGGATAGTACGTCATATGCGATTGACCGTGCTCACGGGGGGATCGCAGCCGGGTGTCAGCTGACTATCGCAGCTGACATCCGGCACTATGTGCCAGGAGCGGTCACGGACCGCCCCCAGCACATTAACCCCCGGCACACTGCGATCAAACATGATCGCAGTGTTCCGATGGTACAGGGAAGTATCGCGCAGGGAGATGGCTCCCTGCGTGCTTCCCTGAGACGATCGGTACAAGGCGATGTGCTCACCTTGTACCGAGCGTCTCCTCCCTGCAGGCCCCGGACCCAAAATGGCCACGGGGCTACTTCCGGGTTCTGCAGGGAGGTGGCTTACCAAGTGCCTGCTCAGAGCAGGCGCTGGTAAGCCAGGAGCAGGGCACGTCAGATCGCTGATCTGACACAGTGCTCTGCAAAGTGTCAGATCAGCGATCTGTCACTATACAGTCATGTCCCCCCTGGGACAAAGTAAAAAAGTTTAAAAAAAAATGTTTTAAATGTGTAAAAAAAAAAAAAAAAACAAATTCCTAAGTAAAGAAAAAAAAAATATTGTTCCCATAAATACCGTATTTTCCGGCATATAAGACGACTGGGCGTATAAGACGACCCCCCAACTTTTCCAGTTAAAATATAAAATCTTCTTAAAAGTCGGGGGTCTTCTTATACGCCGTATGTCATCTTATAGGGCCGGTGAATATGTTCCTTTTGGCATGGGGAGTGGTCCCGATGACTAAGACAGGGGGCGTCTCACAGTAAAGTGTGAGTGGAGTATATCCCCCTATTACCTCAATGCGGCAGCGTGGGGGTCTCTGTGCTGGGAGCGGCAGCTCCTCTTCGTGCCGTGGGTGCTCTGTGCCGTGGGTGCTCTGTGCCGTGGGTGCTGTGGGGCGGCGGCGCATCTTCTTGCAGCGTCGGGGCTTCTCCGGCATCTCCTCCGGGCCCGGAGGCAGTCCGGCAGCCCCATTGCTGTGATGCGGTGGCCTCCGGGAAAATGGCCGCTGCTCAGATTCAGATCTCGTCTTGGGAGACGAGATCTGAATCTGAGCAGCGGCCATTTTCCCGGAGGCTGCGATGCGGTGGCCTCCGGGAAAATGGCCGCTGGGGGCGGCGCATGCTCAGATTCAGATCTCGTCTCCCGAGACCTCGGGAGACGAGATCTGAATCTGAGCAGTGGCCATTTTCCCGGAGGCCACCGCATCAAAGCAATGGGGCTGGCGGTGCCTCCGGGCCTGGAGGAGATGCCGGAGAAGCCCCGACGCTGCAAGAAGATGCGTCGCCGCCCCACAGCACCCACGGCACGAAGATGCGCCGCCGCCCCACAGCACAGAGCACCCACGGCACGAAGAGGAGCTGCCGCTCCCAGCACAGAGACCCCCACGCTGCCCCAATGAGGTAATAGGGGGATATACTCCACTCACATTTTACTGTGAGACGCCCCCTGTCTTAGTCATCGGGACCACTCCCCCCCACCCACCATATGCACATTTTATCTGTACCCGGCGTATAAGACGACCCCCGACTTTTAAGAAGATTTTGAGGGGTTAAAAAGTCGTCTTATACGCCGGAAAATACGGTACATTTCTTTATCTAAATAAAAAAAAAACAATAAAAGTACACATATTTAGTATTGCCGCGTCGGTAACGACCCGACCTACAAAAACTGTCCCACTAGTTAACCCCTTCAGTGAACACAGTAAAAAAAAAACGAGGCAAAAAAACAACGCTGTATTATCACACTGCCGAAAAAAAAGTGGAATAACACACAATCAAAAAGACGGATATAAATAACCATGGTACCGCTGAAAACGTCATCTTGTCCCGCAAAAAAACAAGCCGCCATACAGCATCATCAACAAAAAAATAAAAAAGTTATAGTCCTCAGATTAAAGCAATGCAAAAATAATTATTTTTTCTATAAAATAGTTTTTATCGTATAAAAGCGCCAAAACATAAAAAAATGGTATCGTTGTAATCGTACTGACCCGAAGAATAAAACTGGTTTATCCATTTTACCAAAGGCGGAATGGTATAACCCCCCCCCCCCCAAAAAAAAAGAAGAAATTCATGAATAGCTGGTTTTTGGTCATTCTGCCTCATAAAAATCGAAATAAAAAGCGATCAAAAAATGTCACATGCCCAAAAATGGTACCAATAAAAATGTCAACTCGTTCCGCAAAAAACAAGACCTCACATGACTCTGTGGACCAAAATATGGAAAAATTATACGTCTCAAGATGTGGTAACACACAAAATATTTTTTGCAATAAAAAGCGTCTTTTAGTGTGTGACAGCTGCCAATCATAAAAATCCGCTAAAAAACCCACTATAAAAAAGTAAATCAAACCCCCCTTCATCGCCCCCTTAGTTAGGGAAACATAAAAAATGTTTAAAAATGTATTTATTTCCATTTTCCCATTAGGGCTAGGGTTGGGGTTAGGGCTAGGGTTAAGGCTAGGGTTAGGGCTACAGTTAGGGTTGGGGCTAAAGTTAGGGTTGGGGCTAAAGTTAAGGTTAGGGCTACAGTTAGGGTTGGGGCTAAAGTTAGGGTTGGGGATAAAGTTAGGGTTGGTGTTATGATCCGGTGACCTTGGAGCCGCATGAGAGACTTTCTCAGGAGTAGGTGGTACCTGTACTGACCGCAACCCCTAAACTAACACCGCAACTAGAAGTAGCCGTGGGATGTACCTAACACGTCCTAGACACCTCGACACAGCCGGAGGACTAAATACCCCTATAGATGGAAATGGGAATTCTATTTTGCCTCAGAGCAGAACCCCAAAGGATAGGCAGCCCCCCACAAATATTGACTGTGAGTATAAGAGGAAAAACACACGCAGGCAGAAAAGCAGGGTTTAGCAAAAGAGGCACTTCTAGCTAAATAGAAAAGGATAGGACAGAATTCTGTCATGATCTCTGCAGGCAGAGATCATAGCAAGCCTATAGAGGGACAAGCTCTCGGAAGATGGAACTATACTGACCATGAACTAAGCCTGCCGCGCAACTAGAAATAGCCAGGTAGCATTTCCTATTTATAGCTAGATGCCCAGCTCTGGCCTAAGACCTAAATAGCTAGCAGAGGGAAATATAAGACCTGGCTCACCTCTAGAGAAATATTCCAAAGAAGACAGTAGCCCCCCACATATAATGACGGTGAGTTCAGATGAAACAACAAACGCAGCAGGAAAATAGTCTTAGCAAATTTGAGGTCCGCTTACTAGATAGCAGAAGACAGATAGTAAACTTTCATGGTCAGCAGAAAAACACTAACAAAACACCATCCAGAGATTACCTTAAACTCTGGCATTAACTCATAACGCCAGAGTAGCAATCCCTGATCAACGAGAGCTTTCCAGACACAGTAACAAAACTTCAGCTGTGAACTGGAACAAATAGGCAAAACAAAACATGGACAAAAGTCCAACTTATCTAGTAGTAGTCCAGAAGCAGGAACAAGCACTGAGAGGCATCAGATAACATTGTTGACCGGCAAGAAACCACCAGAGAAATGAGCTTAAATAGCGACACCCACTACTGATGGAACCAGGTGAAACAGGAAAGAGGATGACAAGTCCAATTCCACAAGCGGCCACCGGGGGAGCCCAGAATCCAAATTCACAACAGTACCCCCCCCTCAAGGAGGGGGCACCGAACCCTCACCAGATCCACCAGGGCGACCAGGATGAGCCCTATGGAAGGCACGAACAAGATCAGAAGCATGAACATCAGATGCATTGACCCAAGAATTATCCTCCTGGCCGTAACCCTTCCAGTTGACCAGATACTGGAGTCTCCGTCTGGAAACACGAGAGTCCAAAATTTTCTCCACAACGTACTCCAACTCACCCTCAACCAACACCGGAGCAGGAGGCTCAACTGAAGGTACCACAGGTACCTCATACCTGCGCAATAACGACCGATGAAAAACGTTATGAATGGAAAAGGACGCAGGGAGGTCCAAACGGAAAGAAACAGGATTAAGAATCTCCAATATTCTATAAGGGCCGATGAACCGAGGTTTAAACTTAGGAGAAGAGACCCTCATAGGGACAAAACGAGAAGACAACCACACCAAATCTCCAACACAAAGCCGAGAACCAACACGACGATGACGGTTGGCAAAACGCTGAGTCTTCTCCTGGGACAACTTCAAATTGTCCATAACCTGCCCCCAGATGTGATGCAATCTCTCCACCACCGCATCCACTCCAGGACAATCCGAGGATTCCACCTGACCGGAGGAAAATCGAGGGTGAAACCCCGAATTACAGAAAAACGGGGACACCAAGGTGGAAGAGCTGGCCCGATTATTGAGGGCGAACTCTGCCAATGGCAAAAAAGCAACCCAATCATCCTGGTCAGCAGAGACAAAACACCTCATATATGTCTCCAGGGTCTGATTAGTCCGCTCGGTCTGGCCATTAGTCTGAGGGTGAAAAGCAGATGAAAAAGACAAATCTATGCCCATCCTAGCACAGAATGCCCGCCAAAATCTAGACACAAATTGGGTACCTCTGTCAGAAACAATATTCTCAGGAATACCGTGCAATCGGACAACATTCTGAAAAAACAGAGGAACCAACTCAGAAGAAGAAGGCAACTTGGGCAGAGGAACCAAATGGACCATTTTAGAGAAACGGTCACAGACCACCCAGATGACAGACATCTTCTGGGAAACAGGCAGATCTGAAATAAAATCCATCGAGATGTGTGTCCAAGGCCTCTTAGGAATAGGCAAGGGCAACAGCAGTCCGCTAGCCCGAGAACTACAAGACTTGGCCCGAGCACAAACGTCACATGACTGCACAAAGACTCGCACATCTCGTGACAGGGAAGGCCACCAGAAGGATCTTGCCACCAAATCCCTGGTACCAAAAATTCCGGGATGACCTGCCAATGCAGAAGAATGTACCTCAGAGATGACTCTGCTGGTCCAATCATCCGGAACAAACAGTCTATCAGGCGGACAACGATCCGGTCTATCCGCCTGAAACTCTTGCAAGGACCGCCGCAGATCAGGAGAAACGGCCGACAAAATTACTCCCTCCCTAAGGATACCTGTGGGTTCAGAATTACCAGGAGAGTCCGGGTCAAAACTCCTAGAAAGGGCATCTGCCTTAACATTCTTAGAACCCGGTAGGTATGACACCACAAAATTAAAGCGAGAAAAAAATAAAGACCAGCGCGCCTGTCTAGGATTCAGGCGTCTGGCAGTCTCAAGATAAATCAAATTTTTGTGGTCAGTCAATACCACCACCTGATGCCTAGCCCCCTCGAGCCAATGGCGCCACTCCTCAAACGCCCACTTCATGGCCAAAAGCTCCCGATTCCCAACATCATAATTCCGCTCTGCGGGCGAAAATTTGCGAGAAAAGAAGGCACAAGGCCTAATGACGGAGCAGTCGGAACCTTTCTGCGACAACACTGCCCCAGCTCCGATCTCCGAAGCGTCAACCTCAACCTGAAAAGGCAGATTCACATCAGGCTGACGCAACACAGGGGCAGAGACAAAACGGCGCTTAAGCTCCTGAAAGGCCTCTACAGCATGAGGGGACCAATTAGCAACATCAGCGCCTTGTCTGGTCAAATCAGTCAGTGGTTTAACGACATCCGAAAAACCAGCAATAAATCGGCGGTAAAAGTTGGCAAAGCCCAAAAATCTCTGAAGACCCTTAAGAGAGGAGGGCTGAGTCCAGTCACAAATAGCTTGCACCTTGACGGGATCCATCTCAATGGAAGAGGGAGAAAAAATATACCCCAAAAAGGAAATTTTCTGGACCCCAAAAACGCACTTAGACCCCTTCACACATAAAGAATTAGACCGCAGAACCTGAAAAACTCTCCTGACCTGCTGGACATGAGAGTCCCAGTCATCAGAAAAAATCAGAATATCATCCAGATATATTATCATAAATTTATCCAGAAAATCGCGGAAAATATCATGCATAAAAGACTGGAAAACTGAAGGGGCATTAGAAAGACCAAAAGGCATCACCAAATACTCAAAGTGGCCCTCGGGCGTATTAAATGCGGTCTTCCACTCATCCCCCTGCCTGATCCGCACCAAATTATACGCCCCACGAAGATCAATTTTAGAGAACCACTTAGCACCCTCTATACGAGCAAACAAATCAGTAAGCAATGGCAATGGGTATTGATACTTAACAGTGATCTTATTCAGAAGCCGATAATCAATACATGGTCTCAAAGAGCCGTCTTTTTTTGAGACAAAGAAAAACCCAGCTCCCAAGGGAGAAGAAGATGGACGAATATGTCCCTTTTCCAAAGACTCCTTTATATATTCCCGCATAGCAGCATGTTCCGGCACAGACAGATTAAACAAACGACCCTTGGGATATTTACAACCCGGTATCAAATCTATGGCACAATCGCACTCACGGTGCGGAGGTAACGACCCAAGCTTGGGTTCGTCAAAGACATCTTGATAATCAGAGAGGAACTCAGGGACTTCAGAGGGAATGGACGACGAAATAGAAACCAAAGGTAAGTCCCCATGAATACCCTTACATCCCCAGCTCAACACAGACATTGCTCTCCAGTCCAAGACTGGGTTGTGAGACTGCAACCATGGCAATCCCAGTACCAAATCGTCATGTAAATTATACAGCACCAGGAAACGAATAATCTCCTGGTGATCCGGATTGATACGCATGGTTACTTGTGTCCAGTATTGTGGTTTATTATTAGCCAATGGGGTGGAGTCAATCCCCTTCAGAGGAATAAGAGTCTCCAAAGGCTCTAAATCAAAACCACAACGATTGGCAAAGGACCAATCCATAAGACTCAGAGCGGCGCCAGAGTCAACATAGGCGTCCGTGGCAATGGATGACAAAGAGCAAATCAGGGTTACAGACAAAATAAACTTAGACTGAATGGTGCCAATGGAAACAGACTTATCAAGCTTCTTTGTACGCCTAGAGCATGCTGATATAACATGAGTAGAATCCCCACAATAGAAACACAATCCATTCTTCCGTCTAAAATTCTGTCGCTCGCTCCTGGACAGAATTCTATCACACTGTATACTTTCTGGCGTCTTTTCCATAGACACCGCCAGATGGTGCACCGGTTTGCGCTCCCGCAGACGCCTATCAATCTGAATAGCCATTGTCATGGACTCATTCAGACCTGCAGGCACAGGGAACCCCACCATAACATCCTTAACGGCATCAGAGAGACCTTCTCTGAAAGTTGCCGCCAAGGCGCACTCATTCCACTGAGTAAGCACAGACCATTTACGGAATTTTTGGCAGAAAACTTCAGCTTCGTCTTGCCCCTGAGATAGTGCCATCAAAGTTTTTTCTGCCTGAAGTTCCAAATGAGGTTCCTCATAAAGCAAGCCCAAGGCCAGAAAAAACGCATCCACATCGCGTAACGCAGGATCCCCTGCTGGCAATGAGAAGGCCCAATCTTGAGGGTCACCCCTGAGCAAGGAAATCACAATCCTAACCTGCTGAGCAGGGTCTCCAGCTGAACGAGACTTCAGGGACAAATAAAGCTTACAATTATTTCGGAAATTCTGGAAGCTAGCTCTATTCCCTGTGAAGAACTCCGGCAAAGGAATTCTCGGCTCAGATACCGGAGCATGTACCACAAAATCTTGTAAATTTTGTACTTTCGTGATGAGATTATTCAAACCCGCAGTTACACTCTGGAGATCCATTATTGTCAGGTGCACACAGAGCCATACAAAGATTAGGAGGAGAGAGAGAAAAAAGACTGCAGCAAGGCAGACTGGAGGAAAAAAAAAAAAAAAAAAAAATTCCAGCAGACTTCTTATAACTCTCCTTTCTCAACCTGGGTCTTTAACACTTTATTGGCCGGTCAAACTGTCATGATCTCTGCAGGCAGAGATCATAGCAAGCCTATAGAGGGACAAGCTCTCGGAAGATGGAACTATACTGACCATGAACTAAGCCTGCCGCGCAACTAGAAATAGCCAGGTAGCATTTCCTATTTATAGCTAGATGCCCAGCTCTGGCCTAAGACCTAAATAGCTAGCAGAGGGAAATATAAGACCTGGCTCACCTCTAGAGAAATATTCCAAAGAAGACAGTAGCCCCCCACATATAATGACGGTGAGTTCAGATGAAACAACAAACGCAGCAGGAAAATAGTCTTAGCAAATATGAGGTCCGCTTACTAGATAGCAGAAGACAGATAGTAAACTTTCATGGTCAGCAGAAAAACACTAACAAAACACCATCCAGAGATTACCTTAAACTCTGGCATTAACTCATAACGCCAGAGTAGCAATCCCTGATCAACGAGAGCTTTCCAGACACAGTAACAAAACTTCAGCTGTGAACTGGAACAAATAGGCAAAACAAAACATGGACAAAAGTCCAACTTATCTAGTAGTAGTCCAGAAGCAGGAACAAGCACTGAGAGGCATCAGATAACATTGTTGACCGGCAAGAAACCACCAGAGAAATGAGCTTAAATAGCGACACCCACTACTGATGGAACCAGGTGAAACAGGAAAGAGGATGACAAGTCCAATTCCACAAGCGGCCACCGGGGGAGCCCAGAATCCAAATTCACAACAGAATTCTAAGCGGTCAGTATTAAAATCCTAAAAATATCCACAGCAGATAATACAAATATTCTACATCTAACTAAAGAGATAGAAAGTATATCTGCATCTCCTGAGAATCCAGCATGACTGAAAAATCCAAACCAAGTCTAAGCTGGACAAAAACACAATGAATTGCACTGAATTGCAAAGCACACTGCATGTGTGCACAGAGACAAAAAAACAGACACTTATCTTAGCAGAATTGGCAGCAGGGAATGAGGAGCCAGAGATAGATGCAATCCCTCCAAGTACAATGGACAACTGGCATGGACTCATGGATCCTGCACACCTAAATACCTAATAGAGCTGCAATCAGCAGAAACACCTGCCCGGATTACATCCCCAAGACAACTGCACTACCACCAACAACCACCGGAGGGAGCCCAAGAGCAGAATTCACAACAGTACCCCCCCCTTGAAGAGGGGTCACCGAACCCTCACCAGAGCCCCCAGGCCGATCAGGATGAGCCAGATGAAAGGCACGGACCAAATCGGCAGCATGGACATCAGAGGCAAAAACCCAAGAATTATCCTCCTGGCCATAACCCTTCCATTTGACAAGGTACTGAAGCCTCCGCCTCGAAAAGCGAGAATCCAAAATCTTCTCAACCACATACTCCAACTCCCCATCAACCAACACAGGAGCAGGAGGATCAACCGAGGGAACAACGGGCACCACATATTTCCGCAATAAAGATCTATGGAAAACATGGATAGCAAAAGAGGCCGGAAGGGCCAAACGAAAAGACACCGGATTGATAACCTCAGAAATCCTATAAGGACCAATAAACCGAGGCTTAAACTTAGGGGAAGAAACCTTCATAGGAACATGACGGGAAGACAACCAGACCAAATCCCCAACCCGAAGCCGGGAACCAACACACCGACGACGGTTAGCAAAACGCTGAGCCTCTTCCTGAGACAACACCAAATTGTCCACCACATGAGCCCAAATCTGCTGCAACCTGTCAACCATAGAATCCACACCAGGACAATCAGAAGGTTCAACTTGCCCCGAAGAAAAACGAGGATGAAAACCAAAATTACAAAAGAAGGGCGAAACCAAGGTAGCCGAACTAGCCCGATTATTAAGGGCAAACTCGGCCAATGGCAAGAAAGCCACCCAATAATCCTGATCAGCAGACACAAAGCATCTCAAATAAGTTTCCAAAGTCTGATTAGTTCGCTCGGTCTGGCCATTTGTCTGAGGATGAAATGCGGAAGAAAAAGACAAATCAATGCCCAGCCTAGCACAAAAGGCCCGCCAAAACCTAGAAACAAAGTGGGAACCTCTGTCGGACACAATATTCTCCGGAATTCCATGCAAACGAACCACATGCTGAAAAAACAACGGAACCAAATCAGAAGAGGAAGGCAATTTAGGCAAAGGCACCAAATGAACCATCTTAGAAAACCGGTCACAAACCACCCAGATAACCGACATCCTCTGGGAAACCGGAAGATCTGAAATAAAATCCATAGAAATATGCGTCCAGGGCCTCTCAGGGACCGGCAAAGGCAAAAGCAACCCACTAGCACGGGAACAACAAGGCTTGGCCCGCGCACAAGTCCCACAGGACTGCACAAAAGAACGCACATCACGCGACAAAGAAGGCCACCAAAAGGACCTACCAACCAAATCTCTGATACCAAAAATACCAGGATGACCAGCCAACACAGAACAGTGAACCTCAGAAATCACTCTACTAGTCCATCTATCAGGAACAAACAGTTTCCCCACGTGACAGCGGTCAGGTTTATCAGCCTGAAATTCCTGCAGAACCCGTCGCAAATCAGGGGAAATGGCAGAAAGGACCACCCCTTCCTTCAGAATGTCGACCGGCTCAAATACCTCAGGAGAATCAGGCAAAAAACTCCTAGAGAGGGCATCAGCCTTAACATTCTTAGAACCCGGAAGATACGAGACCACAAAATCAAAACGGGAGCAAAACAGGGACCATCGAGCCTGTCTAGGATTCAGCCGCTTGGCTGATTCGAGGTAAATCAGATTTTTATGATCGGCCAAGACCACAATACGGTGCTTAGCTCCCTCAAGCCAATGTCGCCACTCCTCAAACGCCCACTTCATAGCCAACAACTCCCGATTGCCGACATCATAATTGCGTTCAGCAGGCGAAAACTTACGGGAAAAGAAGGCACACGGTTTCATCAAGGAACCATCAGAATTCCTCTGAGACAAAACGGCCCCTGCCCCAATCTCAGAAGCGTCAACCTCAACCTGAAACGGAAGAGAAACATCTGGCTGACGCAACACCGGGGCAGAAGTAAATCGGCGTTTAAGCTCCTGAAAGGCAGAGACAGCCACAGGGGACCAATTCGTTACATCAGCGCCTTTCTTCGTCAAATCGGTCAGGGGTGTAACCACACTGGAGAAGTTAGAAATGAAACGGCGATAAAAATTAGCAAAGCCCACAAATTTCTGAAGGCTCTTCACAGATGTGGGTTGAATCCAATCATGAATGGCCTGAACCTTAACCGGATCCATCTCTATAGATGAGGGAGAAAAAATAAAGCCCAAAAAAGAAACCTTCTGCACTCCAAAGAGACACTTAGACCCCTTCACAAACAAAGTATTATCACAAAGGATCTGAAATACCATCCTGACCTGTTTCACATGAGACTCCCAATCATCGGAAAAAATTAAGATGTCATCCAAATATACAATCATGAATTTATCAAGATAATACCGGAAGATATCATGCATGAAGGACTGAAAAACAGATGGAGCATTAGAGAGCCCGAATGGCATCACAAGGTATTCAAAATGGCCTTCGGGCGTATTAAACGCAGTTTTCCATTCGTCACCCTGCTTAATACGAACAAGATTATATGCCCCCCGAAGGTCAATTTTAGTAAACCAACTAGCCCCCTTAATTCTGGCAAACAAATCGGAAAGCAAAGGTAAAGGGTATTGAAACTTGACCGTGATCTTATTCAAGAGGCGATAATCAATACAGGGTCTCAGGGAGCCATCCTTCTTAGCAACAAAAAAGAATCCCGCTCCCAACGGTGAAGAAGATGGCCGAATATGCCCTTTCTCCAAAGACTCCTTAACATAACTCCGCATGGCGGTATGTTCCGGCACAGACAGGTTGAAAAGTCGGCCCTTAGGAAACTTACAGCCTGGAATCAAGTCAATAGCACAATCACAGTCCCTATGCGGTGGAAGGGAACTGGACTTGGGCTCATCGAATACATCCTGAAAATCAGACAAAAACTCTGGAACTTCAGAAGAGGAGATTGACATCACAGGAACATCATTATGAACCCCCTGACAACCCCAACTAGTCACAAACATAGACTTCCAATCCAACACAGGATTATGTATCTGCAACCATGGAAAACCCAGCACAATAGCATCATGCAAATTATGCAACACCAGAAAACGACAATCTTCCTGATGGGCTGGCGCCATGCACATGGTCACCTGTGTCCAAAACTGGGGTTTATTTTTAGCCAAAGGTGTAGCATCAATGCCCCTTAAAGGAATAGGGTTCTGCAAAGACTGCAAGGGGAAACCACAACGCCTGGCAAATTCAAAGTCCATTAAGTTCAAAGCGGCGCCTGAATCCACAAACGCCATGACAGAAAATGACGACAATGAGCAGATCAAGGTCACAGATAACAGAAATTTAGGTTGTACAGTTCCGATGGTAACTGAACTAGCGATTCTCTTTGTACGCTTTGGGCAGACTGAAATGACATGAGAAGCATCGCCACAATAAAAACACAACCTATTCTGACGTCTGAATCCTTGTTGTTCCGTTCTAGACAGAATCCTATCACACTGCATAGGCTCAGGCATCTGCTCTGAGGACAACGCCACAGCGCGCACAGTTCTGCGCTCCCGCAAGCGCCGATCAATCTGAATGGCCAGAGACATAGAATCACTCAGACCAACAGGCGTGGGAAACCCCACTATAACATCTTTAACAGATTCAGAAAGACCCCTTCTGAAAATTGCCGCCAAAGCATCCTCATTCCATTTAGTCAGCACAGACCATTTTCTAAATTTCTGACAATACAATTCTGCCGCTTCTTGACCCTGAGACAGGGCCAACAAGGTCTTCTCCGCTTGATCCACAGAATTTGGTTCATATAATAATCCTAGAGCCTGAAAAAAGGCATCTACATTAAGCAAGGCCCGATTCCCAGATTCCAGGGAAAATGCCCAATCTTGAGGGTCGCCACGCAGCAGGGAGATGACAATTTTAACCTGCTGAATGGGATCACCAGAGGAACGAAGCTTCAGAGCAAAAAACAGTTTACAATTGTTTTTAAAACTCAAAAATTTGGACCTGTCCCCAAAAAACAAATCAGGAGTAGGAATCCTAGGTTCTAAAAGCGGAGTCTGAACAATATAATCAGAAATACCCTGTACCTTAGCAGCAAGCTGGTCTATACGAGAAACTAATCCATGAACATCCATGCTAGCACAAGACTCCTCAGTCACCCAGAGGAAAAGAGGGAAGAAAAGACAAAGCAGGCTACAGAAAAAAAAAGGCTCTTTCTTCCCTTCTTCTGAGATGCATTTAACTCATTGTTGACCAGTTGTACTGTTATGATCCGGTGACCTTGGAGCCGCATGAGAGACTTTCTCAGGAGTAGGTGGTATTTGTACTGACCGCAACCCCTAAACTAACACCGCAACTAGAAGTAGCCGTGGGATGTACCTAACACGTCCTAGACACCTCGACACAGCCGGAGGACTAAATACCCCTATAGATGGAAATGGGAATTCTATCTTGCCTCAGAGCAGAACCCCAAAGGATAGGCAGCCCCCCACAAATATTGACTGTGAGTATAAGAGGAAAAACACACGCAGGCAGAAAAACAGGATTTAGCAAAAGAGGCACTTCTAGCTAAATAGAAAAGGATAGGACAGAATTCTAAGCGGTCAGTATTAAAATCCTAAAAATATCCACAGCAGATAATACAAATATTCTACATCTAACTAAAGACATAGAAAGTATATCTGCATCTCCTGAGAATCCAGCATGACTGAAAAATCCAAACCAAGTCTAAGCTGGACAAAAACACAATGAATTGCACTGAATTGCAAAGCACACTGCATGTGTGCACAGAGACAAAAAAACAGACACTTAGCAGAATTGGCAGCAGGGAATGAGGAGCCAGAGAGAGATGCAATCCCTCCAAGTACAATGGACAACTGGCATGGACTCATGGATCCTGCACACCTAAATACCTAATAGAGCTGCAATCAGCAGAAACACCTACCCGGATTACAACCCCGAGACAACTGCACTACCACCAACAACCACCGGAGGGAGCCCAAGAGCAGAATTCACAACAGGTTGGGGATAAAGTTAGGGTTGGGGATAAAGTTAGAGTTGGGGATAAAGTTAGGGTTTGGATTACATTTACGGTTGGGATTAGAGTTAGGGGTGTGTCAGGGTTAGGGGTGTGGTTAGGGTTATGGTTGGGATTAGGGTTAGGGGTGTGTTTGGGATAGGGTTTCAGTTAGAATTGGGGGTTTCCACTGCTTAGGCACATCAGGGCTCTTGAAACGCGACATGGCGTCCGATCTCAATTCCAGCCAATTCTGCGTTGAAAAAGTAAAACAGTGCTCCTTCCCTTCCGAGCTCTCCCATGCGCCAAAACAGGGTTTTACCCCAACATATGGGGTATCAGCATACTCAGGACAAATTGGACAACAGCAATTGATTGGGGTCCAATTTCTCTTGTTACCCTTGGGAAAATAAAAATTTGGGTGGTTAAAAAAACATTTTTGTGGGAAAAAAATTAATTTTTATTTTCACGACTCTGCGTTATAAACTGTAGTGAAACACTTGGGGGTTCTACTGTTTAGGTGCATCAGGGCTCTGCAAATGCAACGTGACACTTGCAGACCAGTCCATCTAAGTCTACATTCCAAATGGCGCTCCTACCCTTCCGAGCTCTGCTATGCGCCAAAACGGTGGTTCCCCCCCACATCTGGGGTATCAGCATACTCAGGACAAATTGGACAACAATTTTTGGGGTCCAATTTCTCCTGTTACCCTTGTAAAAATACAAAGCAGGGGGCTAAAAAATAATTTTTGTGGAAAAAAAGATTTTTTAATTTTCACGGCTCTGCATTATAAACTGTAGTGAAACACTTGGGGGTTCAAAGTTCTCACAACACATCTAGATAAGTTCCTTGGGGGGTCTAGTTTCCAAAATGGTGTTACTTGTGGGGGGTTTCTACTGTTTAAGTGCTTCAGGGGCTCTGCAAATGCAACGTGACACTTGCAGACCAGTCCATCTAAGTCTACATTCCAAATGGCGCTCCTACCCTTCCGAGCTCTGCTATGCGCCAAAACGGTGGTTCCCCCCCACATCTGGGGTATCAGCATACTCAGGACAAATTGGACAACAACTTTTGGGGTCCAATTTCTCCTGTTACCCTTGGAAAAACACAAAACGGGGCTAAAAAAAATTTTTGGGGAAAAAAATGATTTTTTATTTTCACGGCTCTGCGTTATAAACTGTAGTGAAACACTTGGGGGTTCAAAGCTGTCAAAACACATCTAGATAAGTTCCTTAGGGGGTCTACTTTCCAAAATGGTGTTACTTGTGGGGGGTTTCTATTTTTAGGCACATCAGGGGCTCTCTAAGCGCAACATGGCGTCCCATCTCAATTCCAGTCAATTTTGCATTGAAAAGTCAAACGGCGCTCCTTCCCTTCCGAGCTCTGCCATGCACCCAAACAGTGGTTTACCCCCACATATGGGGTATCAGCGTACTCAGAACAAATTGTACAACAACTTTTGGGGTCCATTTTCTCCTGTTACCCTTGGTAAAATAGAACAAATTGGAGCTGTAAATTTTTTGTGAAAAAAAGTTAAATGTTAATTTTTTCTTTTAAACATTCCAAAAATTCCTGTAAAACACCTGAAGGGTTAATAAACTTCTTGAATGTGGTTTTGAGCACCTTAAGGGGTGCAGTTTTTAGTATGTTGTCACACTTGGTTATTTTCTATCATATAGACCACTCAAAATGACTTCAAATGTGATGTGGTCCCTAAAAAATATTGGTGTTGTAAAAATGAGAAATTGCTGGTCAACTTTTAACCCTTATAACACCCTAACAAAAAAAAAATTTGGTTCCAAAATTGTGCCGATGTAAAGTAGACTTGTGGGAAATGTTACTTATTAATTATTTTGTGTGACATATCTCTGTGATTTAAGGGCATAAAAATTGAAAGTTGTTAAATTGCAAAATTTTCAAAATTTTCGCCAAATTTCCTTTTTTTCACATATAAACCCAAGTTTTATCGAAGAAATTTTACCACTATCATGAAGTACAATATGTCACGAGAAAACAATGTCAGAATCGCCAAGATCCGTTGAAGCGTTCCAGAATTATAACCTCATAAAGGGACAGTGGTCAATTGTAAAAATTGGCCCGGTCATTAACGTGCAAACCACCCTTGGGGCTTAAGGGGTTAATAGTTTGATAATCCTCTCCTTTGTTTCAATTGACATCTCTTGTGTTGGAGCCATGATTCATGTCAGTCCACTTGGTGCAACAGCTCTCCAAGGTGTGATCACTCCTTTTTAGATGCAGACTAAAGAGCAGATCTAATTTGATTCAGGTGTTAGTTATGGGAATGAAAATTTACAGGGTGATTCCATAATATTTTCCTCAGAATTGAGTGATACCATAATTTTCACCTATGCTTGGTTAAAAAAAAAGTTACCATTACTGACTACCACATTTTTTGTTCTTGATGTCTTTTAGTGTTTCTTAAAGCCAGAAAGTTGCCATTTGAAATGACTTTAGTTTTGTGCCATGTTTGTGATCTGCTTTTTTTCTACAAAATGAAACAACTGAATGAATATCCTCCAAGGCCGGTGATTCCATAATTTTTGCCAGGGGTTGTATATCTGTTAGCTCAGGATTAAGTTGGTGAATTCACCTGAACACCTCAGGTACAGTCTGATAGAGGTGCCATGATGTTTCATCCTTACCTCAGGGGACGTCTGCAATTAAACTTGATTACCAGAAATATATTAGGCTACGTTCACATTTGCGTTGTTGTGTGTTGCATCGGCGACGCAACGCAAAACGCATGCAAAACGCATTGTTTTGTGACGCATGCGTCCTTTTTTTGCTTGATTTTGGACGCACAAAAAATGCAACTTGCTGCGTCCTCTGCGCCCTGACGCGTGCGCTGCAGTGACGCATGCGTCACAAAACGCAAGTGCAACGCATGTCCATGCGCCCCCATGTTAAATATAGGGGCGTATGACGCATGTGTCGCCGCAGCGGCGCCCGACGCTGCGTCGCACAACGCTAATGTGAACGTAGCCTTACCTCAAAAATGTATGTTCTCCCCCAGTAAATTGGTTTTATTTTCTTTCTAACTGAATACTAATATTTATTTCCACAAATTCCTCCACATTAGTGATTTTTTCCCTTCAAATCACATGTGTGGTGTGACCAAAAATATCAAGAAAACATCCGGATCTAACCTGTAACAGAATCCTTATAAATATTTTCTGGAAATCACCTCAGAGGGGTCTGCGGCTGTGCCCCCATTACATATTCCTGTGTATCACCTGAGACTATGAGCTACCTCAGAAATACCTCAAAGGTGTGAATTTAACCCAAGATCTCAGTCTGATTTAAGGGCGCCATGATGTTGTATCCTCTCCTAAATTTACATCTACAATTGAACCCAATTATTAAGTTTTACCTAGAAAAATGTTGGTTACCGACAGTAAAAAGATCATATTCTGTCTGTAACTGAACCCTAATCACAAAATCACCTCTAAATCAATTCAGTTTAGTTTTAAGCGTTTCTCCAAGCAAAACAAACTCAAGACTTGATTCATTGCTTTTTTTCACACCGAAGTGATTAAGCTTAGTCATAAATTACTGGAGGTGGATTTTCATGTGTATTTTGGAGCAGAATCCGTTTCAAAATTCACATTGAAAAACCTCTGTGCCTTTTTTCGTCTTATGGTATTTGGTATGGTATCTTTTTTTTTTTGGAGCCATGTTCTTCCAGATTGATGAGTTTTGTGCAAAATCAAATATACTCTTTTTCTTTTACCTTTGTGCTTTTTTTGCATCAAATACAGTGGCATGATCCTTTAAAGTGTTGCACGTCTTCAACCACTCATAAATATAATTAGACAGATTTTGTTCTCCATTGGGAGACTAGAAAGGAAATGCACAAAAATTTAGCAACGTTTTTGAAAAGTGGCAAATGATAAATTAGAAAAAAAAGCGCCAATAATAAAAAAAGACGATAATAAACTGTTCAAGGGAATTTTCTTGAGACAGTCATTAGTATCTTCAGGGATAGCAGCTGACGATGGAGGTCCCGGGATTGCACCCCGCAGGTGTGTTGAGGCTGGAGTGGTTGCATTACATGACTGCGCCAATTATACCATAATAAAGCGTAGATTTAATTAAAGGCTCACGTTACTTAGTACAGTTTATCATTTCATTGCAGATACACAATTGACCACAAGATGGTGGTAGATCTACATGATTGAACTTGGGGGACCTGCTGAGTGTCCTCTATGGTCCTGGATGTCCATTGACCAGCAAGGTGGGAGTCCACACTTACCGAAGTTCTCCTTACTGGAGGGCTGATGCCGTCTCTGAAGCTCAGTGTATTTGACGACACACGTTTTTCTTTTGTCGTGCTTTTTGGCTTGATTCTATGTGGTAAGAAATTAATGCACAAGCCGTTTTGATTCTTTGCTAATGCAAGTGAAGGAACCTACACATTTATATTGGGGAATTTCGTAAACAGTAATTCCCTAGTGTATATGTGTGGCTAAATTATTTATTTTGCATTGCAATCTACCAGTCCTTACCTGCATGCTCTCATTGCCGCAGACGCGTGATGTCAATAGATATGCTGAAATACATTTTTGCTTTTTTTCCCCATTATCAAAAATTCAGCAGATTGTATAATACATGTGCCATGTTCGTACAAAATTGTCCCCTAAGTTAACTATAGATCCACTCTATGGTGTTGCATAGTCTTGAATCAAGGCCATCTGTATTTGTATGAAATATTTTGTTCTTCAGGGGAGGCCTAAAATGTCTACAAAAATTGATATTGAAAAAAAAATATATAAGATGCAGTAAGTGTGACTTGTTCGTATCCTTTACAAATAGTGGTCAAAATGGCATATACCCAATTTGCATTTTTTAATAGCTCCTCAAGAGAGTGTTGAGAGCCGCTCCTCTAAGGATATTGTGCAATATATCACATTGCTAAAGGAAGAGCCTGAAATTCATGGCAGACTAGACCCGGTGCTGACGTCGGTGCCCTTCAGTAACGTCATCCGCTAAGTAGCTGTTAAACAAACCACTGGAACCATTTCCAAGAGTCTAATGCAGATTTGACTGCTCGTGTACTAACGCCTCTGGGATCACAAGCATTTGGCACTGCGACCATTGTTGATAGCCGTTGTCTGGCAGCAGAGCAGGTTTGGCTGTTTAAATTGTAGATTAGTCACATGCAGAGCATAATGGGCAATTTATATCAGAACAGGGAGGTCTTTTACCTGCTCAATTCCGAACAAATACACACGTGGTCAAAATTGTTGGTACCCCTCGTTTAATAATGAATAAACCCACAATGGTCACAGAAATAACTTGAATCTGACAAAAGTAATATTAAAAAATCTATGAAAATGAGCAAATGAAAGTCAGACATTGCTTTTTGACCATGCTTCCACAGAATTAAAAAAAAAATAAAACACATGGACAGAATTGATGGTACTCTTAAATTAATATTTTGTTGTACAACCTTTTGAGGCAATCACTGCAATCAATTCCTGTAACTGTCAATGAGACTTCTGCACCCCTCGACAGGTATTTTGGCCCACTCCTCAAAAGCAAACTGCTCCAGTTGTCTCATGTTTGAAGGTTGCCTTTTTCAGACGGCATGTTTCAGCTCTTTCCAAAGATGCTCAATAGAATTTAGGTCAGGGCTCATAGAAGGCCACTTCTGAATAGTCCAATGTTTTCCTCGTAGCCATTCTTGAGTGTTTTTAGCTGTGTGTTTTGGGTCATCCTATTGCAAGACCCATGACCTGCGACTGAGACCAAGCTTTCTGACACTGGGCAACACATTTCTCTCTAGAATCCCTTGATAGTCTTGATATTTCCTTGTACCCTGCACAGATTCTAGAAACCCTGTGCCAGATTCAGCAAAGCAGCCCCAGAACATAACAGAGCCTCCTCCATGTTTCACAGTAGGGACAGTGTTCTTTTCTTGATATGCTTCATTTTTCCATCTTTGAACATAGAGCTGATGTGCCTTGCCAAAAAGTTCCATTTTTGTCTCATCTGTCCATAGGACATTCTCCCAGAATCTTTGTGGCTTGTCAACATGTGGTTTGGCAAATACCAGTCTGGCTTTTTTATGATTTTTTTTCAACAATGGTGTCCTCCTTCATTATCTCCCATGAAGTCCACTTTGGCTCATACAACGACGGATAGTACGATCAGACACTGATGTTCCTTGAGCTTGAAGTTCACCTTTAATCTGTTTAGAAGTTTTTCTCAGTTCTTTTGTTATCATTCGTATTATCCATCTCTTTGATTTGTCATCAATTTTCCTCCTGCGGCCACATCCAGGGAGGTTGGCTACAGTCCCATGGATCTTAAATTTCTGACTAATATGTGCAACTGTAGTCATAAGAACATCAAGCTGCTTGGACATGGTCTTATAACTTTTACCTTTAACATGTTTGTCTATAATTTTCTTTCTAATCTCCTGAGACATCTCTTTCCTTCACTTCCTCTGGTCCATGTTGAGTGTGATACACGCCATGTCACCAAACAGCACAATGAGTATCTGTACTCATAAATATATTAAAAAAACACTCACTGATTCTAAGATTGTAGACATCTGTGATGCTATTAGTGGACTCACCTTGATTTCAACTACGCCTCATTGGGGGACACAGGACCATGGGTGTTATGCTGCTGCCACTAGGAGGACACTAAGTAAACACAGAATAGCTCCTCCCCTGCAGTATACACCCTCCTGCTGGCTGTCAGTGAACCAGTTCTTGCTTAGTGTCTGTAGGAGGCACTTGGGTCTGTTTCAGACCCCACCGTTTTTATTTTAATTTTTGATTTTTTGTTCTATTATTTCCTTTAACGGAGCAAATGGGGGCGACGGATCCTTTCTAGGCTCCGATCTCCCCCGAACCATCAACAGGCAAGTACGTGGAGCGTCCCTCCGGTATCCTTTCCTGCAACGTTGGATGCCAGCCCTGAGCTCATCTTGCAGGCAACGGTTCCTTCGCGTTCCGATCTCCCCCCCTCCATAGCAGGCGACCACATGGAGTAGCCCTCCATCTTCCTCTCCTGGAGGAACATATTATGAATGGCGTCTGTGCAGCCCCCCTCTGCATCACCACTGATATAGCGGATGACGCATGGCGGCAAAAGCTCTCATCCCCTCCCTGACTATGGCGACGGTGGATTGAGCTCCGGCCCACCGCATCTACCGTGAGTACACTGCGGGGGCCGAGGCACTTGGGGGGTCCTAGTCCCCGGGGTATGGGAGGTCCACACCTTAAAGCCCGGGTCCGTGGGTGGTCTGCAGTGCGGCAATTCCTACAGAGAGTGTGGCTTAAGAATGGCGCTAATAGCGGTCGCGGTGCTGCAGGCCGCAACCGCAGGTTTAAAATTTAGCCCTCGGCTTTCCCCTTTCACACAGGCCGGAATTTTGGCCACGCCCACTGGCAGTTTTCGCCACCCACTCTTTCTGGCGCTTCTCGTTCCCTGAGAGACACTCTCACTTCCTGATCTCGGCGGCCATCTTGGTACACCCACAGGGCTGATGCTGCAGTGCTGCTCCAGCCTTTTCAATCACAGCCTTCAGGATTAGCGATTCCTGTGCATAATTCCCGTGGCATCACACTGCGGACCTCCCCTGGGGACTCAAGACACAGGACCATGGGTAAGCTCCAGAAACATAGCTTAACCCTTCCCCTGCTAGTAAGCGCTTTCCTCCAGGCTTTACTATGTCTCAACCAAAGCCTCACAAAAAGTCTGGGAAAACCCACACTGTATTTTTCGCTGCATGTACCTCTTGTAAGGTATCATTACCCCGGGGTCACATTACTGCATTATGCACAGCTTGTGAACCGGTGACGGCTCAGGAACCACCTGTTGCTGATACTGAACCCAGTGAGCCTAGTCCCCCTGAGTGGGCTACCTCCCTTTCCCGGTCTATGGCATCCCTGGCAAAAGCTTTAGACTCGTTCCGAGACCCTTCCTCTAACCAGGGCACTAATACGGACAACGCTTCCGATGGTCAGAACCCCTCGTACTCCAGGGGTCGTACCTTGCCAAGGAGTTCTCACTCTTCCAGGAAAAGGACTCATGCCATATCCCCAGACCATCAACGGTTTTCGGGTTCTGAGAGCTCCATTTCTCGCTCCCCTTCCATTGGGGCTAGTAGAGAACCTGTTTCAGAGGACTATTCTGACACGTCCCTAGATCAGGAATTTCATCACGATTAGGAGACTCTCGACTCTAATTGAGTCAGTGAATAAGGCTTTGAGACTTGAGGAGGAACCCTTATCTAAAATGGATCATGCCGTGTCCTTTAAGAGGACCAAACGAGCTCACAGAGTGTTCGCCACTCATCCCGAGTTTAAGCATATTGTTGAATCTCACAGGATCCGTCCAGATAAACGATTCACAGGGCAGAAGCACATGGAGTCCAAATATCCCTTTGCCCAGGATCTAAGAAAAGATTGGTCACAATCTCCCCCAGTAGATCCTCCGGTATCGCGCCTGGCTACAAAATCTGTTTTATCCTCCTCGGAGGGCGCCTCTATTAAAAATCCAACCGATCGTCAGATCGACAATATGGCGCGTTCAGCTCTTGAAGCCTCAGCGGCCGCACTCTTTCCATCTTTTGCCGCTACGTGGGTGGCTAAGGCTATGACCCACTGGGCTGAGGTCTTGTCTTCAGCAGTACTGGATACCAATCTTCCCCCCAAGATAGCAGACCTTGCTACTCAGATAGCCAGAGCTGGAGATTTTGTAGTGACCGTGTCCCTGGATGCTGCTGACTGCGCTTCTCAAGCAGCAGCAAATGTCATCACCATCCGGAGGTCCTTATGGCTCAGGGATTAGCGTGCGGATTCTACTTCCAAAAAGTCATTGACTTCTCTCCCATATCAGAGCGGTCGCCTTTTTAGCGAAAAGCTCGACCAGTTAATTTCTGACGCCACTGGAGGGAAGAGTAAATTTCTTCCACAACAGAGACCCTCTCAGCCCTTTTGGAACCTGCAACCACAGGCTCGGTCCCGATTGTTTCGTTACAACTCAAACTGGTCCTCTACTTCCACATCTCCCGGTTCCGTCCGGACTCAACGTGGAGACAGATGTTCACAGGCCTCTTTTAAGCCTTCTCCTTCATGGAGAGGCAGACCAAGGCAGCCGGGATCCAGAGGCACCAGAACGGGCAGACCTTCCACACAATGACTCCCTGCGGTATCTGGGGGACACCCTCAAAGTAGGCGGCCGCCTGCTTTCCTTCAGTGCCGCGTGGCTCTCGGTCGTTCAAGATGAGTGGGTCCACGATCTAGTGTCCTCCGGATACAAGATAGATCTCTTATCTCGTCCTCCAAACCGTTTTTTCCTGTCTTCTCCTCCCAGGGCAAAAGCATCAGAGTTCTTCAAAGCTATAAGCTCTCTGAGAAAAGACGGAGTTATTATTCCGGTCCCTCAAAGCGAAAGGTTACAAGGTTTTTATTCAAACCTCTTCATTGTTCTCTCAGGTGGTGGACATTGAAATCCTCCCTGAATCAAGGGAAGTCTTCTTCCAGTACACTGGCTGGTTGTGACGACAGACGCCAGTCTTCAAGACTGGGGAGCGGTGTTCCTTCATCACACTGCTCAGGGCCGCTGGTCCCCCCAGGAATCACGCCTTCCAATCAACATCTTGGAAATCCAGGCGATCAGGCTGGTACTTCTCCAGTTCCATCCCTTCCTAGCAGGTCGCCCAATCAGGACTCAGTTCGACAACGCCACTGCAGTGGCACACATCAACCGCCAAGGGGCAACCCGCAGCAAGGCGGCCATGACAGAGGTAGGCCACATCCTCCGATGGGCCGAGGAAAACCGCTCAATGATCTCTGCGGTTCACATCCCGGGAGTGGACAATTGGGAGGCAGACTTCCTCAGTCTGCAATGCCTCGACTCCGGGGAGTGGTCTCTCCATCTGGAGATCTTCCACCAGATCTGCTGTCATTGGGGAACCCCGGATGTGGATCTGATGGCCTCACGGCTGAATTCCAAGGTTCCCGACTTCATGGCTCAGTCCCACGATCTGGCAACCATCAGGGCATCCGATCTTGTACTCCCGTGGCATCATTTTCGGCTTCCGTACATATTTCCCCCGCTTCCTCTCCTGTCGAGAGTCATTAAGAAATCAGAGCAGAGAGGGTACCGGTAATCCTGATTGCGCCAGATAGGCCGCGCAGGGCGTGGTACGCGGAACTAGTTCCACTAGTTGCCGACGTTCCCTGGCGATTACTAAATCGCGCAGATCTGCTATCTCAAGGCCCCTTTTACCAACAGAACTCAGAGGCCCTGTGTTTGACGGCATGGCCGTTGAGTCCTGGGTCCTAACCCAGGCAGGTTTCTCTCCAGAAGTCATAGCTACCATGATCAGCGCTAGAAAGCCTACGTCTATACGTATCTATCATCGCACTTGGAAGACTTTCTTTTCATGGTGTAGCGACCGAGGATGTTCTCCTCTACATTTTTCCATCCCTTCCATTCTCCAGTTCTTACAAACGGGTTTGGACTTGGGTCTCGCCCTAAGTTCTCTCAAGGGGCAGATCTCAGCCCTGTCTGTTCTCTTCCAACGCAGGATTGCCAACAGATTACAGGTCAAGACGTTTTTTCAGGGAGTCTCCCATCGGGCGTCCCCCTATAGGATGCCGTTGGAACCATAGGATCTTAATCTGGTCCTCGGAGTTTTGCAACAGGCTCCTTTCGAACCTCTACAGGAGGTTTCCCTGTCTCTTCTTTCATGGAAAGTTGCTTGTCTAGTTGCGGTCACCTCTATTAAACGAGTCTCCGAGCTGGCGGCTATGTCCTCTCAAGTTCCCTTCCTGAATTTTCATCAGGATATGGTGGCTTTGAGGACATCCCCCTCTTTTCTACCGAAAGTTGTATCCTCTTTTCATCTCAATGAGGAGATTGTCTTACCGTCACTCTGTCCGGCACCAGTCCATCGCATCGAGAAGGCTCTTCACACACTGGATTTAGTGAGAGCTCTTAGGAGATACATCTCGCGGTCAGCGTCTTTCCGCAGGTCAGATGCCCTATTCGTGCTCCCGGAAGGACCGAGGAAAGGGTTTCCCGCTTCCAAGGCGACAATAGACATACCTTTACAAATCATTACCATATTCACTCTCAGGCCTCGTCAGACGCGACGGTCGGCAGACGAATTTTGCAGGCGGCTGTGCCGCATCTGTAACTTGTGGGTACAAGCAGCAATTGCAGTTAATTGTTTCCCACCCAGGGACTGCTTTAGGACGTCCCATGGTCCTGTGTCCCCCAATGAGGCGTAGGAGAAAAGGAGATTTTTGTGTACTCACCATAAAATCCTTTTCTCCGAGCCAATCATTGGGGGACACAGCACCCACCCTGTTAGCCTATTTGCTTTGGCTTTTTTTAAGTTAACTTGGTTTTAACATAGTTCATCCTTGTTAAATATTAAGCTCCTACTGCTTTGTTACCGAACTGGTTCACTGAGAGCCAGCAGGAGGGTGTATACTGCAGGGGAGGAGCTATTATTTCTGTGTTTACTTAGTGTCCTCCTAGTGGCAGCAGCATAACACCCATGGTCCTGTGTCCCCAATGATTGGCTCGGAGAAAAGAATTTTACGGCGAGTACACAAAAATCTCCTTTTAACATGTCCCTTTTGTCATATTATTTTCAGGGGTACCATCATTTCTGTCCAGGCCTATTTCATGAGTTTTGGCACGGATCCCCACTCCGTGGTGTCACTAATTTGTCACATACCCGCTCTCAGCACGGGACTTGGGGTTGTGCCTGCAAGAGTTAATCTATCTCCCCACTCTCAGTCCAGCATTCAACCTCTGTCCTATGCTATAATGGGAGCAGAAATCACACACCGTCCCAGGCCACACACCCACTCATGCACGCTGCCACCACTCATCAAACACATGGGCGATGAGTCCCCAAAATATTAATAATAATATTGTCTACCACTCATAAGGCTCACACACCTTAGGCTATGGATTCATTAGAACATTCAAGGTTCAACTTGTTAAAGTTTATACTTTAATACAAAAAGGTTCAGTGCTTACAATTAAAAAAAGGTATAAAAATATTATAATAATAAAACATACAACTTATGCAAAACAGTATAACATAAACAGGAGAAAACTTACAGAAATCATCTAACTTGGTAGTCTGCTTTCTGCCCCCTGAGGCGGGTGAATATGGAGTTGGTGGAACACATCAGCTTCTCAGGCTGCCCTCACATGTGAACTTGATTTTAGGTATATAGGTCTAATTTATAGCTTTGGTCTGGAGGTCAGATTTCTAGACTAGCCCCTCAAGTTAATATCATAATTGCTTGATTTTGATTAGACCACGGCTGCGCTACCAATGAATATATTATTTAATCTTGAGATCCTTTGTGTAAACGTTCTCACAGAGATACTATCAGGCTGTAATTTACATCTCTCTTCCAAGGGCTAGGAGGTGTCAAGTGTTGAGATTTATATATACAGTACAGACCAAAAGATTGGACACACCTTCTCATTTAAAGATTTTTCTGTATTTTCATGACTATGAAAATTGTACATTCACACTGAAGGCATCAAAACTATGAATTAACACATGTGGAATTATATACTTAACAGAAAAGTGTGAAACAACTGAAATTATGTTGAAAGGTGTGTCCAAACTTTTGGTCTGCACTATATATATATATATATATATATATATTTATATATATATACATACAGTATATATATATATATATACTAGACGGTGGCCCGATTCTAACGTATCGGGTATTCTAGAATATGTAGGTAGTATATAGCACAGGCTACGTACTATATTGCACAGTGACATAGTATATAACACAACCGGCGTAGTATATAACAGAGCTACGTAGTATGTAACACAGCATACGTAGTATATAGCAGAGCTACGTAGTATATAACACAGTCACGTAGTATATAACATAGCCACGTAGTGTATTGCACAGGTATGTAGTATATTGGTCAGCCACGTAGTGTATAGCAGAGCCATGTAGTATATAACATAGCCACGTAGTATATTGTAGAGCCACGTAGTATATTGCCCAGCTACGTAGTATATAACACAGAGCACGTAGTATATAACATAGAGCACGTAGTATATTGGACGGTCACATTGTATATTGCCCAGCTACATAGTATATAGCACAGAGATGTAGTATATAACAGAGCCCATGCAGTATTTAACATAGCCCATGTAGTATATAGCAATGTGGGCACTATATGCGTGGTAAAAAAAAGGCTTAAAATAAAAAATAAACATATACTACATGGGCAGTGTTATATACTGCGTGGGCTGTGTTATATACTGCGTGGGCTGTTATATACTACATGCCCTGTGTTATATACTGCGTGGCTGCTATATACTGTTTGGGCTGTGTTATATAGTACGTGGGCTGTTATGTACTGCGTGGCCTGTATTAACGCAACGGGTATTCTAGAATATGTATGTATGTATGTATCAGAAACATAGTATATAGCACATGCCACGTGGTATATAGGAGGCATGTAGTATAAAGCAGACAAATAGTATGTGTCCTGTGCTATATACTATGTGGCTGCTTTATACATACATACATATTCTAGAATACCCGATGCGTTAATACAGGCCACGCAGTACATAACAGCCCACGTACTATATAACACAGCCCAAACAGTATATAGCAGCCACGCAGTATATAACACAGGGCATGTAGTATATAACAGCCCACGCAGTATATAACACAGCCCACGCAGTATATAACACTGCCCATGTAGTATATAGCACAGCCCCCGCAGTATATCACATTGCCCATGTAGTATATAACACTGCCCATGTAGTATATAGCACAGCCCGCGTAGTATATCACACAGTCCACGTAGTATATAACACTGCCACCGCAGTATATCACACATCCCACGCAGTATATCACACTGCCCATGTAATATATAGCACAGCCCCCGCAGTATATCACACAGCCCACGCAGTATATCACACTGCCCATGTAGTATATAGCACAGCCCTCGCAGTATATCACAGCCCACGCAGTATATAACACTGCCCATGTAGTATATAGCACAGCCCTCGCAGTATAACAGACAGCCCACGTAGTATATAACACAGACCATGAAGTATATAGCACAGCCCACTCAGTATATCACACAGCCCACGTAGTATATCACACTGCCCATGTAGTATTTAGCACAGCCCACGCAGTATATCACACTGCCCATGTAGTATATAGCACAGCCCCCGCAGTATATCACACTGCCCATGTAGTATATAGCACTGCCCCCGCAGTATATCACACAGCCCCCGCAGTATATAACACTGGCCATGTAGTATATAGCACAGCCCCCGCAGTATATCACACAGCCCACACAGTATTTAGCAGTGTGGGCACCATATCCCTGTTAAAAAAATATAATTAAAATTTAAAAAAAAATAGTGATATACTCACCCACCGGGATCCACCGAAGCTCCGCCGAGCCGCACGCGGCTGCTGCCATCTACCGTTCCCAGCATGCGTTGCGAAATTACCCAGAAGACTTAGCGGTCTCGCGAGACCCTTTAAGTCTTCTGGGTAATTTCGCAATGCATCTCTGGGAACGGAAGATGGCGGCAGATGCGTGCGTCTCGGCGGACTACGGAGAGTGAGAATAGCAGAGGTTTTTTTATTTATTTTTAACATTACATTTTTTTTACTATTGATGCTGCATAGGCAGCATCAATAGTAAAATGTTGGGGACACACAGGGTTAATAGCAGCGGCAACGGAGTGCGTTACCCGTGGCATAACGCGGTCTGTTACCGCTGCCATTAACCCTGTGTGAGCGCTGACTGGAGGGGTGAATGGAGCGGGCGCCGGGCACTGACTGCGGGGAGTAAGGAGCGGCCATTTTGCCGCCGGACTGTGCCCGTCGCTGATTGGTCGTCGTCGTTTTGCCACGACCAATCAGCGACTTGGATTTCCATGACAGACAGAGGCCGCGACCAATGAATATCCGAGACAGACAGACGGAAGTACCCCTTAGACAATTATATAGATAGATATATACAGAATAATAACTAACATTAAGTACTTACACCTTTTGGTTTGGTCACCAAAGAAAATAATAACAAACAAATAACATAAACAATAGCAAACAAAAACTATATACATAAACTTTTTTTTTTTATTTTTTTTTTCTCAATTTTAAATAAAATAACCACAAACTATACAAATATACACTCACTGGCCACTTTATTAGGTACACCTGTCCAACTTCTTGTTAACACTTAATTTCTAATCAGCCAATCACATGGCGGCAACTCAGTGCATTTAGGCATGTAGACATGGTCAAGACAATCTCCTGCAGTTCAAACCGAGCATCAGTATGGGGAAGAAAGGTGATTTGAGTGCCTTTGAACGTGGCATTGTTGTTGGTGCCAGAAGGGCTGGTCTGAGTATTTCAGAAACTGCTGATGTACTGGGATTTTCACGCACAACCATCTCTAGGGTTTACAGAGAATGGTCCGAAAAAGAAAAAAAATCCAGTGAGCGGCAGTTCTGTGGGCGGAAATGCCTTGTTGATGCCAGAGGTCAGAGGAGAATGGGCAGACTGGTTCGAGCTGATAGAAAGGCAACAGTGACTCAAATCGCCACCCGTTACAACCAAGGTAGGCCTAAGAGCATCTCTGAACGCACAGTGCGTCGAACTTTGAGGCAGATGGGCTACAGCAGCAGAAGACCACACCGGGTACCACTCCTTTCAGCTAAGAACAGGAAACTGAGGCTACAATTTGTACAAGCTCATCGAAATTGGACAGTAGAAGATTGGAAAAACGTTGCTTGGTCTGATGAGTCTCGATTTCTGCTGCGACATTCGGATGGTAGGGTCAGAATTTGGCGTAAACAACATGAAAGCATGGATCCATCCTGCCTTGTATGGAGCATCTTTGGGATGTGCAGCCGACAAATCTGCGGCAACTGTGTGATGCCATCATGTCAATATGGACCAAAATCTCTGAGGAATGCTTCCAGCACCTTGTTGAATCTATGCCACGAAGAATTGAGGCAGTTCTGAAGGCAAAAGGGGGTCCAACCCTTTACTAGCATGGTGTACCTAATAAAGTGGCCGGTGAGTGTATACAATACTAAGCTAACCACCATCCCACACTCAAACCCACTATTCCCAACCTCCGCACTGACCTGAGAGCTGGTCCTGCGTCTCATGCCTCAGTCCATGTGCAACATCCATAGGCCAGATCAGGCAGTGCCAGTTTTCAGTTTTTCCCCCAAAAGCCCCAGTGTCCCATAGTCCCACAAGATGAACCCACCTCCCCACTTTTCCCACCACCCAAACTAACACCTACACCCAAATCTAGATCCCTATATACAATATATACAGAAAAAAACACTACAATAACCGCAAAAAAAGCCCAAGTTCGGCGCCTACAGCCCAACATCACTGTATAATGATCAACAAAACAAAAATCTACAGTGTCAGCAGCAGCCCGCCACCAGGAAAGGAGATGAACAGACTAGGGCACACTAAAAGAAAAGCCTCTCCAGAGGAGAGCGGCCCTACATGTGCCCAGTCTCCCATACTCCAGAGAGCTTCACCAGGTCACCGACTATGGTCCTAAACACATCGTCCACTGGGAGGATTTTCCGTTGCGTCGATACTAAGCACCGTGTGTTCCACGTGTGATACCTAACCACGGCGCTAACTAAAAATAAGGTGCATCGGTCCCGACCACCAAGGTCTCCAAATGCTCCATAGGCCCATTCCGCATAAGAGAGACCGGCCCGCCAAAACCAGCCAATGGAGGTGCCACCCTGTTGTATACCTCTGTGTTGAAGGGACAACGAAGCAGGAAGTGGTCCATGCTTTCCAGCACAGTACCACAATGCTCCCGAGGACAGTTCCTGTCCTCAGAGCTCCTATACTTCAGATTGTCCCTCACACACTGTTTCCCTCAGTTTGGAACCAGCGCCAAGCCAAGTCCCAAAACTTCGAGGGGATCCTGATAGAATTCAGAAGATGCAAACCCACCCCAAGATCTTGACTTGGGCAGTCCCCGAGCACCAGAGGCCTCTGCAAATGGGTCAACAGAACCCTATTGTCAAGGAGTTTCCTTGGTAGAGTCCTGATCTCCCACTTTCCCAGACCCTACCGGCGAATTACCTTCAGAACCAAGGTAGGGTAAGTCGGAAGATGTCCATGTGGTGTGCGAAGATCCTTCACTTGCCCTCCTGTCTCCCATTCCTGGAAGAAAGGCTGAAACCATCCCCTACAGGAGAATACCCACGGAGGAGCCCTCTCCAGAGGTTTGCAATATTGATCTTAATGATGGTATTATGGCGCACTCATATAGTCACCTTGCTTCCTGGGTCCCTCGCCGGGTCCCGCCTCCTCTTCCGGGTCCTCAGCCGCGCTGGGGATCCCGTTTCCCGCGCATGTGCACTAGGTCTCGGTTGCCCGCACTCCCTGCTTCTTTATGATGCCGGGTTGTACTGACCCGGAAGCGCTGTACTGCCTGGGCAGCGGTCTCTAGGTATATCAGGTCTCTTCCTGCTAGATGAAGCGCCTGATTGTTATTGTGCTTTCCATGCTCCTCCAGGTCCACTTATTTTTCCGTACGTCAGGTCCCTGTATGCCTCCAGTGTGTGCTTGCTCTGCTCAGTCCCTGTACGCTTCCAGTGCGTGCGTGCGTGCTCTGCTCCGTCCCTATACTCCAATGCGTGCTCTGCTTTGTCCAGGTTCCAGTACCCTCTGCGTGTACCCTGCCATGTCCTGTGTTCCGGGTTTTCTCTGTGTGTCAGGACTCTGAACATTTTTTACCTTTTATGGATTACTGCCCTTCTCCAAGATGGCGTCTTTGGTCTCATGTGCACTGTGTCTTCCTGCTATAAAACTCCACCCCAGCCTTCAGTCTGTGCTAGAGTATTCTGCCTTGCATCCAGCTCCTGACCTCTGATTACTCCCTGGCTATATACATGCTCCTGTGAACCTGTGTGGTGATCCTGCTACTCTGCTCTGAGTTCCTGCTGCATACACCAGTTTCCAGTAATCCTCCTTCATCTGCTGCTTGTGTTTACTTCCATCTGCATTTGCTGGACATGTAAGCTGTTTCTGCTCTGAAAAAACCTGAGACTATTAACCAGGCCTCCCTGGTTGAGCTAAGATATGATTTGAACTGCCTTATAAGCTTATCTATCTGTGTTTGGACTAAGACAAGGATTTATTTGTGTCAAGTATCCTCAAGAATAACTGTGCTTCATAGACTTTCTGCTTGATTGCATTTTCCTCTGAAGTTTCCTATAGACTGCTAAGCTGCGTTTAATATTTACACCAAGTGTTGTGGACTTGAGTTTCTCTCTGCACCTGTTTGAATCACCGTGTGATAATATAGACTTTACCACTTATAAAACTGTGTCCTGTAGTTGTCTTGTTCCACGCAAAGAGTCTCCTGAGTTATCCCCTATAATTATTACACTGTGGCTGCTCCGCCTGTCTGGTCCTTGGTGAGTACCCTGATTCTCCTCATTGTCCTCGAGTTGTCCCTCTGGCACAAGCTATCGCGGTGTATCTCCCTCCTAGGCTTGACCCTAATGGTCCCTGTATAGGGGTCTGTTCCACCTGGTCAGCTCGCCTGAGAGCGATCGTCACCGCAATCCAGTGGGTCCACTCCAGGAATCATAACAGATGGTATCCACAAGGAATACCACAGGGTTGACCATACCCAACCCTCCTAGTCTCCTCGTACAGTAAGTAACCGTCCTCTTGACCAGATTCAGTCTATTCCCCCATAACAGTTGGAAGAACAAACTGTAGACAGAGTCCAGAGAGACTCCAACAAGATGCACATACTGCCCAGATTAATCAGTAAAGGGTGCAGGTAAGTTTTGATCAGGTTGATCAGGTTTACCCTTTCCCTTAGGGTCAAAGACCAACCCTTCCATTGGTTCACCTCCTGAGTGGCAATCTCTAGCCTGCTGTCCCAATTTTGTTTGAGGTAATCCCCCTGGCCAAATTCGATGCCAAGGACTTTTGCAGAGACTTTGGGTCCTATAAGGGTGTCTGGCAGATCAAAACCAGGATCTTCTTCTCCCAGCCAGAGACTCTCACAATTATCCCGGTTGTTCTTGGACCCGGATGCCTCCGAGTAGCGATCTACCTCTGACATCAGCCACCCTGCCTCCTCGTTAGAGGACACAAAAACAGTGACATCATCGGCATACGCCACCACCGTCAGAGTGGCTACCGGTGCTGCCCTGTCCATCCTGATTCCGGACAACGGTCCACGCTCCACCTTCCTAAGAAGTGGGTCAATCGCAAACACATACAGCAGCGGGCTCAAGGGACAACCCTGTCGAACACCAGATCCAACCTCAAAAAAGCTGCCAATCCAACCATTCACAAGCTGCAAACACTCTGCCCTACCTTCTGTACGAAGTCTTAAGCCAATCAACAAAACCCCCCGGCAGTCCATATCTCAGAAGGACAGACCAGAGGTACTTGTGAATAACCCAATCAAACACTTTTGCCTGGTCCAGTAACAGCATGTACCCTTCAAGTGACCAGCCCTACCCTGCTCTACTGCCTCTCGGACACAGAGCACAGCACTAAATGTGCTGCGGCCTGGAAAAGAGCAATGCTGGGTGTCATGAATCCCCAATGGCTAGGGATAGCACAGGATAAGCAAAGTATAATAAATATCGGACGAGCTCTAGGGTGATGGAACCTGGGCTGACCGCTGCCCTACGCCTGACAAACGCAACTAGAGATAGCCAGGGAGCGTGCCTACGTTGGTTCTAGACGCCACGCACCAGCCTAAGAGCTAACTAGTACTGCAGAGAAAACAAAGACCTCACTTGCCTCCAGAGGAATTAACCCCAAAGGTATAGTTGCCCCCCACATGTATTGACGGTGAAATGAGAGGAAGGCACACACATAGAGATGATGTATATAGCTTTAGCAAATAGAGGCCCGCTGAAAACTAGAAAGCAGAATGACACAAAAGGGGACTGAGCGGTCAGCAAAAAACCCTAATCAAAAAAACCATCCTGAGATTACAAGAACCCATGTGCCAACTCATGGCACATGGGGAGAACCTCAGTCCACTAGAGCAACCAGCTAACAAAGAGACATTCTAAGCAAGCTGGACAAAAAACCAAACAACTGAAAATCAGCACTTAGCTTATCCTGAAAGATCTGGGAGCAGGTAGGCAGGAACCAAACAGAGCACATCTGAACACATTGATAGCCGGCAAGGGAAATGACAGAAAGGCCAGGTAAAATAGGAAACACCCAGCCTCTGATGGACAGATGGAAACCAAAGGCCGCAACCCACCAAAGTCACCCAGTACCAGCAGTAACCACCAGAGGGAGCCCGCAAACAGAATCCACAACAGTACCCCCCCCTTGAGGAGGGGTCACCGAACCCTCACGAGAACCCCCAGGGCGATCAGGGTGAGCTCTATGGAAGGCGCGGACCAAATCAGTCGCATGAACATCGGAGGCGACCACCCAGGAATTGTCCTCCTGACCATAACCCTTCCACTTAACCAAATACTGGAGTTTGCGTCTGGAAACACGAGAATCCAAGATCTTTTCAACAACATACTCCAATTCTCCCTCCACCAGCACCGGAGCAGGAGGCTCGACCGAAGGAACAACAGGCACCTCATACCTCCGCAACAACGACCGATGGAACACATTATGAATAGCGAACGATGCTGGGAGATCCAAACGGAAAGATACAGGGTTAAGAATCTCCGAGATCCTATAAGGACCGATGAACCGAGGCTTGAACTTAGGAGAAGAGACCTTCATAGGGACAAAACGAGAAGACAACCACACCAAGTCCCCAACAAGAAGTCGGGGACCCACGCGGCGACGGCGATTAGCAAACTGCTGAGTCTTCTCCTGAGATAACTTCAAATTGTCCACCACCTGATTCCAAATGTGATGTAGCCTGTCCACCACCACGTCCACTCCAGGACAATCCGAAGGCTCCACCTGACCAGAGGAAAAACGAGGATGAAACCCCGAATTACAAAAAAAAGGAGAGACCAACGTGGCCGAACTAGCCCGATTATTAAGAGCAAATTCGGCCAGTGGCAAAAAAGCAACCCAGTCATCCTGATCAGCAGAAACAAAACACCTCAAATAAGTTTCCAAGGTCTGATTAGTTCGCTCCGTCTGGCCATTCGTCTGAGGATGGAATGCAGACGAGAAAGACAAATCAATGCCCATCTTGGCACAAAACGTCCGCCAAAATCTAGACACAAACTGGGATCCCCTGTCAGAAACTATATTCTCCGGAATCCCATGCAAACGAACCACGTTCTGAAAAAACAAAGGAACCAACTCAGAGGAGGAGGGCAACTTAGGCAAGGGCACCAAATGAACCATCTTAGAAAAGCGGTCACACACAACCCAGATAACGGACATTTTCTGTGAAACCGGGAGATCAGAAATAAAATCCATGGAAATGTGCGTCCAAGGCCTCTTCGGGATGGGCAAGGATAACAACAACCCACTAGCCCGTGAACAGCAAGGCTTAGCTCGAGCACACACTTCACAAGACTGCACAAAGGTACGCACATCCCTAGACAAGGAAGGCCACCAAAAAGACCTGGCCACCAAGTCTCTTGTACCAAATATTCCAGGATGACCAGCCAACACAGAAGAATGGACCTCGGAGATGACTCTACTGGTCCAATCATCCGGAACAAACAGTCTTTCTGGTGGACATCGATCCGGTTTATCCACCTGAAACTCCTGCAATGCGCGTCGCAAGTCTGGGGATACGGCGGACAATATTACCCCATCCCTAAGGATACCAGCAGGCCCAGTGTCTCCAGGAGAGTCAGGCACAAAACTCCTGGAAAGAGCATCTGCCTTCACATTCTTTGAACCTGGCAGGTATGAAACCACAAAATTGAAACGAGAAAAAAATAACGACCAACGAGCCTGTCTAGGATTCAAACGCCTGGCAGACTCAAGGTAAATGAGATTCTTGTGATCAGTCAAGACCACCACGCGATGTTTAGCACCCTCAAGCCAATGACGCCACTCCTCAAATGCCCACTTCATGGCCAAAAGCTCCCGATTACCCACATCATAATTGCGCTCGGCGGGCGAGAATTTCCTAGAGAAGAAAGCACATGGCTTCATCACCGAGCCATTAGAACTTCTCTGTGACAAAACCGCCCCCGCTCCAATCTCGGAAGCATCAACCTCCACCTGAAAAGGAAGTGAAACATCTGGTTGACACAACACAGGAGCAGAAGAAAACCGGCGCTTAAGTTCCCGAAAGGCCTCCACGGCCGCAGGAGACCAATCAGCAACATCAGCACCCTTTTTAGTCAAATCAGTCAAAGGTTTAACAATACTGGAAAAATTAGCAATGAACCGACGATGAGGAGTTTTGGGAGAATGTCCTATGGTCTGATGAAACCAAACTGGAACTGTTTGGTAGAAACACAACTTGTCGTGTTTGGAGGAAAAAGAATACTGAGTTCCATCCATCAAACACCATACCTACTGTAAAGCATGGTGGTGGAATTATCATGCTTTGGGGCTGTTTCTCTGCAAAGGGGCCAGGTCGACTGATCCGGGTACATGAAAGAATGAATGGGGCCATGTATCGTGAGATTTTGAGTGCAAACCTCCTTCCATCAGCAAGGGCATTGAAGATGAAACGTGACTGGGTCTTTCAACATGACAATGATCCAAAGCACACCGCCAGGGCAACGAAGGAGTGGCTTCGTAAGAAGCATTTCAAGGTCCTGGAGTGGCCTAGCCAGTCTCCAGATCTCAACCCTATAGAAAACCTTTGGAGGGAGTTGAAAGTCCGTGTTGCCAAGCGAAAAGCCAAAAACATCACTGCTCTAGAGGAGATCTGCATGGAGGAATGGGCCAAAATACCAACAACAGTGTGTGGCAACCTTGTGAAGACTTACAGAAAACGTTTGACCTGTCATTGCCAACAAAGGATTTATTACAAAGTATTGAGATGAAATTTTGTTTCTGACCAAATACTTATTTTCCACCATAAAATGCAAATAAAATGATTAAAAAAAACAGACATTGTGATTTTCTGGATTTTTTTTTCTCAGTTTGTCTCCCATAGTTGAGGTCTACCTATCATTTAAAGTACAGACGCCTCTCATCTTTTTAAGTGGTGGAACTTGCACTATTGCTGACTGACTAAATACTTTTTTGCCCCACTGTATACAAATTTTTTTTTATTAAACCTATGACAAAAAAAAACTCCATCTATTGGGTATCTACATTAATATAATACATGGAGAATACATGCATAATATAGCAGGATATTTGTTGTAAATTGTGATCTGAAAAAAAATATAAAAAAATAAATAAATAACCCCCCCCCAAAAAAAAAATAGTACAATTTGTCCTACATAAAAAAAACATCATTCAGCCATGTCAATAAATAAAACAAAATTATGACTGCTGAAAAGAGAAAAAGGGAGAAGGGGGGGATAGTTCGGTGATTAAAACCACACACACGGGATAAGGCCTTCACTAGAAGAGGTAACGCAAGGTAGGACCTCCTGGTTGAGCAATTAGATGGCTGCTCTGTGTTGTGTATGCACTAGGGGGCAGCAAGGAGCATTAGTGATACAGATGTGTCCATGAATGGTGGAGAGAGGAACTACCAAAAATAAAAGGGATGTATGCGGATAAGGTACAATTCCCCACACTGATTGCAGCACAACAATCCTAAGAAATGCAGTGACATAGGTAAAACTAATGTTGTTTGGGCAGCACATCTGCAGATATTCCTGCCTGCTTCTGCCATTGCAATAGATCTTCATAGCCAAGTCATTAAAAATACTTCCCTTTCTGTTTATTAAGGCCGGCCTCACACTGGCGAGTTTTACGGACGTATGAGCACAGAAAATACATCCGTAAAAAACGCATAACACACAGCCCAATGATTCTCTATGGCCCAGCTCCTATCAGCCGTAATTAACTGATCCGTATTATACGGTCTTCTACGGCCGTACAAAATCGCAGCATGCTGCGTTTGTCACCGTATTGTGCAAAAATATCGCCAATGAAAGTCTATGGGGGCGAGAAAAATACGGATTACACACGGACCAGCAGTGTGACTTGCGAGAAATACGCCAGACATCTCCAGGCATCGCCAGATGCAAGGAATTGAGCCAATCCCTCAAACCTGAATCCCAGACATGCTAATTAGCTGAAAAAGACACACAGACATCCCGGAAGTCTGGTGGTCGCCTCCACAGAGTGGAATGCATCATGGCCAGGATAATTAATGTTGACATGCTCCTCATCCTGGTCCAAGAAAGGCCAGAAATATGGGACCAGCGGGATCCCAACTACTCAAACCGGGCCAGGAAAGAGGCAGCTTGGAGGGCAATCTGTGGTCTTCTATTCCCTGATTATGCCCAACGGCCACGTGCGGAGCAGACAAGTCTATGTAAGTACACTCATGTATTACCAAGATTTTACTTGACAAGATGCTTTCCCTACATGATTACTTGACCACTCATTTTCATATATCTATGTCATTTATGGCCATTTTTGCCAATTCCAAAAGCTGATTAACATGCCCAAGTGTTTATGTACATAGGTAATCTTGATTTTGTGATGCTAAATATTTCATTGGACTCATACCTCGTCCAGAGGGGTGTTGCCCCTTGTCTTTATTTTTCATAAATTGTCACATTAGGCTAATTATTGCAGAAGGCATTTTTATTTCACATTCCAAATATTACCTAATGTATGTTTGCAAGAACAGGGTTCTCTCCCCTCTGTACCAGTCTGTGACTGTAAAGTTGCCAACTGTGACCGATATATAGACCACTGCATGTAACCCCTTTAACATCTGCAGCACCATGGAAATAATGGTGCAAGAACAAAAAATATTAAAACTAAGAAAAAAATATCAGACAACTGTAATAAGCTATGTTCAGAATGATATTGAACAATATTTGGGACCATGTAATTGCAGTGGATGATGTCATGACACGATGGTGCAGCATCCGGGACCAATACCGGCGTGAAAGACAGCAGCGGTCAAGAAGTGGGTCATCAGCCCCACTCAAGAAGCGGAAATATATCTACTATGACCGTCTATCATTTTTGGATGTCAGTATGAATCTTAGGCAGTAAGTAATAACTTCTCAACACATTTTTAGTCATAAGCAATCTTAGTACTTATTTTTTGTTAGGGTTATTACATTGCGAATTACATGTAAGGATGTGTAAATATAGTGCAAACAAGAATGTAAACAAGGCTAAATTCAAAAAGGGTCCTGGAGGAGAGAGGACCCTGGCCGCCAAGCATCACTACCTACTACAAGGGATGGGTGAGAATGTAGTAGGCGAGATTCTAGATGTTCATGCAGTGGTTTGTTGGATGGGTTGTTAATGCATGTCCTGTGATTGTTTGAAGAGGTGGGTCTTGATGGTTTTGTTGGAGCTTGAAATGGTATGCGACATTATGATGTGTTGTGATAGTGTTGTTAACTTTTGGGGTGATCCACAAGAAAAATCTGGTATATTCTTGTGTGAATCTGAGATAAGACTGGAGTAGAGAAGGAGATGTTGTGCTGATCTGAGGTTGTGTGTATGTTTTTTTGGTTCATATAGCTCACAGATGTGTAATTAAACAATGGCCCAAATAATTTTTATTTTTTTTGCCTTTTATTACCAGAACACAGTCTAACCTCACAGAGAGGGAGACCGGGTTGGAATCGGAGGCTGTGATCGATTCCAGTAAGTGTGGATGAAGAGGTGGCAGGCCCATCTTTTCAATCTTCAGCATCCATCCTTGAGGAGCCATCAGCATCATCATCACTGCAGGCAGCAGCAAGTGAGGAAGATGCAGCACCACCACCATCATCAGCACATGATGCAGAAAGGCATGAGGAACATGCCCAGAGCAGCAGCCCTCCACGACCACTGGTGTCATCCCCACAGGCAGCTCGGCCTTTACGGAGAGCCCGCTGAAGGAGAGAGCTGCAAGCCACAAGACATGATGTTGACCCTGGGGTCCTCAATTATTTAGCCAGGGCAGCAACGGATGATGGAGAGGAGGCCTTTGCCCGCAGCCTTGCCCGTTACCTTAGACCCCTTCCACGTGAGGTGAGGCTACGTGTGAGAGGGTGTATGCAAATCCTGATTGATTTAAGCACAGCTCCAAATAACCCCTATGAGGTGTTTGAATTTCTGGAGCGAAGGCAGCTTTCCCAAACCAACCTCTTGCGCCTTCAATTCCCTCAACAGGAGCAGGATCAATCAGGATTTGCGGCACCTCCTCCACGTATGCCTACACCTCAACCCCTTCCACCACCAAATATACAAAGGCCATCAGTCTACCAAATGGCAGCCTACAACCCCCAATCCCAATATGGCCACTTTTCCAGACCCAGTGATGGAGGCTGGTCCCAAACTGGGTTTGGACAACATGGCCATTTTGGTGTTGGATATGATGCAAGCCAATATGTCCGTCAGCATGAGGCACAGAGACAATTGGCTTATGGACACCACCCAACTGGCCAATATGGACAAGGCCAGTATTCTGGGCCAAAAGCCACTGCATCCTCACAGGATGAAGTCCCATTGCCCCAACAAAGGCCCCCTGACCAGGACCCGGAGCTGCCACCATCTCCCCCACCAACTTACAGGGATCTGTATTGTGTTTTTGTGTTTGCTTCATACTCTTTATTTTTGTGAGCTGCCTACCATGTTTGTTATTTTTTGGGGCAACAGTTCCACTTTGTTGTGTTTTCTTGTTTAAAAATACCATACAAAAAGAAAATATAACATATGACAAAAATATGTTATCAAGGAAAACAAAAAAGGCTTGGTATTTAAGTAAAATTTGATGAAAAAAGCCAATTGATGTTTGTGCCCAAATCATTATTGCATCACACACATATTCTAGAAACATAAACATATGGTCATTAACCCCTTCCCGACATTTGACGTACTATCCCGTCGAGGTGGGGTGGGCCCGTATGACCGCCGACGGGATAGTACGTCATACGCGATCGGCCGCGCTCACGGGGGGAGCGCGGCCGATCGCGGCCGGGTGTCAGCTGCATATCGCAGCTGACATCCGGCACTATGTGCCAGGAGCGGTCACGGACCGCCCCCGGCACATTAACCCCCGGCACACCGCGATCAAACATGATCGCAGTGTACCGGCGGTATAGGGAAGCATCGCGCAGGGAGGGGGCTCCCTGCGGGCTTCCCTGAGACCCCCGGAGCAACGCGATGTGATCGCGTTGCTGCGAGGGTCTCCTACCTCCTTCCTGGCTGCAGGTCCCGGATCCAAGATGGCCGCGGCATCCGGGTCCTGCAGGGAAGGAGGTGGCTTACCGAGTGTCTGCTCAGTGCAGACACTTGGTAAGCCTGCAGCCCTGCACAGCAGATCGCAGATCTGGCAGAGTGCTGTGCACACTGCCAGATCAATGATCTGTGATGTCCCCCCCTGGGACAAAGTAAAAAAGTTAAAAAAAAAATTTTCCACATGTGTAAAAAAAAAAAAAAATCCTAAATAAATAATAAAAAAAAATATATATTATTCCCATAAATACATTTCTTTATCTAAATAAAAAAAACAAAACAATAAAAGTACACATATTTAGTATCGCCGCGTCCGTAACGACCCAACCTATAAAACTGTCCCACTAGTTAACCCCTTCAGTAAACACCGTAAGAAAAAAAAAAAAAAAACGAGGCAAAAAACAACGCTTTATTACCATACCGCTGAACAAAAAGTGGAATAACACGCGATCAAAAAGACTGATATAAATATCCATGGTACCGCTGAAAACGTCATCTTGTCCCGCAAAAAACAAGCCGCCATACAGCATCATCAGCAAAAAAATAAAAAAGTTATAGTCCTGAGAATAAAGCGATACCAAAATAATTATTTTTTCTATAAAATAGTTTTTATCGTATAAAAGCGCCAAAACATAAAAAAATGATATAAATGAGGTATCACTGTAATCGTACTGACCCGAAGAATAAAACTGCCTTATCAATTTTACCAAACGCGGAACGGTATAAACGCCTCTCCCAAAAGAAATTTATGAATAGCAGGTTTTTGGTCATTCTGCCTCACAAAAATCGGAATAAAAAGTGATCAAAAATGGTCACGTGTCCGAAAATGTTACCAATAAAAACGTCAACTCGTCCCGCAAAAAACAAGACCTCACATGACTCTGTAGACCTAAATGTGGAAAAATTCTAGGTCTCAAAATGTGGAGACGCAAAAACTTTTTTGCTATAAAAAGCGTCGCTGGTTTCACACTTGCGTTTTTGTCTGCAGCGTTTTTTCCACAAAAAAACGCATGCGTTTTTCCCCTATATTTAACATTGAAAACGCATGCGTTTTTTTGTACGGGTTTGGTCGCGTTTTCAAACGCATGCGTTTTTTTTCTGCATGCGTTCATTTTCAGAAATACAACCTGCAGTATTTTCTTGCGTTTTTAAGCACATGCGTTTGCGTTAAAAACGCATGCGTTTTTATCGAAAAAAAAACAGAAAACACACTGAAAAGCCACCCACCACCATCAAGGTGATAAAGAGATCCAAACCCTAACCCTAACTCTACCCCTAACCTCACCCCTAACCGTTTAATGAACATTTTCTGAGTCATAGTGCCACGTATTTCAGTGCCACGTATTTCAGTGCCACGTATTTCAGTGCCACGTATTTCAGTGCCACGTATCACGTATTTCAGTGCCACGTGTTTCAGTGCCACGTATTTAAGTGCCACGTATCACGTATTTCAGTGCCACATATTTTAGTGCCACGTATTTAAGTACCACGTATTTCAGTTGCATGTATTTCAGTTGCACGTATGGCACGTATTTCAGTGGCACGTATTTCAGTGGCACGTATTTCAGTGGCACGTATCACGTATTTCAGTGCCACGTATTTCAGTGCCACGTATTTAAGTGCCACGTATCACGTATTTCAGTGCCACGTGTTTCAGTGCCACGTATTTAAGTGCCACGTATCACGTATTTCAGTGCCACGTATCACGTATTTCAGTGCCACATATTTAAGTGCCACGTATTTCAGTTGCACGTATTTCAGTTGCACGTATTTCAGTTGCACGTATTTCAGTGCCACGTATTTCAGTGCCACGTATTTCAGTGCCACGCATTTCAGTGCCACGTATTTAAGTGCCACGTATTTCAGTGCCACGTATTTCAGTGCCACGTATTTCAGTGCCACGTATTTAAGTGCCACGTATTTCAGTCACGTTTAGGGTTAGGGGTAGGGTTAGGGTTAGGGCTAGGGTTGGAGGTAAAGTTAGGGTTAGGGTTGGGGCTAAAGTTAGGGTTGGGGCTAAAGTTAGGGTTAGGGTTTGGATTACATTTACGGTTTGGATTAGGGTTGGGATTAGAATTATGGGTGTGTCAGGGCTAGGGGTGTGGTTAGGGTTACCATTGGGATTAGGGTTAGGGGTGTGTTTGGGTTAGGGTTTCAGGTAGAATTGGGGAGTTTCCACTGTCCAGGCACATCAGGGGCTCTCCAAGCGCGACATGGCGTCCAATCTCAATTCCAGCCAATTCTGCGTTGAAAAAGTAAAACAGTGCTCCTTCCCTTCCGAGCTCTCCCGTGGGCCCAAAAAGGGGTTTACCCCAACATATGTGTTATCAGCGTACTCGGGACAAATTGAACAACAACTTCTGGGGTCCAAGTTCTCTTGTTATCCTTAGGAAAATAAAAATTTGGGGGGCTAAAAATCATTTTTGTGGGAAAAAAAAGATGTTTTATTTTCACGGCTCTGCGTTATAAACTGTAGTGAAACACTTGGGGGTTCAAAGTTCTCACAACACATCTAGATAAGTACCTTGGGAGGTCTAGTTTCCAATATGGGGTCACTTGTGGGGGGTTTGTACTGTTTGGGTACATCAGGGGCTCTGCAAATGCAACGTGACGCCTGCAGACCAATCCATTTAAGGCTGCATTCCAAATGGCGCTCCTTCCCTTACGAACTCTGTCATGCACCCAAACAGTGGTTCCCCCCCACATATGGGGTATCAGCGTACTCAGGACAAATTGGACAACAACTTTTGGGGTCTAATTTATCCTGTTACCCTTGTGAAAATACAAAACTTGGGGCTAAAAAATCATTTTTGTGAAAAAAAAAAGAATTTTTATTTTCACGGCTTTGCGCTATAAACTTTAGTGAAACACTTGGGGGTTCAAAGTTCTCAAAACACATCTAGATAAGTTCCTTGGGAGGTCTAGTTTCCAATATGGGGTCACTTGTGGGGGGTTTGTACTGTTTGGGTACATCAGGGGCTCTGAAAATGCAACGTGACGGCTGCTGACCAATCCATTTAAGTCTGCATTCCAAATCGCGCTCCTTCCCTTCCGAGCTCTGTCATGCGCCCAAACAGTGGTTCCCCCCCACATATGGGGTATCAGCGTACTCAGGACAAATTGGAAAACAAATTTTGGGGTCCAATTTATTCTGTTACCGTTGTAAAAATACAAAGCTGGGGGCTAAAAAATCATTTTTGAGAAAAAAAAATATATATATTTTCACGGCTCTGCGTTATAATCTGTAGTGAAACACTTGGGGGTTCAAAGCTCTCAAAACACATCTAGATAAGTTCCTTAGGGGGTCTACTTTCCAAAATGGTGTCACTTGTTGGGGCTTTCAATGTTTAGGCACATCAGGGGCTCTCCAAACGCAACATGGCGTCCCATCTCAATTCCAGTCAATTTTGCATTGAAAAGTCAAATGGCGCTCCTTCCCTTCCAAGCTCTGCCATGCGCCCAAACAATGGTTTACACCCACATATGGGGTATCAGCGTACTCAGGACAAATTGCACAACATTTTTTGGGGTCCAATTTCTTCTCTTACCCTTGGGAAAATAAAAAATTGGGGGCGAAAAGATCATTTTTGTGAAAAAATATGATTTTTTATTTTTACGGCTCTGCATTATAAACTTCTGTGAAGCACTTGGTGGGTCAAAGTGCTCACCACACATCTAGATAAGTTCCTTAGGGGGTCTACTTTCCAAAGTGGTGTCACTTGTAGGGAGTTTCAATGTTTAGGCATATCAGGGGCTCTCCAAACGCAACATGGCGTCCCATCTCAATTCCAGTCAATTTTGCATTGAAAAGTCAAATGGCGCTCCTTCCCTTCCAAGCTCTGCCATGCGCCCAAACAATGGTTTACACCCACATATGGGGTATCAGCGTACTCAGGACAAATTGCACAACATTTTTTGGGGTCCAATTTCTTCTCTTACCCTTGGGAAAATAAAAAATTGGGGGTGAAAAGATCATTTTTGTGAAAAAATATGATTTTTTATTTTTACGGCTCTGCATTATAAACTTCTGTGAAGCACTTGGTGGGTCAAAGTGCTCACTACACATCTAGATAAGTTCCTTAGGGGGTCTACTTTCCAAAATGGTGTCACTTGTAGGGGGTTTCAATGTTTAGGCACATCAGGGGCTCTCCAAACGCAACATGGCGTCCCATCTCAATTCCAGTCAATTTTGCATTGAAAAGTCAAATGGCGCTCCTTCCCTTCCAAGCTCTGCCATGCGCCCAAACAATGGTTTACACCCACATATGGGGTATCAGCGTACTCAGGACAAATTGCACAACATTTTTTGGGGTCCAATTTCTTCTCTTACCCTTGGGAAAATAAAAAATTGGGGGCGAAAAGATCATTTTTGTGAAAAAATATGATTTTTTTTTTTACGGCTCTGCATTATAAACTTATGTGAAGCACTTGGTGGGTCAAAGTGCTCACCACACATCAAGATAAGTTCCTTAGGGGGTCTACTTTCCAAAGTGGTGTCACTTGTAGGGAGTTTCAATGTTTAGGCATATCAGGGGCTCTCCAAACGCAACATGGCGTCCCATCTCAATTCCAGTCAATTTTGCATTGAAAAGTCAAATGGCGCTCCTTCCCTTCCAAGCTCTGCCATGCGCCCAAACAATGGTTTACACCCACATATGGGGTATCAGCGTACTCAGGACAAATTGCACAACATTTTTTGGGGTCCAATTTCTTCTCTTACCCTTGGGAAAATAAAAAATTGGGGGTGAAAAGATCATTTTTGTGAAAAAATATGATTTTTTATTTTTACGGCTCTGCATTATAAACTTCTGTGAAGCACTTGGTGGGTCAAAGTGCTCACTACACATCTAGATAAGTTCCTTAGGGGGTCTACTTTCCAAAATGGTGTCACTTGTAGGGGGTTTCAATGTTTAGGCACATCAGGGGCTCTCCAAACGCAACATGGCGTCCCATCTCAATTCCAGTCAATTTTGCATTGAAAAGTCAAATGGCGCTCCTTCCCTTCCAAGCTCTGCCATGCGCCCAAACAATGGTTTACACCCACATATGGGGTATCAGCGTACTCAGGACAAATTGCACAACATTTTTTGGGGTCCAATTTCTTCTCTTACCCTTGGGAAAATAAAAAATTGGGGGCGAAAAGATCATTTTTGTGAAAAAATATGATTTTTTTTTTTACGGCTCTGCATTATAAACTTATGTGAAGCACTTGGTGGGTCAAAGTGCTCACCACACATCAAGATAAGTTCCTTAGGGGGTCTACTTTCCAAAATGGTGTCACTTGTAGGGGGTTTCAGTGTTTAGGCACATCAGGGGCTCTCCAAACGCAACATGGCGTCCCATCTCAATTCCAGTCAATTTTGCATTGAAAAGTCAAATGGCGCTCCTTTCCTTCCGAGCTCTGCCATGCGCCCAAACAGTGGTTTACCCCCACATATGGGGTATCAGCGTACTCAGGACAAATTGTACAACAACTTTGGGGGTCCATTTTCTCCTGTTACCCTTGGTAAAATAAAACAAATTGGAGCTGAAATAAATTTTGTGTGAAAAAAAGTTAAATGTTAATTTTTATTTAAACATTCCAAAAATTCCTGTGAAACACCTGAAGGGTTAATAAACTTCTTGAATGTGGTTTTGAGCACCTTGAGGGGTGCAGTTTTTAGAATGGTGTCACACTTGGGTATTTTCTATCATATAGACCCCTCAAAATGACTTCAAATGAGATGTGGTCCCTAAAAAAAAATGGTGTTGTAAAAATGAGAAATTGCTGGTCAATTTTTAACCCTTATAACTCCGTCACAAAAAAAATTTTGGTTCCAAAATTGTACTGATGTAAAGTAGACATGTGGGAAATGTTACTTATTAAGTATTTTGCGTGACATATGTCTGTGATTTAAGGGCATAAAAATTCAAAGTTGGAAAATTGCTAAATTTTCAAAATTTTCGCCAAATTTCCATTTTTTTCACAAATAAACGCAAGTTATATCGAATAAATTTTACCACTAACATGAAGTACAATATGTCACGAGAAAACATTGTCAGAATCGCCAAGATCCGTCAAAGCGTTCCAGAGTTATAGCCTCATAAAGGGACAGTGGTCAGAATTGTAAAAATTGGCCAGGTCATTAACGTGCAAACCACCCTTGGTGGTGAAGGGGTTAAGGAAACACAACACACACAGTACTGTTTCAGGGGCTGAAAATAGTATATTTGAAAAAGCAATCGAGAAAATAAGGAAATCACAACTGAGAAACAGCATAATCTTGCCAGGGAGTAGAACCCTGAGGAGACACAAAATAATTTGTCAAAACATCCCTAACTTTTATGCCAGAAAGGGGACGGCGCGGAGGAGGGCCATGTGGTGTTGGCCTAATTCCACTACGCAACATGTGTTCATCATTACTATCTGAGAAGCAATCATGTATGCGGGTATAGTTGTGCAAAATTACTGATGCTTTGATAACTTCATAGACTGTAGCCTCACTGAGCTGTATGGCAGTCTGTAGGACACGCCATTTGGCCACCAGAATACCAAAGGCGCACTCCACCAGTCTCCGCGCCCTAGAAAGGCGCAAATTAAATATCCTCCGACGGTGGTCAAGGTTGCGCCGGGGATAAGGCCTCTTCACGTGTCTGGTAAGTTGGAACGCCTCATCACCAACCAAAAAAAAAGGCTTTGCTTCTGCAGTGGAGCCTGGGAGTTGTTGTGGGGGTGGGAGATGTAACTGGTTCTCACGTAGCCGCCGACCCATTATAGACGAATTGAAGACCCTAGAGTCTCCAGTTCGGCCATAGGCCCCAATGTCTACAATTATAAACCTGTAGTTACTGTCAACTACAGCTAACAGAACTACAGAGAAAAACTGCTTATAGTTGTAGAATTGGGAGCCAGAGTTCGGCGGCTTACGTACCCTGATATATTTCCCATCCACCGCTCCAATGCAGTTTGGGAAGTCACAATTCACCTGAAACCCACGGGCTATTTTGAGCCAATCAGCCTCTTTGGGCTCAGGCATCACAAGGTCCTTGAGTCTCTCCCATATTTGCCGACAGGTTAAACGCACAATGCCTGAAATTGTTGATTGGCCAATCAAAAACTCCAGGTGGAGGCCCGCAAAGGACAATCCAGTGGACAGGAATCTGAAAGAGAAACCCCCCCAAAAATTATGTAGGTTTCAAGAGTGCACACAAAACATGAATGAGCACAATCATATTTGCTTTTTAAAAACCACCCAAAAAAAACAGGAAAAATACAAAGTTCCAAAGGGTGCATAACTATTATCTTTTCGGAACTTGATCACATCTACTTGTGACATAATGTACACATATTATGGTCTAAAAAAAAGGAAACTAACCCATAAAATAAAAAAGAACAGCAACATACAGTATGTGAAGATGTAGAATACATACCGTAATGTAAGGAGAAGACGTTCCTCGGCGGAGATGGCTTTGCGCATCCTTGTGTCCTGAAATGTTATTCCTGGGCGTAATATCTCCAACAATCTGTCAAATGTTTGGATTGTCATGCGACAGTAGAGATAGAACTTTTCAGGATTTTCACGCAGAGCTGTATATAGCCGATGAAAATGGCCTTTAGTGAGGCGTTGGGTCAACAGAGGATGCACCCACATTCTTCTGCTCCTCCTTCGCGGATCCACAATCACAGGGTATGAGTGGCCAAACCGACGCGACAAGACCCAGTTAAACAAAACCCGCTGCGTTGGGGTGAACTGCAGGTGGTCAGACATGGTCCAAATGTTAACACTACACTCCAACAGATGTCAAACCACAAAATGACCATATGGGAGGGAGCCACCTGTTGTAGGGCCCTTAAATAGGATTGATGAGGGTAATTGCAATCAAGTTCAGCTTCCAAAACCGTTAAATGTCCATTTTGTCAGGTTGCGTGAAAAAAACGCATTACGTTGGCCATACGGATTACATACGCAACATTACCTGCGCAAAATACGCGACCACACCTTGCCTACGGAGTTCTTACGGATCACCGTATTTCGAAGCTGGAGGCGTATTACGGCCGTAAAAAACGGACCGTATTTTTATACGCTGAGTGTGAGGCCGGCCTAAGGGTTACAGAACATGGGGTTTCCCTTTATGCTTAGGAAAGTGCAGGTGTGTGGTGAGAATTGTGACCTGCAAGTAAGGCCTCTTTCACACTTCCGTCTTTTGTGTCACGTCGAAATCCGTCGAGTTTTGAAAAAATAGGATCCTGCAAATTTTTCTGCAGGATCTTTTTTTTTCCCATAGACTTGTATTAGCGATGGATTGTGACGGATGGCCATTCGTTTCATCCGTCGTGCACTGGATCCATCGGAAAATAGCGGTCCGTCCTGCAGAGAAAACATTCAGAGCAACGTTTTTTCTGCACGTGGAAAATCGGTCAGCGACGGGTCCTCACTGTCCGTCGTCAGCTATAATGGAAGCCTATGGACGCAGGATCCGTCACTGACCATCACACACAGGATTCCAGCGGCATATCACTTTTTTTCCCTCTGAGCATGCCCGGAAGGATTTTAACCCCTTTCTGACATCTGACGTACTATCCCGTCAAGGTGGGGTGGGCCCGTATGACCACCGACGGGATAGTACGTCATACGCGATCGGCCGCGCTCACGGGGGGAGCGCGGCCGATCGCGGCCGGGTGTCAGCTGCATATCACAGCTGACATCTGGCACTATGTGCCAGGAGCGGTCACGGACCGCCCCCGGCACTTTAACCCTTGGCACACCGCGATCAAACATGATCGCGGTGTACCGGCGGTATAGGGAAGCATCGCGCAGGGAGGGGGCTCCCTGCGGGCTTCCCTGAGACCCCCGCAGCAACGCGATGTGATCGCGTTGCTCAGAGGGTCTCCTACCTCCCTCCTCGCCGCAGGTCCCGGATCCAAGATGGCCGCGGTATCCGGGTCCTGCAGGGAGGGAGGTGGCTTACCGAGTGCCTGCTCAGAGCAGGCGCTGGTAAGCCTGCAGCCCTGCACAGCAGATCGCCGATCTGACAGAGTGCTGTGCACACTGTCAGATCACCGATCTGTAATGTCCCCCCCCCTGGGACAAAGTAAAAAAGTTAAAAAAAAAATTTCCACATGTGTAAAAAAATAAATGAAAAATAAATTCCTAAATAAAGAAAAAAAAAAATATTATTCCCATAAATACATTTCTTTATCTAAATAAAAAAAAAACAATAAAAGTACACATATTTAGTATCGCCGCGTCCATAACGACCCAACCTATAAAACTGTCCCACTAGTTAACCCCTTCAGTAAACACCGTGAGGAAAAAAAAAAAACGAGGCAAAAAACAACGCTTTATTACCATACCGCCGAACAAAAAGTGGAATAACACGCGATCAAAAAGACAGATATAAATAACCATGGTACCGCTGAAAACGTCATCTTGTCCCGCAAAAAACGAGCCGCCATACAGCATCATCAGCAAAAAAATAAAAAAGTTATAGTCCTGAGAATAAAGCGATACCAAAATAATTATTTTTTCTATAAAATAGCTTTTATCGTATAAAAGCGCCAAAACATAAAAAAATGATATAAATGAGGTATCGCTGTAATCGTACTGACCCGAAGAATAAAACTGCTTTATCAATTTTACCAAACGCGGAACGGTATAAATGCCTCCCCCAAAAGAAATTCATGAATAGCTGGTTTTTGATCATTCTGCCTCACAAAAATCGGAATAAAAAGCGATAAAAAAATGTAATGTGCCCGAAAATATTACCAATAAAAACGTCAACTCGTCCCGCAAAAAACAAGACCTCACGTGACTCTGTGGACTCAAATATGGAAAAATTATAGCTTTCAAAATGTGGTAACGCAAAAAATATTTTTTGCAATAAAAAGCGTCTTTCAGTGTGTGACGGCTGCCAATCATAAAAATCCACTAAATAACCTGCTATAAAAGTAAATCAAACCCCCCTTCATCACCCCCTTAGTTAGGGAAAAATAAAAAAATAAAAAAAATGTATTTATTTCCATTTTCCCATTAGGGTTAGGGTTAGGGCTAGGGTTAGGGCTAGGGTTAGGGTTTGGGCTAGGGTTAGGGCTAGGGTTATTGCTAGGGTTAGGGCTAGGGTTAGGGCTAGGGTTATTGCTAGGGTTAGGGCTAGGGTTAGGGCTAGGGTTAGGGCTAGGGTTATTGCTAGGGTTAGGGCTAAGGTTAGGGCTAGGGTTAAGGCTACAGTTAGGATTGGGGCTAAAGTTAGGGTTAGGGTTTGGATTACATTTACGGTTGGGAATAGGGTTGGGATTAGGGTTAGGGGTGTGTCAGGGTTAGGGGTGTGGTTAGGGTTACCGTTTGGATTAGGGTAAGGGGTGTGTTTGGATTAGGGTTTCAGTTATAATTGGGGGGTTTCCACTGTTTAGGCACATCAGGGGCTCTCCAAACGGGACATGGCATCCGATCTCAATTCCAGACAATTCTGCGTTGAAAAAGTAAAACAGTGCTCCTTCCCTTCAGAGCTCTCCCGTGTACCCAAACAGGGGTTTACCCCAACATATGGGGTATCGGCGTACTCAGGACAAATTGGACAACATCTTTTGGGGTCCAATTTCTCCTGTTACCCTTGGGAAAATACAAAACTGGGGGCTAAAAAATAAGTTTTGTGGGAAAAAAAAGATTTTTTATTTTCACGGCTCTGCGTTGTAAACTGTAGTGAAACACTTGGGGGTTCAAAGTTTTCACAACACATCTAGATAAGTTCCTTGGGGGGTCTAATTTCCAATATGGGGTCACTTGTGGGGGTTTTCTACTGTTTAGGTACATCAGGGGCTCTGCAAATGCAACGTGATGCCTGCAGACCAATCCATCTAAGTCTGCATTCCAAACGGCGCTCCTTCCCTTCCGAGCTCTGCCATGCGCCCAAACAGTGGTTTACCCCCACATATGGGGTATCAGCGTACACAGGACAAATTGGACAACAACTTTTGGGGTCCAATTTATCCTGTTACTCTTGTGAAAATACAAAACTGGGGGCTAAAAAATCATTTTTGTGAAAAAAAAATAATTTTTATTTTCACGGCTCTGCATTATAAACTGTAGTGAAACACTTGGGGGTTCAAAGTTCTCACAACACATCTAGATAAGTTCCTTGGGAGGTCTAGTTTCCAATTTGGGGTCACTTGTGGGGGTTTCTACTGTTTGGGTACATCAGGGGCTCTGCAAATGCAACGTGACGCCTGCAGACCAATCCATTTAAGTCTGCATTCCAAATGGCGCTCCTTCCCTTCCGAGCTCTGTCATGCGCCCAAACAGTGCTTCCCCACCACATATGGGGTATCAGCGTACTCAGGACAAATTGGACAACAACTTTTGGGGTCCAATTTATTATGTTACCCTTGTAAAAATACAAAGCTGGGGGCGAAAAAATCATTTCTGTGAAAAAAAAGAGGATTTTTTATTTTCACGGCTCTGCGTTATAAACTGTAGTGAAACACTTGGGGGTTCAAAGCTCTCAAAACACATCTAGATAAGTTCCTTAGGGGGTCTACTTTCCAAACTGGTGTCACTTGTGGGGGGTTTTAATGTTTAGGCACATCAGGGGCTCTCCAAACGCAACATGGCGTCCCATCTCAATTCCAGTCAATTTTGCATTGAAAAGTCAAATGGCGCTCCTTCCCTTCCGAGCTCTGCCCTGCGCCCAAACAATGGTTTACACCCACATATGGGGTATCGTTGTACTCAGGACAAATTGCACAACAACTTTTGTGGTCTAATTTCTTCTCTTACCCTTGGGAAAATAAAAAAATGGGGGCAAAAAGATCATTTTTGTGAAAAAATATGATTTTTTATTTTTACAGCTCTGCATTATAAACTTCTGTGAAGCACTTGTTGGGTCAAAGTGCTCACCACACATCTACATAAGTTCCTTAAGGGGTCTACTTTCCAAAATGGTGTCAGTTGTGGGGGGTTTCAATGTTTAGGCACATCAGGGGCTCTCCAAACGCAACATGGCGTCCCATGTCAATTCCAGTCAATTTTGCATTGAAAAGTCAAATGGCGCTCCTTTCCTTCCGAGCTCTGCCATGCGCCCAAACAGTGGTTTACCCCCACATATGGGGTATTACCGTACTCAGGACAAATTGTACAATAACTTTTGGGGTCCATTTTTTCCTGTTACCCTTGGTAAAATAAAACAAATTGGAGCTGAAATAAATTTTGTGTAAATAAAAATGAACATTTAACTTTTTTTCAAACATTCCAAAAATTCCTGTGAAACACCTGAAGGGTTAATACATTTCTTGAATGTGGTTTTGAGCACCTTGAGGGGTGCAGTTTTTAGAATGGTGTCACACTTGGGTATTTTCTGTCATATAGACCCCTCAAAATGACTTCAAATGAGATGTGGTCCCTGAAAAAAAATGGTGTTGTAAAAATGAGAAATTGCTGGTCAATTTTTAACCCTTATAACTCAATAACAAAAAAAAAATGTGGTTCCAAAATTGTGCTGATGTAAAGTAGACATGTGGGAAATGTTACTTATTAAGTATTTTGCGTGACATATGTCTGTGATTTAAGGGCATAAAAATTCAAAGTTGGAAAATTGCGAAATTTTCAAAATTTTCGCCAAATATCTGTTTTTTTAACAAATAAACGCAAGTTATATCGAAGAAATTTTACCACTATCATGAAGTACATTATGTCACGAGAAAACAATGTCAGAATCGCCAAGATCCGTTGAAGCGTTCCAGAGTTATAACCTCATAAAGGGACAGTGGTCAGAATTGTAAAAATTGGCCTGGTCATTAACGTGCAAACCACCCTTGGGGGTGAAGGGGTTAAAGTCCGGGAAAAAAAATCTCTCTCTCTCTCCCCGGAATACCAAGTCCCATATCTACACCGGAAAAGCTCGGCCGACGCATACGTCATAACACTGGATGTGTTGCCTCCGTTGTATCACTATTTTCTCGACATCCGTCGCCACATCTTCCCGACGAATTAGGACGGGACACTGCCAATGGAAGTGTGAAAGAGGCCTAATAGTTGCAAGTCTCCACAGTGCAAGACTTCTTAGGAGGAGCCTGTGGTCAGAACATTTTAAAAGCAAACTCATTTTTATTTTTTTAATAGAGATCAGCTTTATGGTAATTTCTTCATGGTTCCCCTTCAAGTCACATAAAGCTGAGCAAGCCCAGGTTGGCAAAGTATAAAGATTAAAGATGTTGAAAGGGCACAGGGTGCCCCTGGCATTGGCACCGAGTCATTCATAAGGTAAAGTCAGTTAATCAGTCTCTTGGCTCTCACTGTCACTGAGCAGGAACTCCCGGGTACATAGAAGTGTTTAGTGCAATATACAACTGTTACATCCTATGACAGCGGTCTCGCTTTACAAATGACTACAAGTTGTGTGCTGCTCCAAGCTTCCTGTGGACAATCTGTGTTATCTGGGGTGATGAGATGCGGAATCATGATGATCTCCATCTTTATGAAATGTAATAACTCTACACTCTCTTATCACTAGAAACAAGAACAGATGCAGTCTTACTATCCGAAAAAACACTCTTTATTACCGGTAATAACAAATTTGACAATAAAAACAAAGAACCAAACCAACAGTGTGCAGTAGGGCTAGCAGATGTTATAAAATGCCAAAAGCAACATGAGACATGGCATTTTATAACATCTGCTAGCCCTACTGCACACTGTTGGTTTGGTTCTTTGTTTTTATTGTCAAATTTGTTATTAATAAAGAGTGTTTTTTCGGATAGTAAGACTGCATCTGTTCTTGTTTCTAGTTGTACTATATGTTGGCAGTTTTCCGTATTGTCCATGCAGGGGTGGTGCATGTAATTTGATAAATGTTATTAGTTACTGAGTGACTTGCCTGCACCACCAATAATGCTCATTGGAATTTTACTCTCTATCACGGCCATCACTTCCAGATCTGTTTGTCCTGAGCTGCCTTAAACAATGATGCATGAGATTGCCATGTAGATGTAAATGCTGTTCAGGGTTCATAGAAAGTTGGGAGAAAATGGCCTCAATTCATCAAATATTGCATTTTGAACGTCATTCTTGATGAAGAGTGAACTGGAGTAAAATGCAACATAAACGCTTCTTAAATAATTTTTTGGAAACCTATAGAGAACTGGAGTATTATGCCCCTAAATAATGAAAGATTACAACAACTAATATTATCAAAGAATTACTTTATTAAATCTAAAATACATACAAAAAAGACATATAACTGGTATAAAATGACCGGAGATGGTGATGACACAAAGAGACGGAGCCAGTGACACCCCAAAATTGCCAAATGGCAGCACTACATAACACCTAAGGGATACCTGGTGTGTATGAACCCCCTAAAAATATATACTGCAGACAACTGTATGTTATCTATGTAACCAAAATCTCAAAAGAGTAAGAGGTGCAGCAGCGCCTATTCAGAGCCCAAAGTCCTAATGTTCAAAGGGCATAATAAAGTGCAAGAAAAGTACATGACATAGATGCTGCTACAAGTGCTTACCCATGTGGGTGCGGTGTCAGCTGGATCCGTGTAGCCCCGACGTACGTTTCGCTGTATCTAGCTTCCTCGGGAGGCCTGTGTCACACAGGCCTCCCGAGGAAGCTAGATACAGCGAAACGTACGTCGGGGCTACACGGATCCAGCTGACACCGCACCCACATGGGTAAGCACTTGTAGCAGCATCTATGTCATGTACTTTTCTTGCACTTTATTATGCCCTTTGAACATTAGGACTTTGGGCTCTGAATAGGCGCTGCTGCACCTCTTACTCTTTTGAGATTTTGGTTACATAGATAACATACAGTTGTCTGCAGTATATATTTTTAGGGGGTTCATACACACCAGGTATCCCTTAGGTGTTATGTAGTGCTGCCATTTGGCAATTTTGGGGTGTCACTGGCTCCGTCTCTTTGTGTCATCACCATCTCCGGTCATTTTATACCAGTTATATGTATTTTTTGTATGTATTTTAGATTTAATAAAGTAATTCTTTGATAATATTAGTTGTTGTAATCTTTCATTATTTAGGGGCATAATACTCCAGTTCTCTATAGGTTTCCAGTTAGTATGGGAGTTGCTCTATTGTCCACATTTATATTCGGCACCTCCACCCTGGGTGGGTGGCAGTAGGTGTTACCAAGTATGTCGGTATCTGTTCAATTAAATAATTTTTTGCATCTTTCAGCTGCAACACCGCCAAAAATGTTTCTCCAATGCATTTTTGTGGTGTCGAAAACGATGAATTTGCTCTGCTGTGTCTCCTCGCGGAAAAGTTCTTCCCAATTTTCAAAAAGTTGCCTATACTGGCCAAGACTGGAGTAAAAACTCCAAAAGTTCATATAATTTTAATTTAGAATTTCGGTGAAAACTGTTTGATGAATCAGGCTAATGTCTAATGGTACTGTATTGATGATTATTGACAGTTAAATAACCAAAGGTCTAGGCTGAAATTAAAGAGCCGACCAAACGAAGAGAACCAATATAAGGATTAAAATATCAAATTTATTAATAAATATTAAAATTGATAAAAGACATAATTCATTCTTATACGGAAAATACCCAGTAAGGGGACCAAAAGTGACCAACTCTAAAATAGATATCAATAAGTGAATAAATGATACTCCCAGCAAAATGGAATCTGTAAAAACTTAGTGCACAATTAATATTAACATCATGGCTAGGCGTGATTAGAGTTATAAATAGGCAACCAGGGCACTAATGGTTAATGTAGTAAATTAGTGCCTATGGCATCTTTAAATGATTATCAAAAACCCTACATGGTAGGTCACAGATTATGGCAGTATTGCACACATAGTAAAATTATATTACCTCAGCTCAGGAGCCACAGTTACACCAAATGGTAAAGAACAAAGATATGGGTGGTCAGGCGGTCCCCCTGCCTGCCCCGACGCGCGTTTCGCCCTTAGCTTCTTCCGGGGGCGCCCCAGACAGGACAAGTGTCTTTTATACTGATAAGAAGTTCAAACAGGTGCCATTACTACAGGTAATGAGTGGAGGACAGAGGAGCCTTTTAAAGAAGAAGTTACAGGTCTGTGAGAGCCAGAAATCTTGCATGTTTTTAGGTGACCAAATACTTATTTTCCACCCTAATTCGCAAAATAAATCTTGCCAAATCAGACAAGGTGATTTTCTGGATTTGTTTTCTCATTATGACTCTCATAGTTGTGTTCTACCTATGATGTCAATTACAGGCCTCTCTCATCTTTTTAAGTGGGAGAACTTGCAGAATTGGTGACTGACTAAATACTTTTTTCCCCACTGTATATGTGGCCGCTGCAGGAGCTGCAAACATCTGATCCACGGTGACGCCGGGTGTCAGAACCCCAACCATCTGATAGACCTGGACAACCCATTTAAAAGAATTATATGTACTTATTGAGGGGGGGGGTTATAATTACTGGGAGAAATCCTCTAATACTATACAGGAATTCACAACTAAGAGCCGAGGAAACTGGTAATCTCCCTAGTTGGCACAGGGCAACTAAGGGCAGCCATTGTTCCTTTGTGTTTCCTCTGAGTTATTTGCAATCCTGTTCACTAAACAATGAAATAAAATATGGAGATTGTACAGGACAGTGAGCACAATGCCGAGCTCACACTTCTGTACAATTCACTTTCTGACCTCCCATGAAGGAAGCCCGTACTGAGCCAATTAATGATTAATGGCGATTCTTTTCATCCTCAGAGGCCTGTTTATATATCTCACCAGATTTTGGACAGATAATATAGGGCTGCTGATGATTGCACAATTCTTTCTGGGTACTAGGAGCAGAGAGTGAGAATTATGAAATAATTGCTTAGGTAGCAAATCCCTCATGTGCATACAGGTATCGCTCTCTTTAGCTGCAAGAACCATCATGCAACATGCAAACCTAGATTTATAACTAACACAAAAAAACATTTTATGGGGTCAGGGGGATACTCTTTGTACTGGCGCTCTGGTTAACTGAGGAGGACCCCATTTAGGTTGCCACCTCTGTCACCTCCAGGAATTGCAACCCACATGGTAACCATCAACTGACACCCCCACTATTCATATATATTTAGACTAGATGGCAGCCCGATTCTAAAGAATCGGGAGTCTAGAATCCATATATACTTTATTTATTCAAATGTAAGAATAATACAATTAATAAATAATAGTAAGAAAGAACAAAAAAATGGCTGCACTCACCAGCTCTTGACAATTCTTGACAGTACGGCACATTTCTGATTGGTCGCTCGCGGCAGGCGGCAAGCCTGTAGGACGCTGGTGACGTCACTTATCTCCGGACATTATCTCCGGACAAAGCCACGGAAGTTGGCACAAATTGCCGGAAGTAGTATTCTAGGCAATTATATATTAGATTTTAATGTTATCAGTGTTTACCTTTGAACGTTTATATTGTATTGTCCTGTCACCAGCCATGTGTACGATTATCGGCCGAAAGCCTCTCTGGAACCAATAATCACCCCATGTAAAGGTATCTTTATAAGTTAAAGATTCAGAATACTATGACTTTTATCATATCCTGAACAGTCAAGTTTTTTATGAACCGTTAAGGTTTTCTGGTTGAAGTAAAAAAAAACTCTTGAGTGTTTACAGTTTGAAACCATAAAATGTTGAAAAATTATGTCATTCTTGAGTATATCACTCAATGGTGCTCATAAACGTGTCAAATTTGATCTATAATATACTTTAATATACGTTACTTTAATCTTTAATATACTTAAGAACAGGGCCCCAGACATCACACAGGGGGTCTGAAACACCGCATAGTGGTCCAAAATATCGCTGTGCTCTGCCTGGGGCCCCATATGCTGCCTGGGGCCCCTGTGCTCTGCCTGGGGCCCCATATGCTGCCTGGGGCCCCTGTGCTCTGCCTGGGGCCCCTGTGCTCTGCCTGGGGCCCCATGTTCTGCCTGGGGCCCCTGTGCTCTGCCTGGGGCCACTGTGCTCTGCCTGGGGCCCCATATGCTGCCTGGGGCCCCTGGGCTCTGCCTGGGGCCCCATATGCTGCCTGGGGCCCCTGTGCTCTGCCTGGGGCCCCATAGGCTGCCTGGGGCCCCTGTGCTCTACCTGGGACCACTGTGCTCTGCCTGGGGCCCCATATGCTGCCTGGGGCCCCTGTGCTCTGCCTGGGGCCCCTGTGCTCTGCCTGGGGCCCCATGTTCTGCCTGGGGCCACTGTGCTCTGCCTGGGGCCCCATAGGTTGCCTGGGGCCCCTGTGCTCTGCCTGGGACCACTGTGCTCTGCCTGGGGCCCCATATGCTGCCTGGGGCCCCTGTGCTCTGCCTGGGGCCACTGTGCTCTGCCTGGGGCCCCATATGCTGCCTGGGGCCCCTGTGCTCTGCCTGGGTGTAGGACACTGGTGACATCACTTATCTCCGGACATTAGCTCTGGACATTAGCTCCGGACATTATCTCCGGACATTAGCTCCGGACAAAGCCACGGAAGTTGGCACAAATTGCAGGAAGTAGTATTCTAGGCAATTATATATTAGATTATAAAGCTCAAACTGCTCTCACCCCTGCCTCGGCCGCCATGTACAAGGAAGCAACACATTCTCGTTTTCTGTGCAGCTGTGCCAAGACAAATACGGGGCAGATAGGGAGCACAGATCCCACTGGACAGGAGGTCACTTGGCACCTGGAAAGGAGAAAAAACACCAGGAAAAGACCTGCTCTCTTATCTTCCTGTTCAGGAAGATTAAACAGTGAACTCCCCATTTTATTTTATTTTTGCAACTAGTTTCCTGTATCCAGGTCAATATTTCTGTATTTTTTTTAATCATTTCTGTGTGCAAATATGACATCTGCAATTTGCAAACCCACGCAAAATTGCAGAAGTGGTATAGCATGCTGATGATAGCCATGGACATTCATGACTGCCAGAGTATAGCCATTGAAAAACTACAACTCCTAGTACTGACAGCCTGCAAGTGTTGGAGAATACTTGGTGCTGTATTTTTGCCACAGTTTGGAGACTGCTGGTGTAGACTAACGTGCCAGCAGGTCTGTTGGTGCTGTCATGGCAAGAATAGAAATGGGACTTTTGCACCAAAATCAAAAACAACTTGATGTGTTAAGAAGTTGCAGAAGAATATCAGCAAATGTCAGCAGCAATAGGTGTATATAATGTTTCAGATTACCCATCATGGCATATACAGTATTTGCAGGGTAGGAGAAGAATCCCAGCAGCAAAATGAAGAACACAGGTTCGAAGGTAGACTTGTATGGTCGGCTTCAGTCCTGATCCTCCTCCTGTGTCCTATCCCTGTGCTGGTAAATTAATCGCTTTTGTTCTTAGTCCTCTGTGACCTTTTGCATAGCTTGTAAATGTATGAAATTAAAACACTTAGGTCCTGCTGCCTCCGTCACTGAGGATTAGGCTTTATTGCAGTTAGTGGGTTCATAATGACAGTGTTAATAAATAAGTAAATAATAAAGTTAATTCAGCTTTAAATTGTGGGAAAATATACATTATTTTTGTACAAAACCTCAAAATAACACACTGAGAAAAATAAAGTGGTATTGTGCGACTGTTCATAGCCAGCAAACAGATCAACTGCAATGTAGAGAGACGATCACTGCAGATGATCTCATGAGAAGTTGTACTCAGCATTGTCAATGTGATGGGTACTGTGTGATGTATATACAGAATAAGGCCAGTGTCACACTTGCGAGTGCAATGTGAGATACTCACACGAGTCTCTCGCATCAATACCCGGCACTGCCGCCTTCACTTGGGACCGGAGTGTGTAGCTGCATGTATTTCTATGCATGAGTATCTCGCAAGTGTGACACCGGCCTAATACAGATACTGAGAATTACACCCAGAAGACAGGACAGTGGTACTGTGCATTGTATATCTACAGGACAGGAGGAGTGGTACTGTGCAGTGTATATATACAGGACAGGAGAAGTGGTACTGTGCAGTGTATATACACAGGACAGGAGAAGTGTTAATGTGCAGTGTATATCTACAGGACAGGAGGAGTGGTACTGTGCAGTGTATATATACAGGACAGGAGGAGTGGTACTGTGCAGTGTATATATACAGGACAGGAGGAGTGGTACTGTGCAGTGTATATATACAGGACAGGAGGAGCGGTACTGTGCAGTGTATATATACAGGACAGGAGGAGCGGTACTGTGCAGTGTATATCTACAGGACAGGAGGAGCGGTACTGTGCAGTGTATATATACAGGACAGGAGGAGTGGTACTGTGCAGTGTATGTACACAGGACAGGAATGGTACTGTGCAGTGTATACAGGACAGGAGAAGTGGTACTGTGCAGTGTATATATACAGGACAGGAGGAGTGGTACTGTGCAGTGTATATACACAGGACAGGAGAAGTGGTACTGTGCAGTGTATATATACAGGACAAGAGGAGTGGTACTGTGCAGTGTATGTACACAGGACAGGAATGGTACTGTGCAGTGTATACAGGACAGGAGAAGTGGTACTGTGCAGTGTATATATACAGGACAGGAGGAGTGGTACTGTGCAGTGTATATATACAGGACATGAGAAGTGGTACTGTGCAGTGTATATACACAGGACAGGAGAAGTGGTGCTGTGCAGTGTATATATACAGGACAGGAGGAGTGGTACTGTGCAGTGTATGTACATAGGACAGGAATGGTACTGTGCAGTGTATATATATACAGGACAGGAGAAGTGATACTGTGCAGTGTATTTATACAGGACAGGAGGAGTGGTATTGTGCAGTGTATATATACAGCACAGGAGAAGTAGTACTGTGCAGTGTATATATACAGGACAGGAGGAGTGGTACTGTGCAGTGTATATATACAGTACAGGAGGAGCGGTACTGTGCAGTGTATATATACAGGACAGGAGGAGTGGTGCTGTGCAGTGTATATATACAGGACAGGAGGAGTGGTACTGTGCAGTGTATGTACATAGGACAGGAATGGTACTGTGCAGTGTATATATATATATACAGGACAGGAGAAGTGATACTGTGCAGTGTATTTATACAGGACAGGAGGAGTGGTATTGTGCAGTGTATATATACAGGACAGGAGAAGTGATACTGTGCAGTGTATTTATACAGGACAGGAGGAGTGGTATTGTGCAGTGTATATATACAGGACAGGAGAAGTGATACTGTGCAGTGTATTTATACAGGACAGGAGGAGTGGTATTGTGCAGTGTATATATACAGGACAGGAGAAGTGATACTGTGCAGTGTATTTATACAGGACAGGAGGAGTGGTACTGTGCAGTGTATATATACAGGACAGGAGGAGTGGTACTGTACAGTGTATATATACAGCACAGGAGAAGTAGTACTGTGCAGTGTATATATACAGGACAGGAGGAGTGGTACTGTGCAGTGTATATATACAGTACAGGAGGAGCGGTACTGTGCAGTGTATATATACAGGACAGGAGGAGTGGTGCTGTGCAGTGTATATATACAGGACAGGAGGAGTGGTACTGTGCAGTGTATGTACATAGGACAGGAATGGTACTGTGCAGTGTATATATATATATACAGGACAGGAGAAGTGATACTGTGCAGTGTATTTATACAGGACAGGAGGAGTGGTATTGTGCAGTGTATATATACAGGACAGGAGAAGTGATACTGTGCAGTGTATTTATACAGGACAGGAGGAGTGGTATTGTGCAGTGTATATATACAGGACAGGAGAAGTGATACTGTGCAGTGTATTTATACAGGACAGGAGGAGTGGTATTGTGCAGTGTATATATACAGGACAGGAGAAGTGATACTGTGCAGTGTATTTATACAGGACAGGAGGAGTGGTACTGTGCAGTGTATATATACAGGACAGGAGGAGTGGTACTGTACAGTGTATATATACAGGACAGGAGGAGTGGTACTGTGCAGTGCATATATACAGGACAGGAGGAGCGGTACTGTGCAATGTATATATACAGGACAGGAGGAGTGGTACTGTGCAGTGTATATATACAGGACAGGAGAAGTGGTACTGTGCAACGTATATATACAGGACAGGAGAAGTGGTACTGTGCAGTGTATATATACAGGACAGGAGGAGTGGTGCTGTGCAGTGTATATATACAGGACAGGAGGAGTGGTACTGTGCAGTGTATATATACAGGACAGGAGGAGTGGTACTGTGCAGTGTATATATACAGGACAGGAGGAGTGGTACTGTGCGGTGTATATACAGGACAGGAGGAGTGGTGCTGTGCAGTGTATATATACAGGACAGGAGGAGTGGTACTGTGCAGTGTATATATACAGGACAGGAGGAGTGGTACTGTGCAGTGTATATATACAGGACAGGAGAAGTGATACTGTGCAGTGTATATATACAGGACAGGAGAAGTGGTACTGTGCAACGTATATATACAGGACAGGAGAAGTGGTACTGTGCAGTGTATATATACAGGACAGGAGGAGTGGTGCTGTGCAGTGTATATATACAGGACAGGAGGAGTGGTGCTGTGCAGTGTATATATACAGGACAGGAGGAGTGGTACTGTGCAGTGTATATATACAGGACAGGAGGAGTGGTACTGTGCAGTGTATGTACACAGGACAGGAGGAGTGGTACTGTGCAGTGTATATATACAGGACGGGAGGAGTGGTACTGTGCAGTGTATATATACAGGAGAGGAGGAGTGGCACTGTGCAGTGTATATACACAGGAGGAGTGGTACTGTGCAGTATATATACAGGACAGGAGGAGTGGTACTGTGCAGTGTATATATACAGGACAGGAGGAGTGGTACTGTGCAGTGTGTATATACAGGACAGGAGGAGTGGTACTGTGCAGTGTATATATACAGGACAGGAGGAGTGGTACTGTGCAGTGTATATCTACAGGACAGGAGGAGTGGTACTGTGAAGTGTATGTACACAGGACAGGAGGAGTGGTACTGTGCAGTGTATATATACAGGACAGGAGAAGTGGTACTGTGCAGTGTATATATACAGGACAGGAGAAGTACTGTGCAGTGTATATATACAGGACAGGAGGAGTGGTACTGTGCAGTGTATATATACAGGACAAGAGAAGTGGTACTGTGCAGTGTATATATACAGGACAGGAGGAGTGGTACTGTGCAGTGTGTATATACAGGACAGGAGGAGTGGTACTGTGCAGTGTATATACACAGGAGGAGTGGTACTGTGCAGTATATATACAGGACAGGAGGAGTGGTACTGTGCAGTGTATACAGGACAGGAGAAGTGGTACTGTGCAGTGTATATATACAGGACAGGAGGAGTGGTACTGTGCAGTGTGTATATACAGGACAGGAGGAGTGGTACTGTGCAGTGTATATATACAGGACAGGAGGAGTGGTACTGTGCAGTGTATATCTACAGGACAGGAGGAGTGGTACTGTGAAGTGTATGTACACAGGACAGGAGGAGTGGTACTGTGCAGTGTATATATACAGGACGGGAGGAGTGGTACTGTGCAGTGTATATATACAGGAGAGGAGGAGTGGCACTGTGCAGTGTATATACACAGGAGGAGTGGTACTGTGCAGTATATATACAGGACAGGAGGAGTGGTACTGTGCAGTGTATATATACAGGACAGGAGGAGTGGTACTGTGCAGTGTGTATATACAGGACAGGAGGAGTGGTACTGTGCAGTGTATATATACAGGACAGGAGGAGTGGTACTGTGCAGTGTATATCTACAGGACAGGAGGAGTGGTACTGTGAAGTGTATGTACACAGGACAGGAGGAGTGGTACTGTGCAGTGTATATATACAGGACAGGAGAAGTACTGTGCAGTGTATATATACAGGACAGGAGAAGTGGTACTGTGCAGTGTATATATACAGGACAGGAGGAGTGGTACTGTGCAGTGTATATATACAGGACAGGAGGAGTGGTACTGTGCAGTGTATATATACAGGACAGGAGAAGTAGTACTGTGCAGTGTATATATACAGGACAGGAGGAGTGGTACTGTGCAGTGTATATATATACAGGACAGGAGGAGAGGTACTGTGCAGTGTATATATACAGGACAGGAGGAGTGGTACTGTGCAGTGTATATATACAGGACAGGAGGAGTGGTACTGTGCAGTGTATATATACAGGACAGGAGGAGTGGTACTGTGCAGTCTATATATACAGGACAGGAGGAGTGGTACTGTGCAGTGTATATATACAGGACAGGAGGAGTGGTACTGTGCAGTGTATATATACAGGACAGGAGGAGTGGTACTGTGCAGTGTATATATACAGGACAGGAGGAGTGGTACTGTGCAGTGTATATATACAGGACAGGAGGAGTGGTACTGTGCAGTGTATATATACAGGACAGGAGGAGTGGTACTGTGCAGTGTATATATACAGGACAGGAGGAGTGGTACTGTGCAGTGTATATATACAGGACAGGAGGAGTGGTGCTGTACAGTGTATATATACAGGACAGGAGGAGTGGTACTGTGCAGTGTATATATACAGGACAGGAGGAGTGGTACTGTGCAGTGTATATATACAGGACAGGAGGAGTGGTACTGTGCAGTGTATATATACAGGACAGGAGGAGTGGTACTGTGAAGTGTATGTACACAGGACAGGAGAAGTGGCACTGTGCAGTGTATATATACAGGACAGGAGGAGTGGTACTGTGCAGTGTATATATACAGGACAGGAGGAGTGGTACTGTGAAGTGTATGTACACAGGACAGGAATGGTACTGCGCAGCATACACATAGTTGTTGAGAATTACATCTATTTAATCGAGGGCAGTTCTGCTTTCCTGCATCCATCATACATGAGGACAGATTGAAGCACTAAAGATGAATGGAGCTCCTGTAGTTTGGAAGAACGTTGTCTCCCATTATCCTACTGTGAATGTATTATTAATTACAGGATATTCATATTATTTGCTTTAAACATATAAAACTCTTACTTTTGCACTCATGACGCAGTTTCTATCTAGCTCTGACACATCTATTAATATTTCCATTACATATTCTTTAATAGAATTTTTCCAAAAATTACTGCTGATAACATTACAGTTTTGCCATTCAGGACTTAATAAGAAAGCCGTCATGGTGGCCCTCATGGATATTATCCAGCTGAAGGACAAAGCTGCTTAAGATACTACTGGTTTCTGCCCCTGCGTGTAACATGGCAGATCTGACATTTACAGGCAGTGACGGCCATATTAGTTACGCAGCTTTAATTTAAATAGATATTTGATATTCAGCTAAATAATCAATATAAAGTCATAATTTATGGGATTTTAATAAAGAAGGCATGAACCACAATAGCGATAATTACTGTAATTTTGCAGCATGGTTTGTGCAAAATGAGGTATCTGCTGCTGAGCCTTGCTCCTCGCCACAATGTCTTTCCTGTCTTTATATCTTCCTGGTTCCAGGTAAAATCCTTTGATATAAGCAGGTGGGCACGACTCAGTCCATTGTGTCGTCTCTATGTACAAATAACCCCTGGCATTTCCCAGTCCATAGGGGTTCATTAACTCAGGTGGTTCAGTTTATGCCACTTTGTCACCACTTTTTCTGGGTGGCCGATTGTGTCCGTCCATTGATCTGCGGCCTCGCTGCTGTTACTGTCACTGCTGATCCATACCTGAGAACGAGATGGGGTCAGAGGTGATGTTGTCATGTGACCGCTCAGGAGTACAAGTATAGAAATGCCAAATTATGGGAGAACTGCGCAACTGAATATTAGGCACTATAGTCATCTACTCCACAGCTGGAAATGGCTGATAACAGGGACCAAAAGACTGAAATTGGTCATGTTCCCTGCATATTTTTTGTGTTGCAGGTGTCTGCACCAAAATATGCAATAGCATTTTGCTATGATTTTTAAGTTTTTGCGGCATTTCTCTCAACTCCTCAGGGAAAAAATGAAGCATTTACACTACATGGAAACATGAAACTAAAATGCAGGTGGAATTTCCGTTTAATGGCTTAGGCTGCGGTCACACTAGCAGTATTTGGTCAGTATTTTACATCAGTATCTGTAAGCCAGAACCAGGAGTGGGTGATAAATACAGAAGTGGTGCATATGTTTCTATTATACTTTTCCTCTGATTGTTCCACTCCTGGTTTTGGCTTACAAATACTGATGTAAAATACTGACCAAATACTGCTAGTGTGACGGCAGCCTTACAGTCATTCCTCCAGGTAAAGAAAGCACAATAAAACCTTTGTTGCGTCCTGGCCTGATCTGACTAGAATATGTAGTAATCCAATATTTTGTTATCCCCATGTCAGGCATGCTATATGACTAATACACGGATACGTGACGTCTGTATCTCATGGCTGGTCTCCGCAGATGTTCCCAGGCGCACCTGCAGCTGGCTCCTGCTATCCTGTATCCTGGGGATAAAACAAGAAGCTGGCCGCCTCTCAATAGGGAGGAGAGCAGACCGGACCCCGCTCTGTCTGTGGGATTGGATTTATAACAGAGGACTCAGTGTGTTTCATGAAAAGCCGCACTGTTACCTGCTTAATTCCCCCTTATTGTGAATTCTCTGCTTTTTCCCATAATCCAAATTACAAACTGTCCTCAGAGGAGTTTGGTTTCAGAAACTAATTGGAGACATATGGATGCAGCCCAGGATAGATGGCTATCGGGGTATGGTCATTTCAGGGGGGTTTGTAGAGATGCATATAATGCACACGGGACACATGATAGTGACCGGAGAAGTTTCACATTTGGGAAATGCAGCGCTGCATTTCCCAGCACCATGCTGTGTCTTTTCTTTGTACAACTGAAATTGCGTAACACGAATCCTGTGTAACACTTCCAACAATAGCGAGGAGTTGCACAATAATTGGATGATGCTGTTTATTCAGTTAGTTTTATTAGATATAACAATTGCACAAGATGCAACTTTCATTACTACTGATTTGTCTAAGGGCAAACAGAGATCACAAAAAGGTCAGGAATTGAAACACAGAGCCAGTTACAAAGTATTGTGGTTAGTAGAGTTTGTACGAAACGATTCACACGTCCCGAATTACATCGGTGATCTGTAGCCATTGGATGGGAGCCCTGACAACCACCTCCTAACTCACATCATCAGCTGCTTGTCTTTTGATTTCCCGGCGTGCCGTGCATGACGCACATGTGACATCGCACCAGGCCGACTAATCATAGAAGCAACTGGAGATGCAGTCTGATTGGAGATGGTTCTCGGTTCCTATCCAGCCACCATGGATTACTGACCTGGCCAATGGACCAAGTCATGCGAATGTATTCACACCAACTTTAGGGACTAGTCTCAGGCCAGCACAATGCGCCATGTTCTTTCTTGGTTGTCATTAGTCACATCTATCTGCTAAGGTCCGTAGTCCAGGAAGAAATCGGTTAAAAGCTTATAGAGACCCTAAAAATGCTCATACACCTTCTCTAGCTGTTGATCAAACTTTTATTTGCTCAGCCCAATTCCTCTATCCCTTAAGGTACCTTCACACGAAACGACATCGCTAGCGATCCGTGACGTTGCAGCGTCCTCGCTAGCGATATCGTTTCGTTTGACACGCAGCAGCGATCAGGATCCTGCTGTGATGTCGCTGGTCGCTGAATAAAGTCCAGAACTTTATTTGGTCGTCCGATCGCTGTGTATCGTTGTGTTTGAAAGCAAAAGCAACGATACCAGCGATATTTTACACTGGTAACCAGGGTAAACATCGGGTTACTAAGCGCAGGGCCGCGCTTAGTTACCCGATGTTTACCCTGGTTACTAGCGTAAAATGTAAAAAAAACAAACAGCACATACTCACATTGCGTCCCCTGCAGTCTGCTTCCTCCTCTGACTCAGCGCCGCAAAGTGAAAGTGAAAGCAGCACAGCGGTGACGTCACCGCTCTGCTCTCACTGTACGGCGCTCAGTCAGTCAGGAAGTGGACGCAGGGGGACGTGAATGTAAGTATGTGCTGTTTGTTTTTTTTAGATTTTACGCTGGTAACCAGGGTAAACATCGGGTTACTAAGCGCGGCCCTGCGCTTAGTTACCCGATGTTTACCCTGGTTACCAGGGGACCTCGGCATAGTTGATCGCTGGAGAGCGGTCTGTGTGACAGCTCTCCAGCGACCAAACAGCGACGCTGCAGCGATCGACATCGTTGTCGCTATCGCTGCAGCGTCGCTTCGTGTGAAGGTACCTTTACCCTCTTCTTCCTCCTACGTCATAGCCCACTGTCTGGACTTTGTTTTAAGGATGTACGTAATCCATTTATACAGAGGGGCAAAAGTCTCTAGGAGTATTTCCATAAAGTGTTATTATCTCCTACCACCCTATAGATCAATAATAAATGTATGATTTCTGGCCCAGCGACGGGGAAGATTCAATGTAGCAATAGTCGATAGGTGATAAATGTACTTTGTAACGATTTAAAGGGCTTTGCCCCAAACTTCCCCGTAACCTTTATCCATGCTTGGCTTCCTGATGTAACTCAATTGCTTACAGTTTCTTTAGGGACATATCATGTTCTTCCTCATTGTAACCAGTGTAAGGTTATCTGTATAGCTCTGATTTACCTAGAGCATCTTCAAGAGGGACGCACAATGGATGAATAGCATATATATGAGCGTGAAAGGCGTAATTTATACAGCTGACATTTCCTTCTCTTAGAAAAGAAATCTTTTAGGGAATGGTAAGCTGATATTCCTGCTCCTGTTTCCCAGTGCACCATGTCCTTGTGCTCATGAAAGGGACGTTTGTGCCTTAGTCCAGAAGGCAGAGGGACAAATTCATGAAGTGTCCTGTTATTGTTACCTACAGCAACTGCTTACAAATGTCATCTGCATCACACAGGGCTTAAATACCTGCATTAAGAACTTTTCCTTGCCTTATTACACAGGTTAGGGTAAAGTTACAAGGAGAGAGGTGTAAGGGCAAGTGTAGGAACTTCTGAGTTCAGCTTTATTCTCACTGTGCATATCCATGCAATGTCCCCTAAAATCCAGAATATTCCAGGACACATTATTTTATAAATCGTCCTTAAATAGTCGCTACTGTTAACAAACTTTGCATAAATCATTTGTACAGATAGAGATAATAAACTTTGTAATCTAGAGATCAGCTTATACAGTAGAGATATCAGATTACATCTGCCTATTGTAGTGTATGGAGAAGGGACGTATGAGCTGAGTGAAAGACAGGCAGAGATACGCTGACAGACTGATACTGCTGCTGTATAGCAAGTGTTTTATATCACCCTGAGCTGGATTCACTTTTACACTGCTCAGTACTGCTTGTGATACAGTGACCCCTGTAACAGGTAGGGGGCGCTGCATGGTCTCCCCGGTATGTGCACGGAGTCGTATTGAGGCCGTGAGAATCGACCTGCAGTGATGTCAGGATCACGTGACCAGCCCAGGTGATCCATTACTGTGGGTGTGCTTACGGGTACATAATGTGGCCAGGGTGTGGGTCACATGGTTCCTGTGTGGTTCCAGTGTTTGGATCTGAATGGTCCAAGTGCAAGGTCCTGGAAGCCTGTGTTGGAAGACCTGGGAGGAGGCTTCCTGGAAAGCACATGGTTTGGACCTGGTGGCCTGTAGTGTTGGACTAAGTCCTGAATAGCACCCAGACAGGCCACATGCCTCTGTGTTGGACGGTCCCAGGTGGGATGGACGTTCTGAAGACCACAGTGTGATCATGGTCCTGGACAGTCTGTGTTAGAAGCTCCTGTGAGTGGAGTCTTCTTGGAGCACCTGAGAGACTGGGGACCTGGATGATCGGTGATCGGTGTTGGGGACGCTAACGGCCTTCGGTGGCTCTGGACTGACTGATGTGTGCCGGCCAGGCAAGTTGGTGAACCCCGTAAGGCAGTTTCCCCAGGAAAGAGGTCTGACAAGGAGTCAGCAGATGGAGCAGGAGCTCCCATAAGGTACCTCCATAAACTGTCGGTGCTTGTAACATGAACTGTGTGGTAACCCTCGGCAACTGGTCAGTGAGGACCAGTGTGTTTAGTTGCCACAGAGTAAGGGCCTGAAACTTAAAGTGAGGTCCTGGTTCAGTATGTAAATGGACTGCTCACGGTATGGTTTATGAGGCATAATAAACCGTTTTGTTTTTTTTTGTTTTAAAAACCCGTGCCCGTGTGCTGAATATCGCGGCCAAGCGAGTGTCCCCCAACACACTCAGTAGGAATAGTCTTACATGCTGTATAATCTTAATGCTTTTGTCTAGTGAGCATTTTCTCACCTCAGAACTAGATTCATATCTACAATGTCATCCATGTTGCTGCTGACTAGTAAAGGTACCTTCACACGAAACGACATTATAACGATATCGCTAGCAATCCGTGACGTTGCAGCGTCCTCGCTAGCGATATCGTTTCGTTTGACACGCAGCAGCGATCAGGATCCTGCTGTGATGTCGCTGGTCGCTGAATAAAGTCCAGAACTTTATTTGGTCGTCCGATCGCTGTGTATCGTTGTGTTTGAAAGCAAAAGCAACGATACCAGCGATATTTTACACTGGTAACCAGGGTAAACATCGGGTTACTAAGCGCAGGGCCGCGCTTAGTTACCCGATGTTTACCCTGGTTACTAGCGTAAAATGTAAAAAAAACAAACAGCACATACTCACATTGCGTCCCCTGCAGTCTGCTTCCTCCTCTGACTCAGCGCCGCAAAGTGAAAGTGAAAGCAGCACAGCGGTGACGTCACCGCTCTGCTCTCACTGTACGGCGCTCAGTCAGTCAGGAAGTGGACGCAGGGGGACGTGAATGTAAGTATGTGCTGTTTGTTTTTTTTAGATTTTACGCTGGTAACCAGGGTAAACATCGGGTTACTAAGCGCGGCCCTGCGCTTAGTTACCCGATGTTTACCCTGGTTACCAGGGGACCTCGGCATAGTTGATCGCTGGAGAGCGGTCTGTGTGACAGCTCTCCAGCGACCAAACAGCGACGCTGCAGCGATCGACATCGTTGTCGCTATCGCTGCAGCGTCGCTTCGTGTGAAGGTACCTTTAGTGTTTGCTCTCACTCCAAAGTTAGATTCATATCTACAATGCTCAGTATTGTCGTATAAAGCCCCAATGTTGCTGCTACTTTATAGTAAATGTTTTATCTCATACAAGTATTGGATTCCCAGCTACATTGCCTGACTCTTCTGAATAATGTCATCTATGCTTCTGCTTCTTTCTAGTAATTGTGTATTTCATCTTGGGGCTGTAATCACAGCTACTTTGCCTAACTCTGCTCATTAATGTCCTCTATGTTGCTGCTTTCTAGTTAGTATATCATCTCAAGGCTTGATTCACAGCTACACTGCCTGACTCTTATTCATCAGAGTTCTCTATCCTGCTGCTTTCTAGTAAGTGTGCATCTCCTCCCAAGGCTGAATTCACAGCAATACTGCTCAGTACTGCTGTATAATGTTCCTAATGCTGCTTCTGCAGGAATCCCTCGTGTCTCTGCTCTGTATGGAGTCATACTCGCTAGTCTCCACACCCAAGCTGAGAGACAGCTGTATAGAGAGGGCAATCCTCCATAAATATTTGGACGGCATGCTAACTGTAGTAATGTATTATATAGATGGACTCTTATGATTTTGCAAAATATTCGAACAATTCTAGCAAATAGGTCAGAAGTTTATTTGTTCTTGGCTGCAAATCTGGTTGAGGAATTCAGCAGTTACACTTCAGGATGTGACCATCAGTCAACTGCACTCGTTGGATTCGTTATCCTACTGTTTATTAGCCAAACATAGCACTTGGGCATACTGGGCATAAAATGTTATTGTTTTTTTCCAGGAGCCCCAGCAATATATGGTTGATTATCGCATGTTTAATTCTAAAAAAAAACACATATTTGTCGCCTTTTTTTCTGCGGATAGCCCCCCCTCATCTGTGTGAGTAGGACCTGTCATTCTGAGTAGCCTGATATATAATAGCATTTACCTTTCAACATCTTTTCTGTATGATTAATTTATTGATCATGGCCTTCTTTAAGAATATCCCAGCAGGTTTGCACTTTGTGAATTAACAAATATTACAGGGGCAAAAAATCGTCCTTACCTGCCCGATGAAGTGTTTCCGTCGGACTGAGCTGCGACTGTACAGCTTTATCAGGAAGTTGATTCCCTCCTCTTTCTGCGTCACTGGGAAAATCATGGTCTCCCCCCAGTTTACTTGAGAATTTGATAATTTTAGCGGTCGCGTTTTCTTTTTGTAGAGCAGTCCCTCCGTGCTGAACATCTCGGCCTTGACGTAGAAATCTGCAAAGATGATGGAGAAAGCTGTGAGAGTCTGTGACTAAACCTGTCTGGACATGTTGGTTAGCTGTCAGCTGTTTGGCTGACAGCTATTTCCCTAAACCCAATCCCCAATCTACATGAACACACGGCTATAGCTGAGCATGCATATTCTCTGGGCGTCGAGATCTTCTATATCCAGGCCCGTCTATGCACCCTTCTGTTCCCCACTCCAGGCTTTCCATTGCACCCCTCTCCAAATTACCAGGGTAGCCATCCTCCAAGCCCCCTGGTTCACCCTTCTTTAGATGCCCTGGTTCCCCCCCCCCCATGCCCTCTGTATCCCCCCCCCCCGCTCCAGACACCTTGGGTCACTCCTTCGAGACCACTTGGTTGCATTCTCCAGGTGCACTTAGTTACCCTTTTAGCATTTGTACACCCAAGCCTCCAAAATACCCTCCACGATAGTATGTTTTCCCCTTCTGTGTTAGCTATCCTGCACACTGTAAGGTGTAGGTCCGAGGATGGACCGCTATGGTTCCCACTATAGACTGTTCTCCAGTCTCTGTGCCATGAATTATTGAGAACAATGACTCCCACTAAACAATTCGGGTCAGTGGACGAGGAAGTGGCTACAACCAGGTGCTTTGTTCTTGCACCAATATAACATGTAGTATCAGGACAGGACACAGACTGAGCCGTACTTATGGACAGCGGCGTGGACGAGCTTGGCAGGTTTTGAGCCTTGAGGATTTGTAACTGAATCCTGCTATTTATTGCCTGGAAACACGTCCCGATCAGGAGCTCCGCTTGACAGGCCTGGATAAACGGGCAAACAGAACAGGATAGATGTCAGGCGGGCGAACAATAGACCCTTGTACCACAAATAACATTCTGTACTTTATACTGTCTGGCACCGTGCTGGTCCTGCGATTATAATATTATTACATTACTGGCTAAGATGTAACACCATTAACAGGGGTGAGATTACATTACGGGTGATCATCCCGTACCTGTACCTAACCTATACTAGTACCTGGTGTAAAAGTTATGGTTGAATTAATATTCCCAAAATGCAATGCCATCCATGATCTGTCCTATATATATATATATATATATATATATATATATATATATATATATATATATATATATTATAATCCAGAGCAAACTCCCCACTGTTGTGCCAGGTTATACATACGGGTCCTTCTCAAAAAATTAGCATATAGTGTTAATTTTCATTATTTACCATAATGTAATGATTACAATTAAACTTTCATATATTATAGATTCATTATCCACCAACTGAAATTTGTCAGGTCTTTTATTGTTTTAATACTGATGATTTTGGCATACAACTCCTGATAACCCAAAAAACCTGTCTCAATAAATTAGCATATTTCACCCGTCCAATCAAATAAAAGTGTTTTTTAATAACAAACAAAAAAACAATCAAATAATAATGTTCAGTTATGCACTCAATACTTGGTCGGGAATCCTTTGGCAGAAATGACTGCTTCAATGCGGCGTGGCATGGAGGCAATCAGCCTGTGACACTGCTGAGATGTTATGGAGGCCCAGGATGCTTCAATAGCGGCCTTAAGCTCATCCAGAGTGTTGGGTCTTGCGTCTCTCAACTTTCTCTTCACAATATCCCACAGATTCTCTATGGGGTTCAGGTCAGGAGAGTTGGCAGGCCAATTGAGCACAGTAATACCATGGTCAGTAAACCATTTACCAGTGGTTTTGGCACTGTGAGCAGGTGCCAGGTCGTGCTGAAAAATGAAATCTTCATCTCCATAAAGCATTTCAGCCGATGGAAGCATGAAGTGCTCCAAAATCTCCTGATAGCTAGCTGCATTGACCCTGCCCTTGATGAAACACAGTGGACCAACACCAGCAGCTGACATGGCACCCCACACCATCACTGACTGTGGGTACTTGACACTGGACTTCAGGCATTTTGGCATTTCCTTCTCCCCAGTCTTCCTCCAGACTCTGGCACCTTGATTTCCGAATGACATGCAAAATTTGCTTTCATCAGAAAAAAGTACTTGGGACCACTTAGCAACAGTCCAGTGCTGCTTCTCTGTAGCCCAGGTCAGGCGCTTCTGCCGCTGTTTATGGTTCAAAAGTGGCTTTACCTGGGGAATGCACGGTGGCTCTGGATGTTTCCACACCAGACTCAGTCCACTGCTTCCTCAGGTTCCCCAAGGTCTGGAATCGGTCCTTCTCCACAATCTTCCTCAGGGTCCGGTCACCTCTTCTCGTTGTACAGCGTTTTCTGCCACATTGTTTCCTTCCAACAGACTTACCATTGAGGTGCCTTGATACAGCACTCTGGGAACAGCCTATTTGTTGAGAAATTTCTTTTTGGGTCTTACCCTCTTGCTTGAGGGTGTCAATGATGGCCTTCTTGACATCTGTCAGGTCGCGAGTCTTACCCATGATGGGGGTTTTGAGTAATGAACCAGGCAGGGAGTTTTTAAAAGCCTCAGGTATCTTTTGCATGTGTTTAGAGTTAATTAGTTGATTCAGAAGATTAGGGTAATAGGTCGTTTAGAGGACCTTTTCTTGATATGCTAATTTATTGAGACAGGTTTTTTGGGTTATCAGGAGTTGTATGCCAAAATCATCAGTATTAAAACAATAAAAGACCTGACAAATTTCAGTTGGTGGATAATGAATCTATAATATATGAAAGTTTAATTGTAATCATTACATTATGGTAAATAATGAAATTTAACACTATATGCTAATTTTTTGAGAAGGACCTGTACAATTTAGTAGATAGTAGGAAGTCCTGTAGCCTAAAAGGGTTGCTCCAGCGCCGTTCGCCAGTACAATGGGAGATGAGCGGCAATGATGGTTTTGACAGGCACCCAGGATAAATGTACAGTACAGGCTGCCATGCACGTAGTTAGCAAGTACCTGTCAATGTGACAGCATCAATGATATTTACCTCCTGATGAAGAGGCTAGTCTTGGCGGAGCAAGTCCCTGCTACATAGGCTGACAAGCAGCTAATCGGGCGGGGTAAATATGAGGATGATCTAGCAAAATGCTAGATCGCCTGAGGGCTGGACCATTTGTGTGGGCCCTAAAATCATCATTGTCAGAAGTAGAGATAAGCGAATTTGCTCAGGTTCCCTCCTATTCTGCAAGCTATAGCGCTTGCCGAACAAGCTGCAGAGGAAACCCAGCTTCCTGGATCATTCAGCTGTATGTGTTGCGGCTGTGTTAGGCTACTTTCACACTAGCGTTTTTTTTTGCATACATCGCAATGCGTCGTTTTGACGAAAAAAACGCGTCCTGCAAAGTCATCTGCAGGATGCGTTTTTTCCCCATAGACTAACATTAGTGACGCATTGCGACATATTGACACACATCGCAACCGTCGTGTGACGGTTGCGTCGTGTTGTGGCGGACCGCAAAAAACTTTACATGTAAGGTTTTTTGTGCCGACGGTCCGCCATTTCCGACCGCGCATGCGCGGCCGGAACTCCGCCCCCACCTCCCCGCATCTCACAATGGGGCAGCGGATGCGTGGAAAAACAGCATCCGCTGCCCCCGTTGTGCGGCGCTTGCACAGTATGCGTCGGTACGTCGCGCCGACGCAGTGCAACGGCCCCGTACCGACGCTAGTGTGAAAGTAGCCTTACAGTCACGACACATGCATGGAGAGCCCAACAAACAGGATCTCCATGCATGTGTCATGACTGTGACACAGCCGCGCCACATGCAGTTGCGGAGTCGATCAGCCGGCGCGATCCAGGAAGCAAGGTTTCCTCTGCAGCGTATTTGGCAAGCGCTATAGCTTGCTAAATAAGAGGGAGCCTGAGCAAATTCGCTCCTATCTAGTCAGAAGCACAGACTGTGCGATTTACATAGCTCTTGTAAAAAGGCTGACTGAGAATTATTGATGGGTCCAGGAGAGGTGGAAAAAAATTAAAAGATTTCTCCAGTACTGGTACCGCTGCACTTAGCACTGCATCCACCTCCGATCCTGTGACATAAACATTCAGCAAGGATGTGAGCGCTGCAGCCAGTCATTGGACACAACACTGAGTACAAAGGAACAGTGCCATTCCTGGAGGCGAGTGGGTTTTTTTTAAATTGTTTTCAGTTTCCTGGGGCCATTAATGAGGGGATGCCCATTTGTGGACAATCCCTTTAATTGAGCAGCGGTATTAATATTGGGCAGAAAACTTCCCTTTAATGCCCAGTGAACGGGTGGATTTTTTTACTCCAACCACCCATGTTATTTTTCACCCCTAGTCCCTAGTATAAAATGGCGGAGTGCATCTTGCGCAGCAGGGGTTACAGTTTACTTATTACAGATAAGGAGTTGCATAATCAGAAAAGGTCAGACACATATATCAGCAGGACAATACTGAGAGCAAACTATTACATATCCATTAGACCCAGCCGACCAACATTCCAACACACAACTTTCCATCCCATAAAACATGGAAAAAAAAAAGTATATTCGTGTCAACAATCGTCACATCCTCTATAATACTGCACTCTCCCTGGGAATAAAAGTGTTTACTCACGCACCCACCACTTCAAAGACCGGCGCACGATAATATAGTGCCCCTTACTGACAACAGATGAAAAGACAAATACTGGACCCGGATCACATCACAATCGTCCGTGCTGGGGCTTGTTTGGCTTTTGAGATATTTCTTGAAAAAGTTTAATGGAAAATCAACAGTATCTTGAGAACTGGCAAAGTGCGGGTCATTCTCACAACTTTCCTGGTTTCCATTTTTTTATTGCAAATTTCCTTGTGATGCATCTAGAGATGTGATTTCTATTGTAAGGTAGGATATAGGGAGTCAAAAAAGCCCAAGGGTCGAATCTATTCTATTTGGGACCTCTGCCAGTTTTCTGCTTACCGTGATCTGCTGCAAGACTATAATATTTGCCAATAAAATATTATTATTGTAATGTCATGATAAAATAATGTACAGCATAGTCATTAAAGTGGTTATCCTCTTTCCAGTTGTCACGCGGTGACTATCACGGTGTGACTCGACCCAAAGGATGGTCGGTCAGCTAATGGCACAATACACATACAACGGGGATGGTATAGGTGAGAGGAAGGCCCTACCCGTAGGGAATGGGGAATGGTCACCACCTGAGCTCAAACCTGAGCCTGCGCTCCCCTAATGCCCTATGCGGGTCCTTCCCCCCCACCACCGTCAGGATACCTCATCCCTAACTGTCACCTAACTCTGCCCTGGCTAGTGCACTGGCCGGTGACGGGCACTAGGAGCATCACTGCAGATATTAAACACATGGGGAAGTGACAGACACCAAAGGGACAAGGTAAAAAAAAAATGTCACACTTAGCTTTCTCTGCTGCAAAGCACAGCAGAAGAATGGCACCAGATCAGCGAACTCAGCAGAAGCACCACTGCTCCCAGAGAGCTCCTTACTCCAGCTTGGTCACTGCAGATTGCTCTAACACTGACAGTCAGCTGTTGCACCTGGTGACCTTTTAAAGGATGGTGGGAGTGGTCACCGCCCACATCAGCTGACCCAGCAGCAATGCAATTACACCAGTTTGCCAGAGGGGAAAAAATGACATTAACCTCCGATAGTCCAAAAGGAAAAAAGGTTTAACTCCATGGAACCAGATCTGCCACAAATCCAAAAATGGATCATGACACCAGTGCTTGGCTATCTCCGGCAGAACATAGAAAACAATGTGAGTGGAGATGGCCATGGTTAACCTGCTCAACCCCCACTTCTTTCTGATAGACATCTGTGCAGATTGGCTGAGGATCCCAGCAATCATATAGTACTTACATCAATTGGTACTTTTTTTAAGGGCTTGATATACGAGTGAAGACTAATACATTTTTACTTTAGGGATCTTTTGAATGTTAGCACAGAAGTTACGCTGTTACAGTTTGGAGGACCCAATTTCTTACACCCTTTTAGGAACTAACAAGTTTATATGCAGGTCTCCTCATATATTGGTCATAGTAGAAAGTAAATAAAGAGAGCATTTGTTGCTCTGGAGAACCTGTACTATCCTACATTACATGGACATCCCAAATGTTGTAAATAAACACTGCGTAAGTCCTCATTTTCCCTGTGGGGGCATTACAGAGAAAATAAACACCTTCTGCCTGGTTTCCCTGCAGATTACAGATGATCACTGTTAGATCACTGGATGATCTGTGATCAAATTATAAAGGACACTGCTAAGTTGGGATTATCCAAAGTGGAGAATTAACATTTTTTGCAATTGGGTCTCATTAAAATTTTGCACCTTTTAGAAAATATGTTTCTCTGCACATTGCTGTCTGCAGCATGAGTTAACATAGATGAGTTACAAACTCCCAATCAGAAGCTCACTGACAGATTCTATCTTTTTCTCAGCTCCTCTCAGCCGATTTAGTGACAACAGACCACATCAAAGACAAGTTGAACCTTGTTGTGGCCATATCAGGAGAGGAGCTCAGAAAGCTTGCTGATAGACTTTCACCTCTGTGTGCTGCAGCCAAATAACCAACAATACTGCAGGAAAGAAAAGCGCAATAGAGTCTTATCTGATGGAGATTTTGAAATATACAATGAGATTGCACTCACCTAGTGTTTCCAAGAGAATAGCATAAAAAAATCCTCAGAGTTTAACAGCTGCGCAGATCCACTGGTCAAACTGGTGACCGACTCAGGATATTCAGTTTAGAAATGTTGTGGATATCATCCGTGCTGCTGTGAAAAATTAATGTCCAGGCGTATTGGAGAAGAAGGACTATATAGCATCTCCTGAGGAAGAAGTCCTAGTGACTTTGAAATGTGTTGAGAATAAACCATCGTCCTTCATCTCCAATACGCCTGGACATTAATTTTTCACAGCAGCATGGTTGATATCCACAACATTTCTAAACTGAATATGTTGCAGCTAAATGTGATTTGATCAGTGAAGGAAATATACAAAAGCCTCACAAAAAGGGTGGTTGCTCACCGATACTTTTGAAGACGGCACCACTTCCAGACAGTGCTCCATCTCCACCTCGCTTAGGTCCCGCAGTGATATCGAGCACTTGCTGATGGTCCTCTTACGTGGGGTCAAACTCAGGACCTTAAACACCAGCCGCACGTTCTGTAAAGTTTGTAGTTTGATGGCAAATACAAACGTTTCCATGAATTCCACATCCTGTAGAGGAAGAAGATAAAATGAATATGGTGCATTAAGGGCTGGATATATTAGGGGAAAATTGGGCAACTGCTCAACCTGCCCAACTATTTTAACTCCCACATTAAAACTGGCATCTTGGCTAAAACGTCACTGACCATTTGGAGACTAATTATGATTTGTGGGAACCCGAATGTTGAGACCATTATTGCCTGAGAACCCGAGGGCCCATAGTCCCCTAAATAAATGAATGGATGATAGTGAGAATGTACAACTATCTGCCTATTGGGAAGGTAGTTGTAAATGTGCAAATATCACTTCATTCACACAGGAAAGTTTTGACATCCAATTGTTGGGTTTAGTCGAGGTCACAGCAGCCGGATTCACAGTGATCATTCATACTCTTTTAATTTACCCCGTTGATAAATATTAAATGCTGTTAATGGGGGGTCTCCACTTAGATGGGACTGACATTTATAGACTGTGTCACACTATATAGTGGTATTACAGAGAGCACTGTATGGAGTTATTATGTATTTGGCCACAGTATAGCACTAGTATATGGGCACAATAAATCATTAGTCTCAGTTTTCTTTGGGCAAACCTGATTTTTCCCCTCTTGTTCCCTATGACATGTCCTTAAAACACAATCTGACTGCTCGATCTGACTTTCCAAATTGTTTTTTAAACTAGCAATAGATGGAGGGTTGTTCTGGCCAATAATCTGTATCTGTAGTAACAAGATAATAATCTATTCCATCTATTTGAAGAAGGGTTGCTGACTATTTTTTTATCTGCCAATGCCGACAGGTTTCCTAAAATCCACAAATCTATTCACACTTTGTAGCATATTTTCATATTTACAGAACAGTTGTGTTATAAATGGTAAAGATGGAGAAGAATTCCTCCTTCATTTAAGTGTATTTGTAGAAAAATAACCACTGCAATCTGTGATGGATATGTGATAAATGTTTGATTGTCTCTTCATGATCACATTAAAAGGGGTCCTGAGTTCCTTGTTTCTCTTCCTACTACTTAACCACGAAGAAGAGGTGATTTAACAGAGTCCCGGTCTAGCACACACCATGCAGACTCTATGGGAGTAATGGAAAGAGCCAAGTGCTGCTTAAAGGGGTGTTTTCACAAAATATACTTAGAAGCTAGGTAATGATCACTGGGAGTCCAACTGCTGGACCCACATCCCAAGAACAATCCCCTGTGTGAACGATGAGGCATTGCTTCTGAGTGATCACAGCTTCATTCACTTCTCAACCATTCGGTCAGTCTTATAAGAGTGAATGTAACCGTGCTCATACATGCACACTACTGCTCTGCTAACACAGGGAACTTTGAGATCTCTATTCTTAAAGTCATGGGGTTCCCAGCAGTCAGACCCCCAGTAATCGTATATTTATCCTATGAATAGATTGTAAATGTATTGTTTCGGAGGATCCTTTATAATTTTTGGATAACCACCTAGTGGCAGTGTAGGTCACTTTTTTGGGTGGCTTGACAGCTTCAATTACAAGATTTGCAGCTCTGCGGACAATGGGACTCTACAGATCCTCATGGCAGTCTTTTGGGTTAAAGAGAAGAGGAAAGATTGAATGTCTTGGTACCTCAGGGGGCCATGACCCTTTTTTAACTTACCAAGGGGTCATTCTTACTCCCTAAGGATCAGTGATCCCATGAAGCAATGTATATCTGTCACCACCATACCCCAATACACTGGAGGAAACTTGAAGGCAGCTATAATGATGTCTTGAGGACTTCACTTACCAGACAGGCTTCTTTAGCAGAGGATTTGAACTGGATGGGTTTGGGTAGGGTAATAATTCCTTTAATGTAGATATTTGGGGAGTGCCCGCAGCTCGCTGGCCAGTACAGATCCTTCAGCTGAGGAGGAACCGAGACCGTTCTTGTTAACACCAAGGTAATTATAGTCTTAAATTAATTATCCTGCTATCTCTGCATCTGTAGCAAACGAAATTGATCTTCAACCAGCCTGGAAGTCACTCTATAATAAATGTCAAGAACACCCCAGGAATAGTTAAACGGAGTCCAGATTTGCTTAACAAACCTGTTTAGTCTTGAAATTACATTGAGGCCTTATTTACACGTCAGTATTTGGATGCCAAAACCAGGAGTGTTTCCTAAACACAGAACAGGTGTCAATCTTTCAATTCTTGTTTTTCTATACAAGTTCCACGCCTGATTTTAGGACAACTGATTTATGAAAGTTTCTGAGGCTATAAATCAGCTAAGAGGAGATCAGAAGGAAGAAGATAAGATTTATAAAGTCTCCTGTCAGTCAATATCCTGGTTTTGTTAAGTAATGTCTTGCACATATTTATGTTTCACTTCCTAATCAGCTTTGAGATCTGCTTGGTGTCTCAATGAATTGTAAACCACCTTAGAGGCTGAAACCTGTCCTAACATAGTCCTGTTCACACTGCTGAAGTTTGTTACATTTTTTCGGGAGTTTAGGATGGACACTGATCTGTCCTCCTAGGTATAGACTAGGTATAGATCACACAGCTTTGCCTGGAATTATAAAATTGTTACTGAACTGTGACAAAATATTCCATCAGGACAAATTATCAGTCTCTGAATGTAAATTTCATTATCAGCAAGCAGAGATCTTTAATAAGGAACTGAAACACATTGGGCAATATTGACATTAAACTGGGCAAACTCCCCTCATATCTGTCAGAGAGGTTCTTATATTGAGCAATGCACAAATATGGGATTCTCCTGATGTCTGATATAAAGGAAATTACCTTCCTATGGGAAATTGTCCTAATAATAATAATTGGCAATAAAATGTGTGTTGTGTACATTCATATAGTGAAACGTCCATCTGTGCGGGCGAGGGAACGTCTCCCTTGTAAAGGCCTGGGTGGACATCCCATTTTGGTGCAACCTGTGCAGACGTACAGGGGACCAAGAGGTGAGAGGGCCACTACCACCTACAAAGCTACAAGCAGCTCCTGCCACAGAAACATAAGGGGGAGCATTATTGGACCCTGATCTTGCACAAAGGCCTTTTCTGTCTGTTTCGCTTACTTGTAGCACTGTAATCCAGATTTGCTCCACAGCTGTCACATATCGCAGCCTAAAATGTAACCGCCCAAACTCGCGCTCGTCCCCCGACAAGGTTATTGTGTCTGCAACAAAGGGAAAGTCAGTACAGAGAGAGTCAAGAATTCGGCGCTGGCTCAGGTTTCTATTATCCTGTAGTTTCTTTAACTTTTCTGTGTACATGATGTGAGTCAAAAGGAAATGTAATCGCTATGAAATGTTGCAAAATAGTCTTAAAAAAACATTCAATATCCTGCCCTCCAGCTAAAAAGGGTTAAGAAGTTTCCTAGTTCCAAAAGGCAATATTTATTGGCACTATGTGACTGTTGCCAGGCTGCATTGCATTCAGCTGTTAGATGGCATATGGGGTTGTCAGAAGTGGTGTCTTAGGAACCAGTCTGCCCATTCTAACTATTAGGCCAGAGTCACACTAAACATATGAAAAATCGGTCCGAGTCTCCCTTCCGAGAGTCGCACGAGTGTAATGTGAGTGTCATGTGAGTGCAATCCGATTTTTCACACCTAGCATCCGATTTCCATCTGAATGCAGTGCGATTGCTATCCAATTGCAATACGATTTTAACATGAGCTTTTACATAGAGCAATCCTCTATGTCAATTACACATCAAAATATTCATCAAAACACACATATATATATATATATATATATATATATATATATATATATATATATATATATATATATATATATATACTGCTCAAAGAAAATTAAGGGAACACTTAAACAACAGAATATAACTCCATGTAAATCAAACTTCTGTTAAATTAAACTGTCCACTTAGGAAGCAACACTGTTTGACAATCAATTTCACATGCTGTTGTGCAAATGGAATAGACAACAGATGGAAATTATTGGCAACTATCAAGACACAATAAAGGAGTGGTTCTGCAGATGGGGACCACAGACCACATCTCAGTACCAATGCTTTCTGGCTGATGTTTTGGTCACTTTTGAATGTTGGTTGTGCTTTCACACTCGTGGTAGCATGAGACGGACTCTACAACCCACACAAGTGGCTCAGGTAGTGCAGCTCATCCAGGATGGCACATCAATGCGAGCTGTGGCAAGAAGGTTTGTTGTGTCTGTCAGCGTAGTGTCCAGGGGCTGGAGGCGCTACCAGGAGACAGGCCAGTACACCAGGAGATATGGAGGGGACTATAGGAGGGCAACAACCCAGCAGCAGGACCGCTACCTCAGCCTTTGTGCAAGGAGGAACAGGAGGAGCACTGCCAGAGCCCTGCAAAATGACCTCCAGCATGCCACAAATGTGCATGTGTCTGGACAGTTAGAACCCGACTCCATGAGGATGGTCTGAGTGCCCGATGTCCACAGATGGGGGTTGTGCTCACAGTCCAACACCGTGCAAGACACTTGGCATTTGCCACAGAACACCAGGATTGGCAAATTTGCCACGGGCGCCCTGTGCTCTTCACAGATGTAAGCAGGTTCACACTGAGCACATGTGACAGACGTGACAGAGTCTGGAGACGCTGTGGAGAGTGATCAGCTGCCTGCAACATCCTTCAGCATGACCAGTTTGGCAGTGGGTCACTAATAGTGTGAGGTAGCATTTCTTTGGAGGGCCGCACAGCCCTCCATTTGCTCTCCAGAGGACTGCCAGACTGCCATTAGGTACCGAGAGGAGATCCTCAGACCCTTTGTGAGACCATATGCTGGTGCGGTTGGCCCTGGGTTCCTCCTAATGCAGGACAATGCCAGACCTCATGTGGCTGGAGTGTCTCAGCAGTTCCTGCAAGATGAAGGCATTGAAGCTATGGACTGGCCCGCCCATTCCCCAGACCTGAACACATCTGGGACATCATGTCTCGCACCATCCACCACCGTCATGTTGCACCACGGACTGTTCAGGAGTTGGCGGATGCTTTAGTCCAGGTCTGGGAGGAGATCCCTCAGGAGACCATCTACCGCCTCATCAGGAGCATGCCCAGGTGTTGTAGGGAGGTCATACAGGCATGTGGAGGCCGCACACACTACTGAGCATCATTTCCTTGTCTTGAGGCATTTCCACTGAAGTTGAATCAGCTTGTAACATCATTTTCCACTTTGATTTTGAGCATCATTCCAACTCCAGACCTCCGTGGGATATTAGTTGTAATTTATGTTGATCATTTTTAGGTTTTATTTTTCTCAACACACTCCACTATGTAATGAATAAAGATCTACAACTGGAATATTTCATTCAGTGATATCTAGGATGTGGGATTTTAGTGTTCCCTTTTTTTATTTTTTTGAGCAGTATATATACAGTATAATAGATAGAATAAAAGCCGACAATTCATGTGCCGTGCATAGTGAAATCACACAGTGACAGGTTAGAATAGAATAGATAGAATATATACTGTATATATGCACATAGAATACATAGAAATATAGATGTCAGTGACATATATATATATATATATATATATATATATATATATATGTATATATATGTATATATATATATATATATATATTGCATGCATAGATAAATAAAAGAAAAGCCGTCAATTCATCTGCCGTGTACCGTAAAATCACTGCAGGAGCCGACAGGGTAGAAGGGATGGATAACATACAGTAAATACAAATAGAATAGATATATAGATGTCAGTGACAAATACAATTAGTACAGTGTGTGTGCAAATTACTGTACATGTGTTTAATTAATAAAAGATTATTTTTCAGAAAAAAATGTTGTGGGCTCCCGTGCAATTTTTGTAACCAGCAGAGGGAAAGCCAACAGCTGGGGACCGATGTTTATAGCTTGTTAAGGGAGTAATACCCATGGAGATTCCCAGGCTATTAATATCAGCTCACAACTGTATACATAGCCTTTACTGACTATTAAAATGGGGGTCACTAAAAAAAATAATTTAGGAAGTAGGGTCCCCCTATAATTAATAACCAGCAAAGGCTATGCAGACATCTGTGGGCTGATATTTATGGACTAGGACAGACAGCCCAGGAATTTACAGGAACTGGAGGCTTTTGTCAAGAAGAGTGGGCAGCTTTACCATCTAAGAAAATAAGGAACCTCATCCACAACTACCACAAAAGACTACAAGCTGTCACATTGATGTTAGATCTCGGTATTAAGAAATGGGTTATATGAACTTTTGATCAGGGTCATTTGGATGTTTTGAGTTGTCATTATGATTTAAAAAGAGAAAACACAGTAGTTTGACAATAAATGGCTTCACCCAACCACTAACCATGAGTGGAGAAAAAGTTTTATTGTTATCATTCAGGTTCTCTGAAAAAAGTAGCAAGAAAGAAAAATTCTGTCGGGGTATGTAAACTTTTGAGCACAACTGTATACAGCTCTGGCAAAAATTAAGAGACCACTGCTAAATGTTCAGTTTGCTTATTTTTCTCTTCATAGGTATATTTTTGGGTAAAATGTAAATTGTTCTTTTAGTCTATAAACTTCTGACAACATGTCTCCAAATTTCCAAGCAATACATTTTGTATTTTTTTTCTGAAAAGGAGAAATGGTCAAAATGTAAAAAAAACAGTGCTTTCGGAGCTCAAATAATGCAAAGAAAACAAGTTCATAATCATTTAGAAACAACAATGCTAATGTTTTAACTGAGGAAGAGTTCAGAAATTAATATTTAGATTTTTAATCACAGCTTTCATGCATCTTGGCATGCTTTCCACCAGTCTTTCACACTGCTTCTGGCACAAAAATGTAAGCAGTTCCTCTTTGTTTGATGGCTTGTGACTATCCATCTTCCTCTTGATTATATTCCAGAGGTTTTCAATGGGGTTCAGGTCTGGAGATTGAGCTGCCCATGACAGGGATTTGATGTGGTGGTCTCTTAATTTTTGCCAGAGCTGTATATCTATTCTATTGATTCTCTTCTAATCTGTCAGTGTGATTTTACTGTAAGCGCATATGAATTTTAAAAGGACACCGGTGGGTAAAAAAAAACGGACAGCACTCGCATGGTCCGAGTGCTGTGCAATTTTTTTCTCACATCCATAGGCTTGCATTGGCGAGTCTCAGACGATATACAATTGCAGCATGCTGCGATATTACATGCACGTCGAATATGCCTAAGAAAATAAACGCTGATGTGAGCTGCCCCATAGATTAACACTGGGCCGAGTGCTATGCGATGCTTTCTTGCATAGCACTCGCCCATATTCTACGGTAGTGTGACGCCGGCCTTAGAGATATTTTCCTGTGTGTCCAGGGCAGAGATTGTGCTTGGACATGACACATACCTAGGCTGCGGTTACTGCCCTGTGAGTCCTTCCTGGAGGAGTTGCTGCTTCGAATACTGGAGACAGAGTCGTATCTCTGTAAAATGAGATTAAATCAGTTTAATATGATCCTGAAGTGGTCCTGTGCTTTGTTAACCAGTACAAAGAGTGGATTCCCACACTGAGGGGATACCTTTATAGCTAAGACCAGCATCCAGCTTAGCTGCCATTGGGGTTCATGAAAATATGGCCAACAGGAACGTGATGACTTTAGTGAACACTTTGTCATTTCCTCTCATGCATCAAGAACCTGATCTGCTTAAACCTCCTGCAACTGTTGTCATGAGCATGAATATGTAAGAAAGTAATCTCCTGTCCAGCTATCACCAGCTGTATAGTTGACATTGATCCATTAGGCCGGAGTCACACTACAGCGAGATACGTCTGAGTCTCGCAGGTTAAAACCAAGCTGTGACACCAGCACTCCGGAGCGGAGTGTGCAGCTCCATGTATTGCTATACGGCCGCACGCGCTGCTCTGGAGTGCCGGTGCCAGAGCTTGGTTTTAACCTGCGAGACTTGGCCGTACCTCGCTGTGTGTGATCCCGGCCTGATGGAGAATTTTCCTTCTAATATGTATTTCTCAGCAGTTTTCTTTTTGGCTTTCTTCACCAATGTTATAGATTAGTCTACGCAGTTTGAGATTGAAGAATTAGACAGAGGCATTTTTTGGCCACCACAGAAGTAGATTGTTTTTACACAAAAAAAATCTAATAATAAAATTTCATAAAATGTCACCACCACACAAAAATAAAATTTGTGTAGAAGCTGCAAATGATAGTAAGCTGGTACAAATGAATAAAAAAATGGGGCATGTGTGAAAATAGACACAAAATCAATTGCAAAAGTTTGGTTTTGTTTTTATTTAATTTTTGTCACTGGTCACATGCAATTTGTCTGTGTTTTTTTTTTCGTGTCTTTTTCTACAGCAATATCTCAATATCTAAGTATTCCAACACCCCTTCTCTCCACCCACCTGCCAGGACACGCACAAGTTAATAGACACAGGTTATTCCACCTGTCACCTTCTCATACCTGGATGTAGTTGCTGAGGTCATAGAGGGAGCTGCTCCCTGGAGATTCGCTCATTTTGATGTTTCTCAGGTCACAAACTAGAAGACACCCCGAAATGATAGGATTTAGTTTCAGCTTTGGGTCAGCACCAACAGAGGAAAAGTTTTATCTCAGTACATGAGATTATTATTATTATTTATATAGCACCATTAATTCCATGGTGCTGTACATGAGAAGGGGTTACATACAGAGTTATAGATATCACTTACAGTAAACAAATTTACAATTACAAACTGGTACAGAGGGGAGAGGACCCTGTCCTTGCGGCTTACATTCTACAGGTTCATTCTTACATTCTGAGATGGCCGAGGTTGGCGACCACCATGGTGCAGAGCACCGAAGGCAGAGCAGGGCTCTGCTCAACATCCAGCAAGGTGCAGCCCTGAACTCCTTTCTGATCAAACACTGTGATTAATGCTCAGATCATCTTTATTTACTTATTATTATTATTTATTTACTCTGATTTCATCAGTCCATTGCTGTACGGTGAGTGTAGATGAGGCAGATGGAACTTGTACATAAGAAGTACTGCTGCTCCTATCATGTACATGGGACAATTACGTCCACAGATGTGTAGCTCCTTGTAGCTCATCCTGCGATTTCTTTCCATGCTGACTGTCGGTCTATGTGGAAATTCGGCAATATGCACTAGCACTTTGGCTATGATGGGTGCATATACTCTGTGTGCGGTCCCTTGGGGCTCTTTCAGACAAGCATATGATTCGGACTTGTGCTGTCAGAATAAAAATCGCACAGCACTAGGACTAATGTAATTTAGCAGGGACGTTCAAGTGACCGTTTTTCCACACGGACACTCGTCGTAGCATGCACTAGTTTCTACGACATCTCAGGTGAGATGCTCCTATACAAGTCTATCAGTGTGCAAAAACAATCGGATCCCATATGGGTCATCCAAATAGATCTGATTTTTACCGATATGTTGCCATTATTAACATTATTATTATTTACATGTGAGGAGGGATATACTGTACATAATAAAAGACAAGTACAATAATCTTAATCAATACAAGTCATGACTGGTACATAAGGAGAGAGGACCCTGCCCGCAAGGGCTCACAATCTACAAGGTTTGGGTGATTAAACAATAGGCGAGGGTAGAGCTGGTCGTGCAGCGGTTTGGTCTATCGGTGGTTACTGCAGGTTGTAGGCTTGTCAGAAGAGGTAGGTCTTCAGGTTCTTTTTGACGGTTTCGATGGTAGGCGAGAGTCTGATATGTTGTGGATGAGAGTTCCAGAGTAGAGGGGATGCGCAGGAGAAATCTTGTATGCGATTGTGGGAAGAGGAGATAAGAGGAGAGTAGAGATAGAGATCTTCTGAGGATCGGAGGTTGCGTGCAGGAAAGTACCAGGAGACGAGGTCACAGATGTATGGAGGAGACAGGTTGTGGATGGCTTTATATGTCATGGTTAGGGTTTTGAACTGGAGTGGTTAGGTAATGGGGAGCCAGTGCAGGGATTGACAGAGGGGAGAGGCCAGGTAATAGCGGGGGGACAGGTGGATTAGTCGGGCAGCAGAGTTTACAATAGATTGGAGGCGTGCGAGAGTGTTAGAGGGGAGGCCACAGAGCAGGAAGTTGCAGTAGTCAAGGTGGGAGATGATGAGGGCATGGACTAGGGTTTTTGCAGATTCTTGGTTGAGGAATGTATGGATCCGGGAAATATTTTTGAGTTGGAGTCGGCAGGAAGTGCAAAGGGCTTGGATATGTGATTTGACGGAGAGATCAGTGTCAAGTATTAACATATACATTTTAAAGTATTCATGACTAATGACAGATTTAACACGGATGTAAAATGCTGATGAAAATAAGGGTGAGAATTGTCTGAGTTTTGTGGATGGAGATCAGGCTATTTTTAATCCGCTAGTCTGAACCCCACCTCAGCGACTGAATTACCCTACAATACTTGAAGCAACGTCATGAAACATCCAGTACCCGAGCAGGAAGTGTTACACACAAAACAGTGCCCCTCCTATGCGGATTACTTTACCAAGCATGATCCCACCCCTGCAGAATATCTCACAGATCACCTCCAACCTTTGTAAAATACATCGGAGATGCTACACTACATGCACAATGTATTCTGTGATGCACTGCATTGCACTCTACCTGTAGACAGTCTCATAGTGACTCCACCTGCACTATGTTAGGCTTGCATCGTCTATGATCATGAGATAGCAGATTTGACGTACTCACCTGAACCATACAGCCTGGCATTATTTGGGTTCAATGTTGCCCGCCGGTTTAGGTCAGGTGAAATATGCTGCAGGGCGTACCCCGGGTTATAAACCACATCGTAATTAGGTCCTTGTTGATACATAGTGGACAGTTCAGTCTTCCTGTCAGTGAAAGTGGCTCTCGCAGATCCTGTGTGACAGGAAGATTAGCCGTGTTACGCAGCAATGGATGACACAAGAGCGATATGACTGTGACACAATGGCCACTAAAGGTCAAGGATACAGATCAGCGTCACCCTGCGACTACCTGCCACATCTCCTGTGACAGTGACTGATGCATCACATCTCCATTCTCCTAACACAACATTGTAATAATGTGTCCTCCTCACATGGGAAGGTGAAGACTAGTAATCAATTACAAATGTGGCCGACCCTGGGCGATATATTTACTGGAGACATGTACTTTGGGGCAGTGATAGATTATAGGGCTATGAGTTACCTTTCAGACCATCCATGTGTGTTGGACTGGTCACTGTTCTTGGCTGAATGTAGGATGGTGTAAATGTTGGGACAACAAATGGCACATCTCGACCGTCCACCGGCAGTTTGGATAATAAATAATCCTCAGTGCACCCCACCTGCCGCTTAATGGACACGGATGACATTGGGGGAAGTTCCACAATGTGGGAGCCTTTCCTGGATGCATCAGTGCTTCCCACATCAGGCAAGGCTGAAAAAGGCAGAAATTCCCATTAATTACAGAGATGAGTATTGTGCAGATCACAAAATCATTATATAGATAGTGTGGAAAAAAGGGTCAGGATTGTAAGATATTAGAGCCAGAGGTTTTGAGTACAAAAGCGCCGCCATATCTCCATCTCCACATCATTGTCAATCTACACACTTAGTTGATATGAAAATTTATTTATACAAGGAGGTCGTCGCTGCCAGAACAATTGCATTCATAGCTGTGTATATTCCGAGACCTACTATACAATAGCATGTACAGCATCGGGTGCAAAGTTGGAGTATCTAAGCTTATTATGTGTGATGTTTTCTTCTGAGCTGCTGTATCTAATCTTATAATGCATACTATTATCTACTGAGCTATGTATCTAATCCCTTATTGTTAGATACTGTTTACTGAGCTGTGTATCTAATCCTATCCTATGTAATACTGTCTGCTGAGTCATGTATCCAATCCTATCATGTGTGATACTGTCTGCTGAGTAATGTATCTAATCCTATCATGTGTATATTGTCTCAAGAGTTATGTATCTAATCCTATTATGCATGCTTTTTGGGTGCTACTGTATCTAATCTTGCTATGTGATACTGTCTGCTGAATGGATTAGATATATAGCTCCACAGATCGGCTTAGACATAATCAAGTGATACTATAGTGATGCACTTTAGGTAATCCGCTTATGTGTGATATTGTTGAAGTATCCACTGTATCTAAGCTTAAAGGGTAATTGCCATCTTTGTAAATGTATATTATTAGATAGTGGTTGTAAAAATCAAGCACTTTTCCAATTTACTGCTTAATAAAATTTGCAGCCGTTCTTGAGCTATAAACAATTTACTTTTGGTTCCAACTCATTGCCTAGGAGACCGACCACTGCTGCTGTCTCCCTACTAAATTCTGCCCTGAAGCTGTCCGAGATTAAGAGATGACAGCGCGCTCCATAGATCCTGGCAGCTTCTGATCAGAACTTACAATAAGAATTTGTTGCTGTACACTACACGCCTGTCCCTAGGCTGAAATGGCTGAAAACAATAGATTGTACAACCCCTGGCAAAAATTATGGAATCACTGGCCTTGGAGGATGTTCATTCAGTTGTTTAATTTTGTAGAAAAAAGCAGATCACAGACATGATACAAAACTAAAGTCATTTCAAATGGCAACTTTCTGAGCCAAATTTTTAAAATCTGACCAGTGTCACTTTATGTGGTAATAACTCTGGAACGCTTCAACAAATTCCAGTGATTTTCGTTACACATTATACTTTATGATAATGGTAAATTTAGGTCAATATGTTTTGTGTTTATTTATAAAAAATATCAGAAATTTGAGAAAAATGTTAAAAAATTAGCAATTTTCAAACTTTAAATGATTATCCCTTTAATCCAGAGAGTCATACCACAGAAAAACATTAACAAATAACATTTCCCTCATGTCTGCTTTACATCAGCACCATCTGTAAAATGTTATTTATTTTGTTAGCATTTTAGGAGGTATAAAATGTAGCAGTAATTTTTCATTTTTTCAAGGAAATTTACAATATTTTTTTTTTTAGGGTCCTACCCATGTTTGAAGTGCCTTTAGGGGTCCCATATATTGGGAAGCTCCCAAAAGTGATACCATTTTAAAAACAGCACCCCCTGACATATTGAAAACTGCTGTCAGGTAGTTTATTAACCCTTCAGGTGATATTCAGGATTTAATGCAAAGTGGCATGACAGAAATGAACATTTTTATTTTTGCCACCTAAATGTCGCTAACTTCTGAACAGGTTACAACAGCCCGTCAGACTCTAAGGGTACCGTTACACTAAACGATTTACCAACGATCACGACCAGCGATACGACCTGGCCGTGATCATTGGTAAGTCGTTGTGTGGTCGCTGGAGAGCTGTCACACAGACAGCTCTCCAGCGACCAACGATGCCGAAGTCCCCGGGTAACCAGGGTAAACATCGGGTTACTAAGCGCAGGGCCGCGCTTAGTAATCCGATGTTTACCCTGGTTACCAGTGTAAATGTAAAAAAAAAACAAACACTACATACTTACATTCCGGTGTCTGTCGCGTTTCCCGGCGTCCGCTTCCCTGCACTGTGTAAGCACCGGCCGTAAAGCAGAGCGGTGACGTCAACGCTGTGCTCTGCTTTACGGCCGGCGCTGACACAGTGCAGGGAAGCAGACGCCGGGGAACACGACAGACACCAGAATGTAAGTATGTAGTGTTTGGGGTTTTTTACATTTACAATGGTAACCAGGGTAAATATCGGGTTACTAAGCGCGGCCCTGCGCTTAGTAACCCGATGTTTACCCTGGTTACCAGTGAAGACATCGCTGAATCAGCGTCACACACGCCGACTCAGCGATGTCAGCGGGTGATCCAGCGACGAAATAAGGTGCTGGCCTTCTAGCTCCGAGCAACGATGTCACAGCAGGATCCTGATCGCTGCTGCGTGTCAAACACAATGATATCGCTATCCAGGACACTGCAACGTCACGGATCGCTAGTGATATCGTTGTTAAGTTGTTCAGTGTGAAGGTACCTTAAGGCCGCTATTTGGTCATGAATTGACATGGTAAACATCAGGACCACACAATCATGATCTGAGGGCACCAGCTGGGATAAAGAGGAAGCCCCCACACTCTGATAACCATTTATATGATGTAGTCACTATTGACAGCAGCATCTAAGGGGTTAAACAGATTTGGACGGTGCAAACACTGATCATGGCTGATGCAGCAAGTTGTCAGCTATAGTGTACAGCTGACAGCGGCTGGATTGTCACCTGTATGGGGAGGCTATTCTCTTATATCTCAGGTCAGTTAAAAGAAGTATTGGCGGTCATTAAGGGGTTAAGAACCACTAAAAGAAATAAAAAAAATGTGGTAGTCACTAATGGTTACTTTTTTATCCAAGCATAGGGGGAAAATTATGGAATCACTCAATTCTGAGGAGAAAAATAAGGAATCACCATGTGAATTTTAATTCCCAAAACTAACACCTGAATCAAATTAGATCTGCTCGTTAGTCTGCATCTAAAAAGGAGTGATCACACCTTGGAGAGCTGTTGCACCAAGTGGACTGACATGAATTATGGCTCCAACACGAGAGATGTCAATTGAAACAAAGGAGAGGATTATCAAACTCTTAAAAGAGGGTAAATCATCACACAATGTTGCAAAAGATGTTGGATGTTCACAGTCAGCTGTGTCTAAAATCTGGACCAAATGCAAATTACATGGGAAGGTTGTTAAAGGCAAACATACTGGTAGACCAAGGAAGATATCAAAGCGTCAAGACCGAAAACTTAAAGCAATAGGTCTCCAAAACAGGAAATGCACAACAAAACAAATGAGGAATGAATGGGTGGAAACTGGAGTCAACGTCTGAGACCGAACTGTAAGAAATTGCCTAAAGGAAATGGGATTTACATACAGAAAAGCTAAACGAAAGCCATCATTACCACCTAAACAGAAAAAAACAAGGTTACAATGGACTAAGGAAAAGCAATAGTGGACTGTGGATGAAAGTCATATTCACTGATGAATCGCGAATTTGATTGGGCAAGGTGATGATGCTGGAACTTTTGTTTGGTGCCGTTCCAATGAGATTTATAAAGATGACTGCCTGAAGAGAACATGAAAATTTCCACAGTCATTGATGATATGGAACTGCATGTCGGGTAAAGGCACTGAGGAGATGGCTGTCATTACATCTTCAATAAATGCACAAGTTTATGTTGATATTTTGGACACTTTTCTTATCCCATCAATTGAAAGGATGTTTGGGGATGATGAAATCATTTTTCAAGCTGATAATGCTTCCTGCCATAGAGCAAAAACTGTGAAAACATTCCTTGAAAAAGGACACATAAGGTCAATGTCATGGCCTGCAAATAGTCCAGATCTCAATCCAATTGAAAATCTTTGGTGGAAGTTGAAGAAAATGGTCGATGACAAGGCTCCAACCTGCAAAGCTGATCTGGCAAAAGCAATCAGAGAAAGTTGGAGCCAGATTGATGAAGAGTACTGTTTGACACTCATTACGTCCATGCCTCAGACTGCAAGATGTTATAAAAGCCAGAGGTGGTGCAACAACATACTAGTGATGCTTTGGAGTGTTTTTTTGTTTGTTTTTCATGATTCCATAATTTTTTCCCCAGAATTGAGTGATTCCATAATTTTTCACCTATGCTTGGTTAAAAAAAGTAACCATTACTGACTACCACATGTTTTGTTCTTGATTTCTTTTAGTGTTTCTTAAAGCCAGAAAGTTGCCATTTGAAATTACTTTAGTTTTGTGCCATGTCTGTGATCGGCTTTTTTTCTACAAAATTAAACAACTGAATGAACATCCTCCAAGGCCGGTGATTCCATAATTTTTGCCAGGGGTTGTAGTAAATAGCATCACAAATGGAGATAATATAGACTTTTGCTGTTTTACGTGTCAGAAATCGTGCTGCTGTGATAGATCCAAGCAGGAGTGGAGCTGTGATAGTATGTGTGCGCGTACAATAGACCTCCCTTAGTAAATACTTGCGCAAACCTGGAGACTCCCAACGGGCGGCATGAGCTCCACACTCCTATCTAACTTCACCTCTGTCACAGTCACATTATGACAATTGACAAGTTAATAAACCCTCAGCTGGCAGAGACATTGCTCGATTAACAGTTTGTTCTGGAAGAGCTTCATCTGTGGACATAACACCAGGGATCGTGTCTGCTGATGGGTTAGAGTTCAGTTCCTACCAGGACCAGCACCTGTGTGTGGGTTTCCTCTTCATATCCCTGTTTCCTTCCACAGAGAGGGACATTTCCTCTTATGTACAATAGAGAGAATAATAGAAATGATGTTTATACCTTCCCGATAATCCAGAGCATATAATCTACAATCGCACAAGTGCTCATGTAGTTTTATTGCCTCAAGTGCTGAACTCTGAGTTTTCTTATCATTACATGCTGCATTATAGGGTTAGTTTCTGCATTCATGTTAATATATATCCTAATTTTTGTATAATTAAAAAATCTGCAGTGTTCCAATAAACTTTGGGGCAATTTATCTGGACTGAAGCCAAATTTTGCTACATTCTGCTCTGTCCCTTTCTTAAGATCCCTTTTTTCTCTTTTTCTGTACAATTCTGTCCGCCTTCCTCCAGACCCCTCTGTCTGCCTTTATCCGGACCCCTCTGTTTGCTTTTCTCCAGACCCCTCTGTTTGCTTTTCTCCTTACCTCTCTGTTTGCCTTCCTCTGGATCCCTTTGTTTGCCTTTCTCTGAACCCCTCTGTTTGCCTTCCTCTGAACCCCTCTGTTTGCCTTCCTCTGAACCCCCCTGTTTGCCTTCTTCTGGACCCCTCTGTTTGATTTTCTCCAGACCCCTCTGTTTGCCTTCCTCTGATCCCCTCTGTATGCTTTCCTCCCAACCCCGTTTGCTTTTCTACTGACCCTTCTGTTTGCCTTCCTTCAGACCCCTCTGTTTGCTTTTCTCTGATTCCCTCTGTTTGCTTTCCTCTGATCCACTCTGTTTGCCTTCCTCTGGACCCCTCTATTTGCCTCCCTCCCATCCTCTCTGTTTGCTTTTCTACTGACCCTTCTGTTTGCCTTCCTTCAGACCCCTCTGTTTGCTATCCTCTGATCCCCTCTGTTTACTTTCCTCTGATACCCTCTGTTTGCCTTCCTCCGGACCCCTCTTTTTGCCTCCCTCCCATCCCCTCTGTTTGCCTTCCTCTGAATCCCTCTGTTTGCCTTCCTCCGATCCCCTCTTTTTGCTCTCCTCCGAACCCCTCTGGTTGCCTTCCTCCAATCCCCTCTGTTTGCTTTCCTCCGGACCCCTCTGTTCACCTTCCTCTGGACCCCTCTGTTTGCTATCCTCTGATCCCCTCTGTTTACGTTCCTCTGATCCCCTCTGTTTGCCTTCCTTCGGACCCCTCTTTTTGCCTCCTCACATCCCCTCTGTTTGCCTTCCTCTGAACCCCTCTGTTGGCCTTCCTCCGATCCCCTCTGTTTGCTTTCCTCTGAACCCCTCTGGTTGCCTTCCTCCAATCCCCTCTGTTTGCTCTCCTCCAGACCCCTCTGTCCACCTTCCTCCGGACCCCTCTGTCCACCTTCCTCCGGACCCCTCAGACCTGTTTTCCCTACCACATTCCTCTGACATTGGCTTAGCTCCAAGGAGGCCCCTTATGCACATTTAGATGGTCCCCCTGTCCCACCAGAATTGGAGGCTTTGGCTGACTTTCTCTGTATATGGAGCCTTTACTTGTGACTAGGACTGAGTACAATGGCATCTTCTATAAGCCATGAACAGCTTTACCTCTGATGCTCACAGCAAATATTTCATTTACTGACAGCGAGTGCAGATCTTAGGAATGCTGAAAGCTGAGACATGAAATTAATTAGAAATGTGTAGAATAGTTCTTTGAAGAAAACCGTGGTCAAGAGTTTGTCTACTTTGATTTGTCCCTGCACCTAATGATCCGGAGGGTCTGGCCTTTGTACCTGCCCGAGAACAGAAGCTTCAGGCAGCCCCAATTGTCATCAATGAAAAGCCATGAAATGCATGGATGCCCCCAATGGTCCAGAACAAGAGCTGCTGTTCTCTCTACAAAAAGGGATGATGGTTTCAGAAAACACTTTATCATGTGTCCTAATGTACAGGTGGATGTAATGGAGGGGTCCTTGTCATGCCTTTGTCCAAAGTGGAGGACCCCTTTAAGTTTATTTGGTTTCATAGGGTCTTGTGAGGAAAACCTCCCAAATAACGCAGGTGTAGATCACACATGTAGAGCCATGTGAGCGCATAGCTGATTATCAGTATCAGGTATTTACAGGGCTGCTGATATTTCTTCATTTGTTAAGGGAGGATATTAGGGAGTAGCATGGTGACAGGCGTATGTAGAGGACCACAGATCCCTAGAAATATTCACTAACAGTAAAGTTATGAAAGTTTAGTTTACTTACTGAGGGACAGGGGTCCTCTAGTGATTGGCAGGATGGTGCCAACAGCCTATTGTCTGACAATAATTGGAGAGGAACAAAGTTGTTGGATTGCTACAAAAAATCCTAACCCAAAATGGTAAAAAAAATTACCCTCTCCTGCAAAAGAGATGACAATAAGCCTCCAATTATCTAGTAATGTGTCATTTTTGGACTACATGTTAAGATGCGGGAGATGCTGATTAAACTTCACACAAAATGAACATTATAGTATAAAGATAAGATACGTGTAGGATGTGTGAAGATAAACCTTCCCTAGATTAGATCAGCTCAGCAGGGAATATCGCTCATTATAGGATTTGGTACATCAACTCTACCAACATATCACACATTATAGGATTAGATACTGGAGCTCAGCAGATAAGATCACATATTAGGATTATGGAAGGCAGCTCAGCAGACAGTATCACACAGGACAGGATTAGATACACAGCCCAGCAGGCAGTATCACACAGGATAGGATTCTAAAGATACACAGCTCAGCAGACAGTATCACACAGGACAGGATTAGATACAAGGCTCAGCAAACAGTATCACACAGGACAGGATTAGATACAAGGCTCAGCAGACAGTATCACACAGGATAGGATTAGATACACAGCTCAGCAGACAGTATCATACATAATAGGATTAGATACAAGGCTCAGCAGACAGTATCATACATAATAGGATTAGATACAAGGCTCAGCAGACAGTATAACACAGGATAGGATTAGATACACGGCTCAGCAGACAGGATCACACAGGATAGGATTAGATATACGGCTCAGCAGACAGTATCACACAGGACAGGATTAGATACAAGGCTCAGCAGACAGTATCACACAGGATAGGATTAGATACAAGGCTCAGCAGACAGTATCACACAGGACAGGATTAGATACACAGCTCAGCAGACAGTATCATACATAATAGGATTAGATACACGGCTCAGCAGACAGGATCACACAGGATAGGATTAGATACACAGCTCAGCAGACAGTATCACACAGGACAGGATTAGATACAAGGCTCAGCAGACAGTATCACACAGGACAGGATTAGATACATGGCTCAGCAGTCAGTATCACACAGGATAGGATTAGATACACAGCTCAGCAGACAGTATCACACAGGACAGGATTAGATACACAGCTCAGCAGACAGTATCATACATAATAGGATTAGATACATAGCCCAGAAGGCAATATCACACAGGACAGGATTAGATACACAGCCCAGCAGGCAGTATCACACATGATGATCGTACCGTTCTTGCCATCAGGTTGGAAACATCCTTTGCAGCAGCTCTTGATGAACTCTGCCGCCATCCTACATGTGTGAGGTTCGCTGTATCCCACCGAACAGAGGCGAGATGGATTATCAATCAATCAGTCCTAGAAACAGAGGAAGACCACATTACTGTACACCTACATCCTCGCTCTGCAGCTCATCCTGGCTACCTGGACAGGTGCACACCGGGGCGAGGCCATGCAGATCTGCTGCTTGAGTCACTTTTGGCTTAACACTTAAAGATAAGGAAGAAAAAATTGGGGGAAATTTACAGACGAGACCCTGCAGATTGGAATATTTCCACTGCTTTGTCCTATCAGCATCCAGCGCTCTCTGGGAGAAAATCTAGCAAGGGTGGACATATCATTGGTGTGGCCGTACAGGGGCCCAAAAAGTCAGGGGGCCACATCCACCTCCAAAACAGGTGGAATGGTATATTATGATGAGTTATTGGACTGCAAAGTGCCCACATCCTGTTCTTGCATAGGGGCCCTCTGCTGAACTGAACCCTAGTCTTTGACTGTAGCTTAGCTGTCCTTCACCATGCTTTACACTGCAGCTCTACTTCCTTAGGGCTGTCCCACACGTCCAGATAATTCCGGTACCGGAATAAATCGGTACCGGAGTTATCCGTGTCCGTGTGCCTGGGAACTCACGGAGGCCATACGTGCGGCACACGTGTGCCGCCCATATGGCGAGTGGGTACCACACGGAGCGTGTGGTACCCACTCTGCATGGTGCTGAAGCTGCGATTCATATCTTCCCTGCAGCAACGTTTGCTGTAGAGAAAATATGAAGAATAGTGTTTAAAATAAAGATCTATGTGTCCGCCGCCCCCCCACCCCCTGTGCGCCCCCCCACCCCCTGTGCGCCCCCCCGCTGGTCAGAAAATACTTACCCGCTCCCTCGCTGCTTCCTGGTCTGGCCGCGGCTTCTCCTGCATGCGGTCACGTGGGGCCGATCATTTACAGTCATGAATATGTGGCTCCACCTCCCATAGGGGCGGAGCCGACTATTCATGATTGTAAATGATCGGCCCCACGTGACCGCATACAGTAGGAGGTGCGGCCAGACCAGGAAGGAGCGAGGGAGCGGGTAAGTATTTTCTGACCAGCGGGGGGGGGGGGGGGGGGCGCACAGGGGGTGGGGGGGCGGCAGACACATGGATCTTTATTTTTCACACTATTCTTCATATTTTCTCTATAGCAAACGCTGCTACAGGGAAGATATGAATACCGGCTTCAGCACCATGTGGGGGGGACAGCGCTTACTGTAGCGCTGTCTCCGGCACGCCACACGGACCCCAGACGGAGAATGTCCGTGTGAGGTCCGTGTTTTACGCGGACCCATTGACTCTATTGGGTCCGTGTAAAACGTGCGCTCCCACGAACACTGACATGTCTCCGTGTTTGGCACACGGAGACACGGTCCACAAAAAATCAATGACATCTGCACAGATGCATTGATTTTTATGGGTCTACGTGTGTCAGTGTCTCCGGTACGTGAGGAAACTGTCACCTCACGTACCGGAGCCACTGACGTGTGAAACCGGCCTTAGGACAACAGCTATTATTGATCTAGCCTAATTTCATTATTTCATTTAGTTTTTCAAAGACTTTTATTATTGCCTATCATGGCACAAGTGAGGAACACATGACTATACCAGCTGTTAAAGTGAAAAGTGACGACAGATGTAGCAGTTGTTTTGATGGTGCCATACTGTTAAGAGGAGACAGTCAGCAAGTAGTATAATAGTCAGTGTCAGTTTTTACCATCAGTGTTTGGTCAGTGTAGGAAAAAAATTATTCACAAAGCTTTTTCCAATGTTCATCCCGGGCAGCACACAAACTACGTACTGATGTAATCCGCTTTCTGTCGGTGTTTTTCACGATCTTGTATGGGTAATTTTCACCCATGACCATGATTTTTTTTCAGATTTTTTTTACACATCTCTCAGTCCACATAAAAGGATTGACATGTAAAGGGCATCCTAGGCCATGATGGGTATGTGTCGTAGAAGTGACTCTTGGACGTCTGCATGGGGCCTAATGGTAATTTGTGGAATATATCTCTGATGGCCACATACAGGAGATTGATGAGAAGCTCAGTACAATACAGAGAAAAGAATAACAACACCCATCATCACAATTAGCTCACCATATCCTGTCACAAGCATTTGTTTTTGTTCTTCTCATTATTATGAGAGCAATACAAGACCGTGTACTTTACAAACTGCAAAAAGGCTAAAACTTAAAAAGTATAAAAAAATTTAATTTGTAAGACATTATCTTCAGGATAGCTCCATGCACAGCATTCTTTGGAAAAACACTAAGGCCGGGGTCACACTAAACATATGGAAAATTGGTCCGAGTCTCCCTGCCGAGAGTCGCACGAGTGTTCTCCGTATGGTCACCTGTATGTAATGCGTTTGTAAAGCGATGATGCGATTTCCTCGCACCTATGTATCTGTATGACATCCGTACGGCTTTACATTTCTCACTAATTTTCCTAATTGAATTTAATGGCTCAATGGGCTGAAATTAGGAAAATGTGTGCGTATTTCTCGCAAGTCACACTGATGGTCCGTGTGGTGTCTGATTTTTTCTTGCACAAATAGACTTGCATTGGTGAGACTCGGGCAATATACACGTACAATCGTAGCATGCTGCAATTTTACACACACGTTGAATAACCCTGAGAAAAAAAAGTTGCTGTGAGCTGCCCCATAGACTAACACTGGGCCGAGTGCTATGGGATGTTCTCTCGTATAGCACTCGTCCGTATTCTACGCTAGTGTGACCCCGGCCTAATTGCAGTTGTTTGAGCCTAACCTGGATCTACTTTGGCTCTACTTTTGCTAGCACAGCAGACAGTATCATACGGCTCAGCAGACAGTATCACACATGATAGGATTAGATACACAACTCAGCAGACAGTATCACACATGAAAGGATTAGATACACGGCTCAGCAGACAGTATCACACATGAAAGGATTAGATACACGGCTCAGCAGACAGTATCACACAGGATAGGATTAGATACACAGCTCAGCAGACAGTATCACACATGAAAGGATTAGATACACGGCTCAGCAGACAGTATCACACAGGATAGGATTAGATACACGGCTCAGCAGACAGTATCACACAGGATAGGATTAGATACACAGCTCAGCAGACAGTATCACACAGGATAGGATTAGATACACAGCTCAGCAGACAGTATCACACAGGATAGGTTTAGATACACGGCTCAGCAGACAGTATCACACAGGATAGGATTAGATACACGGCTCAGCAGACAATATCACACAGGATAGGATTAGATACACGGCTCAGCAGACAGTATCACACAGGATAGGATTAGATACACGGCTCAGCAGACAATATCACATAGGATAGGATACGATGATGACTGTACTGCATTATATATTGTTTTTCTGCCGTATGTCTTTTTTACATATTGGTCTTTTCTTCTGATGCAATAAGACCTTATCAGCCCGGGAACTTTTACAGACCTCGCACATGGTCACCTAATACTTCAATACAATCTCTGCCAAAATATACACCTTTATCTCAGTAAACTTCACCCCCCCATGGAAATTCTGTGCTGTGAAATCAGCAAAATTCCAAAACAAACCTGTGATAAGCGGCTCCTATAACCCCTCATTTCCCGAGAAATTCACCTTATAGAGCTAAAAATACCCAGAGTCAAAGTAATAACTGATCGCACGAGAGTGAAGCGTGACGCAAGAAAAACATGGACCCTACAGAAAATCAGAAGCAAAAACGTAATCTCAACTGACCAACAATTGTCATTTAGTGTCATAATAATGGCAGCAAAGCATGAAACGCTCAACAGTTTCTTAAACCTACTCAAGAAATAGGGTGAAAAAACAAAAGTAAAAAGACAAAAAAATAATATATATATATTTTTATTAATAATATTAAAATACGGATGTAAACATATGAAAGGGGAAGACCAAACAACAAAATATGCAAAACCCCAGTGCAATAATTGGAGTGGGTATATGGACACAGTCATGGACTAATATATTATCAGAGAAAAATATGTTATCAGAGAAAACCCATTACATATAGCCTACACATACATACATTTGCAAACATGCATTAGAAAATAAAGAAGGCATAGGTAATAAAGTGAAAAGGATATCCTATAACATTATAAAGTCCATACCCTGTAATTCCTGTTTCCTCCAATGCACGTTTCGCCTAGTAATGGCTTTTTCAAGGAGTCACTATGCATAAGGTGATATAACTATAGTCAGCACAGGGCCTTGATCTTAGGGGTCTCAAAAGAGCTCAAAGGCCCATAAGAGAAAACTAAAAGTATTAATACGCTGTGATGGTTGGGGGTCCATATTGTTGGTGCCCACAAGCTTCAAGTTACATGACTGTGTGTACTACCACTCTGCAAGCAGGGGACTTTGGGACCTCCGTTGTTATGATATGATCGCTGGGGGTCCCAGCTGACACACGTGGAGAGATTTCCTCATTTATCACCCATCCTGTGGGTCTTTTAACCTTTTCCCTACTCTTATGTTTAAAACCTAATCACTGCATATCGAGAACAGAAAAACTCTCATTTGTCAGATCCATCTCCTGCAAGAATTCAGCTTTTCTGTTCTGTCCTAAGAAGAGAAAAACTGATTTTAATGCAGGAGATGGTTTCCTTGAAATGCAGGACACAAATGGTGCCAGATGGATCCCACCAGAAAAAAAAAAAAAAGTACAGCATGCAATAGTTTGTAGTAGGATGATGGCAACCATGATGGAAAACCATCAGCCCCAAATATAGTCAATGGAGTGTATTGGGCGCCATTTATGTCTGAATTTATGAAGGAGATGAATCCAACACAAACGTTAGCCCACAGAACCCATTGACTATAGTGGGGTCTGTCAGTTTTCCGTCACGTTAGCCATTAACTTACTCAAAGATATCGCTTGCTGCACTAGAAGAATAAAAATGACAGATTCAGAATCAGCATCTTTTTGTCTGTAAACAAGAATTGGAGTCAATAGAAAATAATATTAAGGCCATGTGCACACGCTGCGGATTCCATTGCGGAATTTTCCGCAGCGTTTTTGATAAATCCACAGTGCAAAACCGCTGCGCTTTTTACTGCGGATTTATCGCGGTTTTTATTGTGGTTTCCGCTGCGGTTTTTCACCTGCAGTTTCCTATTGGAGCAAGTGAAAAACCGCTGCGGATTCCGCACAAAGAATTGACATGCTGCGGAATATAAACCGCTGCGTTTCCGCGCAGTTTTTTTCTGCAGCATGTGCACTGCGGATTTAATTTCCCATAGCTTTACATGGTACTGTAAACTCATGGGAAACCGCTGCGGACCTGCAGCTGCGGAAACGCTGCGGATCCGCAGCAAAATCCGCAGCGTGTGCACATACCCTTAGGGGCTGATTCATCTTTTCTTTTGTATCTTTTATTCTGGGGTAAAAATTATTCTAAAGGTGACTTTTTCTTATTTGCAGATTATTCATTATTTCATTTGCGCCTTTTCATAAGCCAACCTTACTTGGTTTGGATTTGGCATTATAGCACAGTTTCGGTTATACAGATAATTCATCACTGGCAACTTTTCAAAATGTTCAATTTTTTTATATATTTTTTTTTCTGTTAAGTTACTCCAGTCCCCTAGTGGAGAACAGAATCTTTTTTTTCTTCTTTGCACAGTTGAAGACTAACACGCAACACTTTAATGCTTATAAAAAGGTTTGCTTGACTTTTTTATACTGGAAGAATGAAAAAAACTAGAGTTAAAAAAAATATATCGTGTTTGAATTTGGCCCAATTTACCAAACAATAGTGGACCTATTTTTGAGGATTCTGGTGCAAAATCCAACAGGACAAAAAGGAAAGAGAAAAAAATGGTTTAAAAAAATGCAAATGTTTAATTGAGATTAATTAAAAGTTTCTCCACCTTCTCTATTCTATCAGTTGGTGAAAATCCGACTGCACTTGGATGTCATCCGAGTGCAAACCAATGTTTTCCACAGACCCATAGACTTGAATAGCTGAGTGCGATCCGAATATCTGAGACAACTCCTGCATCGGACATGTGCACTGCCTCATTGAATAACATGGGGACAACCACGGATAGCACTTGTCCAATTTTTGTGATCTTGTGCACGAGCCCTTAGGTGAACTCATTAGATCCCTCTCCTTTCCTGATAGTTTGTTACAATGTATGCAGGCTACTTAGCTCTGAGGATTGTCTGGGCTGGAAACCTTGTAACAAACCCTCAGCTTGACCTATTTTCAACCTCTAGATATAAGGAAGAGATAGTAGTAGTCACTGGCAGCAAGCAGAGATTATACAAATGACAAACTAAAACATTGTATATAAGATGGTTCTGTGCTTTGATTGCTACCAGAATTATAGAATATCAAGGGGTAAATGGCCTTCAAGTGATTGAGTCCCTCACAATCCATTATATTAGTTATGAATCCACCTTCGAACCGGGTTCATACATCCCCACTAAATCGGGGCCCTAATTATCCAGCGTGGATTTACAGATAACACACGATTACATTTCTTTAAACAATATGTTCTGTTTTATTTAGAAATGCCAATTCTTCAATTTCATTGTAATTAAAACCTCCATGTACCCCAAGCTTAACTCCAAGTGCGAGAGTCGCCATTGTAGAACAAGTAGTCGCTAATGACACCATCAGTGCTGTATTTCTGTAGGGTAATGGTATAATCTATAGCCACTGATGAGGGGCGATATAAAAAAAATGGGTACCCCGTGTATTAGTGACAGAATTGAAAATTCGAGAAGTTTCTATATTGGTTTGGCATTCAGCCCTCCATACAATATAAGGTAAGAAAAAATTGTAATGTGTAGCGTACCGGTATTCCTGTCACATGAGTCCGTCACCAGCGCCAGTGTCCATCCCTGCAATAGGAGTGAGAACTGTGTTAATGTGGCACTGTTGTGCTGTCCTCACACGGGACATATCCTCCTCCTCCTCCTCTCCTCCTCCAGGCTTTGTACATCTCTCTGTGATGTAAGGTGACCTCCCTCCAGTCAGATCTCACCATTCCTCCTCCCAAACCTGGGAAATTACATTAGGGACTCCGATCCAACATGGCACAAGACAAACAATACCAACTGCCTAAAAGTCATTATTTCGCTATGGTAAAACGTATACTTCTGTAATGGACTTCTGCTATCAGAAAAGCTTTTTTTTTTCCTATGTAGCAGGTGCAAAAATACTAGGGCAGGAGAGCAGTACAGAATTCGCCATCAACTTGGCTTCCCTGTAAGGACTCGTTCACATTCAGATACCAATGCACAGGGGCCTCAATGATTATTATGGGGGTCTGTTTGGTGTCAGTTTTTAGAATGGAAGAAAATGTTCTAATCACTGACTGACACAAAGCAGAACACAAACAAATCCCATAATAAGCAATGGAGCCCCTCTGCTTCCTTTCGCTTCAGAGATGGAATGCCTAGGATCAGTTTGCACATGACATATGTTTCTCTTTCTCTAAAGGGAATAGATTAGAAGGAGTCCTGGATGCAGAACTTTCTCTTCCTTAGGCCGGCGTCACACTAGCTTATTGCATCCAGTGCTAGAGCATCGGATGCGATATGCTAATGACCTTCGGCTCCTGCTCTGCAGCAGAGCAGGAGCCGAGTGTCATGCGTCTGTGCTCCGAGTCTCTTGCACAGAGCGGATCGGAGCACAGCTGCGGAGGAGGCGGAAAAATGAATTCTCCATCTCCTCCATTGCCAGGGTCAGCGTATATCGCACATCACTTGGATGATATCTGTGTGATGTGCGCTGTCTCACTCGCACCCATAGGCTTATATGGGTGCGAGTGAGCCTAGAGTTGGCCGAGTGTCCGTGACAATCATAGCATGCTGCGATTGTCTCGGGCCGAGGAAAACGGCCGACAAAAAATCGGCTGCCGGGAGCTGCCCCATAGTTTAACATTGGTCCAAGTGCAATGCGATTTTTTCCCAAAACAAAGAGAGACAGCCAATGCATAGAAATGTGCACACCTGCAGGTGTGCACATTTCTATGCATTGGCTGTCTCTCTTTGTTTTGGTATATATTATTTCCATGCATTTTGTAGCACCCTGATTCATTGTGTCATCCATATTTATGACTCTATTGATAGTTGTGCGCCTGATAACTCTATCAATGCGATTTTTTATCGCATTGCACTTGCCCGTTTTAGTCGCCAGTGTGACCCTGGCCGTATAAAAATAAACAAACGGAAGCCAGATGGACCACATATACAGTGGGGCAAAAAAGTATTTAGTCATTCAGCAATAGTGCAAGTTCCACCACTTAAAAAGATGAGAGGCGTCTGTAATTTACATCATAGGTAGACCTCAACTATGGGAGACAAACTGAGAAATAAAAATCCAGAAAATCACATTGTCTGTTTTTTTATAATTTTATTTGCATATTATGGTGGAAAATAAGTATTTGGTCAGAAACAAACAATCAAGATTTCTGGCTCTCACAGACCTGTAACTTCTTCTTTAAGAGTCTCCTCTTTCCTCCACTCATTACCTGTAGTAATGGCACCTGTTTAAACTTGTTATCAGTATAAAAAGACACCTGTGCACACCCTCAAACAGTCTGACTCCAAACTCCACTATGGTGAAGACCAAAGAGCTGTCAAAGGACACCAGAAACAAAATTGTAGCCCTGCACCAGGCTGGGAAGACTGAATCTGCAATAGCCAACCAGCTTGGAGTGAAGAAATCAACAGTGGGAGCAATAATTAGAAAATGGAAGACATTCAAGACCACTGATAATCTCCCTCGATCTGGGGCTCCACGCAAAATCCCACCCCGTGGGGTCAGAATGATCACAAGAACGGTGAGCAAAAATCCCAGAACCACGCGGGGGGACCTAGTGAATGAACTGCAGAGAGCTGGGACCAATGAAACAAGGCCTACCATAAGTAACACACTACGCCACCATGGACTCAGATCCTGCAGTGCCAGACGTGTCCCACTGCTTAAGCCAGTACATGTCCGGGCCCGTCTGAAGTTTGCTAGAGAGCATTTGGATGATCCAGAGGAGTTTTGGGAGAATGTCCTATGGTCTGATGAAACCAAACTGGAACTGTTTGGTAGAAACACAACTTGTCGTGTTTGGAGGAAAAAGAATACTGAGTTGCATCCATCAAACACCATACCTACTGTAAAGCATGGTGGTGGAAACATCATGCTTTGGGGCTGTTTCTCTGCAAAGGGGCCAGGACGACTGATCCGGGTACATGAAAGAATGAATGGGGCCATGTATCGTGAGATTTTGAGTGCAAACCTCCTTCCATCAGCAAGGGCATTGAAGATGAAACGTGGCTGGGTCTTTCAACATGACAATGATCCAAAGCACACCGCCAGGGCAACGAAGGAGTGGCTTCGTAAGAAGCATTTCAAGGTCCTGGAGTGGCCTAGCCAGTCTCCAGATCTCAACCCTATAGAAAACGTTTGGAGGGAGTTGAAAGTCCGTGTTGCCAAGCAAAAAGCCAAAAACATCACTGCTCTAGAGGAGATCTGCATGGAGGAATGGGCCAACATACCAACAACAGTGTGTGGCAACCTTGTGAAGACTTACAGAAAACGTTTGACCTCTGTCATTGCCAACAAAGGATATATTACAAAGTATTGAGATGAAATTTTGTTTCTGACCAAATACTTATTTTCCACCATAATATGCAAATACAATGATAAAAAAACAGACAATGTGATTTTCTGGATTTTTATTTCTCAGTTTGTCTCCCATAGTTGAGGTCTACCTATGATGTAAATTACAGACGCCTCTCATCTTTTTAAGTGGTGGAACTTGCACTATTGCTGAATGACTAAATACTTTTTTGCCCCACTGTACATCAATGGTAACTCGCCCTATTCAAGATGCATACATGATCAGAGGAACTGAACGTGCATATACATTTCGGGCAGCACGGTGGCTCAGTGGTTAGCACTGCAGCGCTGGAAACCTGGGTTCAAATCCCACCAAGGACAACGTCTGCAAGGATTTTGTATGTTCTCTCCGTGTTTGCGTGGGTTTCCTCCGGGCACTCCGGTTTCCTCCCACATTCCAAAGACATACTGATAGGGAATTTAAATTGTGAGCTTCATCGGGGACAACGACGATAATGTGTACAAACTGTAAAACGCTGCGGAATATGTTGGTGCTGTATAAATAAAGAGATTATTATTATTATTTTGGCAGGGTAAAGAGAGAGAACATTTGTCCCAACAATTATTCTGCCAGTGCCTGATACAGTTTGAGACAATCACTAAAAAAGCCTCCTGACAATTACGGAATCCATCCTGCTTATAGAGAATGCTATTCTAATATACTTTAGGAGCTTTTGCAAGATTCAGTATTCTTGATAAATAGTAAAATGCTGACTTGTGGGGCGTGGCTATGTAGTCCAGGAGAGAGGACGCACCTCAGGAGAGCTCCGGTCATCCTGAACAGAATCCTGCCACAAATTCCCCTGTTTTACCGGCTGCACCGGCTGGAGAGGTGCCCTTAAGATCCCAGGAGACCGGCGACCCCTGAAAGCGGCGGTTTTGGAGCCCGGAGACACCGGGAAGTGAAGTGGCCTGGACGGGCGGTACAATCCCTGGGCTGCGGCGGCCATCTTGGACGCGTGTTCCAGCACACAGGGACGCGGCGCCGGCGGTTGCTGGAGCTGGACACATTTCCCCTGGAGGGAGCAGACGCCTGCGCTGAAGCGGGAGCGCTGTGGAACGCTAAGGTACAGGTGCTGGATCTGGGGCGGCGGGTGGCACCCGAGAGGCGGCAGCCATCACTGCAGCGTGCTCTCCAGCAGCAAGGAGAGCGGCGCTTTACAACAAGACAGCGGTACAATCCGGGAGGTGAGCGCATCAAAGTAATAACAAACGGGTAGTGCGGTGTGTGCCCTGGAAGATTGGGCCCTGCACCCCCCTTATCTGACAAACCCCTGTTTGTGCCATAAACTTTGGAGGGATTAACCCCTCCCTCTCTGCTGTGCTGCCTGTGGAGGCTGTGGGCTGCTCTGGGACATAGTGCCTGTTGAATCCTGTGCTGCTGCTTTTGTGAATATCTGACAGTTCCCTTGTCTGGCTGGTGATCTTCCTGGGATCCATTTCAGTATTTAATTTTGACAGATCAGTTATTGGAGAATAGACCAGCTATAACTATATGTGTGATCCTTCTGTGGGGTCCTTCTGCTAACCGCCATGCAACACTCTAAAGGAGCGGGGGCTGCTGAGAAATTAAAGAAATATTCCAGAGAAGACACCTCTGATAATGTGCGCACTCTCAGAAATAATCCCACGCAGCACCAACGCAAAAGTCGTCCCTCTGATAGTAATGAGGAGGGAGAGCAGGACGAACTGACTCTTAAACAAGCGTCTGAGCAACTGATGCAGGCTATATCCCTCACTAGATCCTCTCTTACTGAGAAAATAGAGGACGTACATACTGAAGTGGGTCGCTTGCGACATGATATGCAGGCTATGAGAGGGCGCATCTCGGAGGTTGAAACAAGAGTGTCTCAGATAGAGGACACCATTACCCCTATGGAAGCTAAGTTGTCAAAAGCCACCGGGTCCGTGAATGCCTGGAAACAAAAAGCAGATGACTTGGAAAATAGACTGCGCCGTAATAACATTCGAATAATTAGCTTGCCGGAGCGCTCAGAGGGTCAGCAACCTGAGCAATTCCTAGAGGACTGGCTGAAAACCTCTCTGGGAGATGGATTCTCCTCAACATTTTCTGTGGAGAGGGCCAATAGAGTACCAACGAGGCCTCTCCCCCCTGGAGCTCCGCCCCGGCCCTTCTTGGCGCGTCTTCTTAACTGCAAGGACAGAGATGCGATACTCCGCCTGGCGAGGCAGAAGGGCCCTATTACATTCAATAACGCCACTATATCAATTTTCCCGGATTTCTCTATGGAGCTGCAAAAGCAGCGAGTTCGATTTGTGGAAGTTAAGAAGCGGCTCAGGGATAAAAACATAATTTATTCCATGCTCTACCCAGCTCGGCTCCGCGTTGTCCATGAAGGCTCTTCCCTGTTTTTTACAGATCCGGCGGAGTTAACCGAATGGTTACGAACATACAAGGTGTCTAATGTGCCGGACTCCTGAGCAATCTTCCTTATCCAATGGCAATACAAAATGGAGCTCTCCGTACAAGGTGTTGAGCTTACCAATACTGAACGCTGATTCCAGTGAGGGTATCCCCTTTTCTAATTGACTGTAGGAGTGTAGGATTATACTCCTCTACTGTTCAAGTTCTATTTTATTTGGGTTCTTACACCAGTTTTGACTGTTTGATATGTTTGATAGTCGCCATTGATAATTCTGTGCTCTACGTGGTGTTCCTGATCTCTACACGAGCTATGATGTATAATATTCCTTTTCTCAAGTGTAGCTATGGGGTCTGAGATTATATGTATGACTTGGAATGTACGGGGTATTAAGACCCCCGTAAAAAAATCAAGGTATTTTCACAGATTAAGCGGTATCATCCCCATGTTGTAGCACTTGTAGAGACACATCTGACCAGGGACACAGCTAAGTGTACACAAAAGCCGTGGGTGCAGTGGTCCCTTCATGCATTTCATACCAGCTATTCAAGAGGGGTCTCTCTGCTAATCCATAGAAGTGTTAGATGGGAGGCCAGGGAGGCAAGACGAGATCCCGAAGGTCGTTTTGTTTTTGTACACGCTTTTATTAACACGCGGGAATACGTGATACTGTGTGTCTATAACCCACCCCCAGCTAATATATCGGTTCTCCGCATGGCAATGGGATTCTCCCTAAATTATCCTGATGATAGTATTATTTATATGGGAGATTTTAACTTAGTCATGGATAGTTCCTTGGATAAATTGAGACTGGATGACGGGATGTCTGGAGGCACTTCTATTCAATCCTCTTCTCAATTGGCACTGTTTATGGGTGGTAGCGGATGGCTGGACCTATGGAGAATACGTCACCCTGGGATAAGGGATTACACTTGTCATTCGTCAACTAGACGGTCTCTATCTCGTATAGACTATATATTTGGGTCTAGTGACCTGGCATTATGGGTGGATAGTATTGAGCATGGCAATAGGGGGATATCGGACCACAGTCCAGTTATTCTTAAACTTAAATATGGTCAGTCAAATAATACTATACCCTGGAAATTGAATCCCTTCTGGCTGAAATTAATAGATTCTAGCGATAGAACAGTGGATCAGCTGAACTGTTTTATCCTTACCCACCCAGACCCCTCAAATCTTAGTCTGTTTTGGGATACTTTAAAAGCATATCTAAGGGGATGTCTGTCTTCCACTATTTCCTATATTAAAAGAAAGACGGCAGGAGAGGATGACGAGATGGAGCGACGGTTGAAGGAATCCGAGACCGCCTATGTAACCAACCAAACTAGTGGCAACAGGGTAGCATGGCTCACTTCCCAAAGGTTATATACCCAACATATAGACACAAAATCAAAACGTAAATTGTTTTTTACCCGTCAATCCTATTTCGAATTGGGGAATCAGGCCAGTAAACTATTGGCTTTTTTAGTACGCCAACACAACACATCTAATACAGTATTACAGATCCGGGCACCTGATGGTTCATTGGTATCCTCTACTGAGGAGATCCTCCAGTGTTTTCATGATTACTATAAATCTTTATACAAGTCTGGTAGTGGTTTTGGTGTTCCTGAATGTGTAGACTATTTATCGGACATAGCATTCCCCTCATTGAGTCCAGTTCAGCAAGCCTTTATGGAGGCTGAGTTTACTTTGAAGGAGGCTGAGCAAGCTATAATGGATATTGCCACCGGGAAGGCCCCTGGACCTGATGGGTTTCCTATTGAGCTGTATAAGAAATATCGAGGTCAATTGGCACCACTTTTATTGAAGGTACTTAGGAGTATATGGGAGGGAGAGACGATGCCCGAAACATTTTATGATGCAAACATTATTGTACTTAAAAAAGAAGGGAAGGATCCCCTGGAGTGTGGATCGTATCGCCCCATATCACTAGTAAACGTAGATTACAAAATTTTCACTAAAATATTGGCCACTAGACTAAATACGCTCATATTAGACCTTATACACCCAAATCAAACTGGCTTTATGCCTGGGAAAAGTACTTCTATCAATATCAGGCGAGTCCAATCGGTGATTCAGTACAGCTCTCTAGAGCCGGACAATAGTTGGGCGCTGGCATCGCTAGATACGGCCAAGGCATTCGACTCTCTCGAGTGGCCTTTCCTCTCCGCGTGTCTGCAGAAATATGGTTTTGGAGAGAAATTTATCAGGGGGGTAGACACGCTGTATAAGAATCCCAAGGCATGTGTAATCGTAAATAATTCCACCTCTGATTCTTTTACATTACACAGGGGAACCCGTCAGGGATGCCCTCTGTCCCCTTGCGATAGAGGCTTTAGCAATACGCATAAGATCCTCCAAGGATATCAAGGGAATAAATATTGCAGATCGTGTGGATACCATTGGCCTTTATGCTGATGATATAATATTTATGGATAAAATAGAAGAAACTCTACCACAAGTGATAGCAACCATAGATAAATTTAGTAAATTTTCCGGCCTATATATAAATTGGGATAAATCTGCCCTGATGCCTCTATCTCATACTTCGGCTCCCTGTCTCGGGATTCTCACGTCGCTACCTGTGGTTTCCAACTTCAAATATCTGGGTATTCATATGTCTCAATACAGTCGGTTAGACCTACAACAAAATATTTACCCACTGTTGGATTTGGTCAAGTCTAAATTTATAACCTGGAGTAGACTCCCCCTCTCTGTCGCAGGCCGCATTAACCTAATTAAGATGATACTGCTTCCCAAACTCAATTATTGCTTTCAACATAGTGCTGTACCAATACCCAAGTCAATCACATCCTTTATATGGGGGAAGACCAGGCCCAAACTCAAACTATCTATTCTACAGAGACCAAAAAAGGGGGGTGGGGCGGCTTTACCAGACCTCTATCTGTACTACCTTGCCGGGCAGGCTAAGGCGATAAGTAAGTGGATGCCTAATAGCTCCCTACCTAATTCTGAGAGTCATTTAATTCATTCTGCCCAGATTGATTGCCCACTGGGATTTTTGGAGATGGAGAAAGTTGGTGCTTGTCGTCTGTTGCCTATGCTCCGACTAGCGAGATTGGTATGGAGACAAATAAAAAGAATTATTAAATTTATGGATGTCATAGCTGAAATGCCACTGTGGAACAATGGTTATATACCAGAATTACTAAATCACCCATCCACTGATTTCTGGGTCTCCCATGGTGTTCTCTCAGTGAGCGATATACATAACAAGGGGTTTTTTGTAACCTTTGAACAATTACAAAATAATTACAACATCCCTAGGTCTCAATTCTTCCGGTATTTACAACTAAGGTCAGCTTTCCAATCGCACATACGAAATGTAGGTACGGGTCGGGCGATCTCTTCTTTACCTTTGATAGGTATCCTCAAATCACAGGGTCCTCAAGGACTTATTTCCTCTCTATATACATATTTACTATCCATGGGAGATGGGTCGGTCATCAACTCTGTCAAGGGGAAATGGGGGGAACTCCTTCCCGATGTACTGGGAGAGGAATGGGAGGATATTCTTGAGTCTTCAACTAAAGTTTCCCCTTCAATTAATAACAGGATGACCCAGTTATATATCATATATCAGGCCTATTTGACCCCGACGCGACTCTTTAAAATGGGCCGCTTACATTCGTCAGATTGCTTACGGTGTCATGTGCCTGATGCAGATTTTGTTCATATGATTTGGAGGTGCCCTGTAGTTCTCCATTACTGGAGAGAGGTAACGACATTATTAACATCTTTATTGTCGATCCCTGTCCCGCTCGAACCATTAACCTGTTTGTTCGGGGTGTGGGATACGGAGACTTGGGATCATTACACTGGGATCTTTCTCCGAGAGACGCTCTTTTTGGCAAGGAAGGTATTGGCGTTAAGATGGATGGGTGGCTCCCCCCCGACCCTTAGAGTTTGGATTGATCTGGTGAATTCAATTATCCCATATGAAAAAACAATGTATCAAAATAGAGGTTGTCCAGGTAAATTCGAGAAGATATGGGGCAGATGGAATTCCTCTTGTCGTACTCTATAGTCTGCACTGACTAGACATCTACATAGGAAGATGGGCTTGTGGTTTCTGGGGGCATCGCTCATAGAGCAGGATTTAAATCTGTTTTTCTTTCGGCGACTTACTGTTAATGGTTAAAGTTGTTAAAATTGTATAATAGGTATTTTCTTATAAGGAACTAATGATTTACCATGCACATTCCATTACCTTTGTAACTTCTGATATGATGATGTTTTGCAACTATTTGTATTTCACGGTATAATTAATGACGATAATTGCAAATGTGTGCAATGTTTGTTTATCCTGAACCAATAAACGAATTTAACCCCTTAACGACCGCCGATACGCCTTTTAACGGCGGCCGCTAAGGGTACTTAAACCACAGCGCCGTTAATTAACGGCGCTGTGGAAAAAGTGAATAGCGCCCCCCAGAGTCGGATTTTCTCTGGGGTCTCGGTTGCCGAGGGTAGCCGAGACCCCAGAGAACATGATTCGGGGGGTTTTTACCGACCCCCGAGTTGCGATCGCCGGTAATTAACCGTTTACCGGCGGTCGCAACAAAAAAAAAAAAAACGCGATTTGCCGTTTAATTTCTCTGTCCTCCGATGTGATCGCACATCGGAGGACAGAGAAATGTGGTCCCCGATGGCCCCCAATAGCCCCCCAATACTTACCTACCTCCCCCGGTGCTCCTCGTGTCTCCCCATGGGCGCCGCCATCTTTTTTCCGGGAAAAAATGGCGGGCGCACGCGCAGTGCGCCCGCCGCCCGGCACCCGGATGTTCTTTGGGGTCTCGGCTGCCGGGGGTAGCCGAGACCCCAAAGAACATGATCGGGGTCGATTTGCACCGACCCCTGCTTTGCGATCGCCGGTAATTAACAGTTTACCGGCGACCGCAAAAAAAAAAAAAAAAAAAAAAAAAGCGGTTATTTCTCTGTCCTCTGATGTGATCGCACATCAGAGGACAGAGAAATAGGGGGATTCGGGGACCCTATCATACTCACCCGGTGTCCCTGGGTCCTCTTCTGTCTTCTCCTGCCAGCCGGCTTTTTCATCATGGCGGGCGCATGCGCAGTGCGCCCGCCATCTGCTGCCATCTGCCGGCCGGCAGGAGAAGACAAGTTGGGGCTAAAATTAGGGTTAGGGTTAGGGTTAGGGTTAGAGTTAGGGTTAGGGTTAGAGTTAGGGTTAGGGTTGGGGCTAAATTTAGGGTTAGGGTTAGGGCTAGGGTTAGGGTTAGGCTACTTTCACACTAGCGTTTTTTGGCTTCCGTCGCAATGCGTCGTTGGAGAAAAAACGCATCCTGCAAAAGTGCTTGCAGGATGCGTTTTTTCTCCATTGGCTTGCATTAGCGACGCATTGCGACGGATTGCCACATGTCGCATCCGTCGTGCGACGGATGCGTCGTGCTTCGGCGGACCGTCGACACAAAAAAAACTACATGTAACTTTTTTGTGCGACGTGTCCCACATATTTCAGTGCCACGTGCCACGTATTTAAGTGACACGTGCCACGTATCAAAGTGCCACGTGCCACATATTTCAGTGCCACGTATCAAAGTGCCACGTGCCACGTATCAAAGTGCCACGTGCCACGTATCAAAGTGCCACGTGCCACGTATCAAAGTGCCACGTGCCACATATTTCAGTGCCACGTATCAAAGTGCCACGTGCCACGTATCAAAGTGCCACGTGCCACGTATCAAAGTGCCACGTGCCACGTATCAAAGTGCCACGTGCCACATATTTCAGTGCCACGTGCCACGTATCAAAGTGCCACGTGCCACGTATCAAAGTGCCACGTGCCACGTATCAGAGTGCCACGTGCCACGTATCAAAGTGCCACGTGCCACATATTTCAGTGCCACGTATCAAAGTGCCACGTGCCACGTATCAAAGTGCCACGTGCCACATCTTTCAGTGCCACGTGCCACGTATTTAAGAGACACGTGCCACGTATCAAAGTGCCACGTGCCACATATTTCAGTGCCACGTGCCACGTATTTAAGTGACACGTGCCACGTATCAAAGTGCCACGTATCACGTATTTCAGTGCCACGTATTTAAGTGACACGTATCACGTATAAGTGCCACGTGTCACGTATTTAATTGCCACATATTTAAGTGCCACGTATCAAGATTTTCCATGGAGAACAGACACATCCAGAGATATGTCTGCTCTCCACGGCTGCAGCAACACACTGACAGGAGCCATAGTTCCTGTCGGTGTGTCACTGCGCATGCGCGAGCGAGTTTACCGGCGGTCATTGACCCCGGCACTCTCGCTTAACGGCAGTGCTGCGTGGGAAAGTTCAACGCAGCTGTACTGCTGTTAACCGAGACGCCGGAGTCATTGAACTCTGGAACAGTACGCGATACACTGCTAGGAGCTTCGCTCCTGGCAGTGTATCGCCGGAGAGCAGCCGATCGGCGTGGGACACTCGTTTTATGGATTCTGCGGACAGGGAGTATGAATTTGGTTTATTATTTTTGGATTTTTTCCTGGAGGATCGAGGGCTTCGCCTACAAGTGTGCTGTTGGTGAGTATATACTCTGTGTTATATGTTGTATGTACTGTGTGTCATGTATGTGTATTGTGTGTAGGTGTTTTGTGTAACTTTACAATTGTGCTAAGTCGCCGGACACAGGGACAACTCTCCCATCCTAATACCGGATGGGAGTAGTAGTCCCATACGGCGACTTAGCACAATGGTGGCACTAGCGTCGCATGGGGACACACACACGCACACACACGCACACACACGCACACACACACACACAGAAGGACTCCATGCTGCTTCACTGGGGGGCGGGGGCTTCCCTCTTCCTGTCCGACGTCACGTCCGGTCCTGGGTGTCAACCCCTCCGTACAAAGACGCCGACACCCAGGACAAAGGCGCTGTGTGTGGAATGGTACTCCCTCCCTTCTGAGCTCTGCCGTGCGCCCAAACAGTGGTTTACCCCCACATATGGGGCATCAGCGTACTCGGGATAAATTGGACAACAACTTTTGGGGTCCAATTTCTCCTGTTACCCTTGTGAAAATAAAAACTTGGGGGCTAAAAATCTTTTTTGTTGGAAAAAAATATATTTTTTTATTTTCACTACTCTGCATTATAAATTTCTGTGAAGCACTTGAGCTTTCAAAGTTCTCACCACATATCTAGATAAGTTCCTTAGGGGGTCTAGTTTCCAAAATTTGGTCACTTGTGGGGGTTTCTACTGTTTAGGTACATTAGGGGTCTGCAAACGCAACATAACGCCCGCAGACAATTCTATCAAAGTCTGCATTGCAAAATGGCGCTCCTTCCCTTCCGAGCTCTGCCGTGCGCCCAAACAGTGGTTTACCCCCACATATGGGGTACCAGCATACTCAGGACAAATTGGACAACAACTTTTGGGGTCCAATTTCTCTTGTTACCCTTGTGAAAATAAAAATTTGGGGGCTAAAAAAATCTTTTTTGTGGGAAAAAAAATATTTTTTTTTTTCACTACTCTGCATTATAAACTTCTGTGAAGCACTTGGGCATTCAAAGTTCTCACCACATATCTAGATAAGTTCCTTGGGGGGTCTATTTTCCAAAATGGGGTCACTTGTTGGGGGTTTCTACTGTTTAGGTACATTAGGGGTCTGCAAAGGCAACATAACGCCCGCAGACAATTCTATCAAAGTCTGCATTCCAAAATGGCACTCCTTCCCTTCCGAGCTCTGCCATGCGCCCAAACAGTGGTTTACCCCCACATATGGGGTACCAGCATACTCAGGACAAATTGGACAACAACTTTTGGGGTCCAATTTCTCTTGTTACCCTTGTGAAAATAAAAACTTGGGGGCTAAAAAATCTTTATTGTTAAAAAATATATATTTTTTATTTTCACGACTCTGCATTATAAACTTCTGTGATGCACTTGGGCATTCAAAGTTCTCACTACACATCTAGATAAGTTCCATGGGGGGTCTAGTTTCCAAAATGGGGTCACTTTTGGGGGGTTTCTGCTGTTTAGGCACATCAGGGGCTCTCCAAACGCGACATGGCGTCCGATCTCAATTCCAGTCAATTTTGCATTGAAAAGTCAAATGGCGCTCCTTTGCTTCCGAGCTCAGCCATGCGCCCAAACAGTGGTTTACCCCCACATATGGGGTGTCGGCGTACTCAAGACAAATTGTACAACAGCTTCTGGGGTCCATTTTCTCCTGTTACCCTTGGTAAAATAAAAATTTGGAGGCAAAAAGATCATTTTTGTAGAAAAAATGCGATTTTTTTATTTTCACGGCTCTACGTTATAAACTTCTGTGAAGCACCTGGGGGTTTAAAGTGCTCACCACACATCTAGATAAGTTCCTTAAGGGGTCTAGTTTCCAAAATGGTGTCATATGTGGGGGGTCTCTACTGTTTAGGCACATCAGCGGCTCTCCAAACGTGACATGGCGTCCGATCTCAATTCCAGCCAATTCTACATTGAAAAAGTAAAACGACACTCCTTCTCTTCCAAGCTCTGCGGTGCGCCCAAACAGTGGTTTACCCCCATATATGGGGTATCGACGTACTCAGGAGAAATTGCACAACAACTTTTGTGGTCTAATTTCTCCTGTTACCCTTGTGAAAATAAAAATTTGGGGGCAAAAAGATCATTTTTGTAGAAAAAATGAGATTTTTTATTTTCACGGCTCTACGTTATAAACTTCTGTGAAGCACTTGGGGGTTCAAAGTGCTCACCACACATCTAGATAAGTTCCTTGGGGGGTCTAGTTTCCAAAATGGTATCACTTGTGGGGGGTTTCCACTGTTTAGGCACATCAGGGACTCTCCAAACGCGACATGGCATCCGATCTCAATTCCAGCCAATTCTGCATTGAAAAAGTCAAACGGTGCTCCTTCACTTCCAAGCTCTGCGGTGCGCCCAAACAGTGGTTTACCTCCACATATGGGGTATCGACGTACTCAGGAGAAATTGCACAACAACTTTTGTGGTCTAATTTCTCCTGTTACCCTTGTGAAAATAAGAATTTGTGGGCGAAAAAATCATTTTTGTGAAAACAAATGCGATTTTTTATTTTCACGGCTCTACGTTATAAACTTCTGTGAAGCACTTGGGGGTTCAAAGTGCTCACCACACATCTAGATAAGTTCCTTGGGGGGTCTAGTTTCCAAAATGGTGTCACTTGTGGGGGGTTTCCACTGTTTAGGCACATTAGGGGCTCTCCAAACGCGACATGGCGTCCGATCTCAATTCCAGCCAATTCTGCATTGAAACAGTCAAACGGTGCTCCTTCACTTCCAAGCTCTGCGGTGCGCCCAAACAGTGGTTTACCTCCACATATGGGGTATCGGCGTACTCAGGAAAAATTGCACAACAAAATTTGTGGTTAAATTTCTGTTTTTACACTTGTGAAAATTAAAAAAAATGGTTCTGAAGTAAAATGTTTGCAAAAAAAAGTAAAATGTTAATTTTTTTCTTCCACATTGTTTTAGTTCCTGTGAAGTACGTAAAGGGTTAATAAACTTCTTGAATGTGGTTTTGAGCAGCTTGAGGGGTGCAGTTTTTAGAATGGTGTCACACTTGGTTATTTTCTATCATATAGACCCCTCAAAATCACTTCAAAGGTGATGTGGTCCCTAAAAAAAACATGGTGTTGTAAAAATGAGAAATTGCTGGTCAACTTTTAACCCTTATAACTCCCTAACAAAAAAAAAAATTGTTTCCAAAATTGTGCTGATGTAAAGTAGACATGTGAGAAATGTTATTTATTAACTATTTTTTGTGACATATCTCTCTGATTTAAGGGCATAAAAATACAAAGTTTGAAAATTGCAAAATTTTAAAAATTTTCGCCATATTTCCATTTTTTTCATAAATAATCGCAAGTAATATCGAAGAAATGTTACCACTAACTTGAAGTACAACATGTCACGAAAAAACAATCTCAGAATCAGCGGGATCCGATAAAGCGTTCCAGAGTTATAACCTCATAAAGTGACACTGGTCAGAATTGTAAAAATTGGCTCGGTCATTAAGTACCAAATTGGCTCTGTCACTAAGGGGTTAAAAAAAAAAAAATGCTGACTTGTCAGCTGCACATCATGTAAAGGGGAATGTGCTGCCTACTCTTTGCATCCTGTATGGTGACAGAACGGCTGTATTAACAATCATACATCCCATACAACATGCAGGGGCCAAGGTATAAGGTCTGTAAACAAACGACAATCATTTTATTACATTTTTGATCAGAGCCCATTATGGACCAAAATCTACCTGTGTAATCCCAGTTTTCGGAAATTGCTATTCATGCTGTGACCATCATTTTGTTGCTGAAGGAACTATATTAATTCTATCCTGAATCCATAAAGTGCAGACGCTGTGCAGCGTAATAGAAAAGGGTGCGGCCGCTGCTTCCAAGCCAGGTTCTTTGATATCCTAATGTCCTGGGTGTCTGTACTTTGGTTGATGAAAAGTTTTACGACTCTTTGTAAAGCATCACAGCACAGAATAGATGGGGCGGAGGTGGACATAGTGGTGTGTGGCCAGAAATGCAATTTTATTCCCCTAATTTTGTCAAATGCATCAGGAGCTGCCTGTTGAGACATCAGTGACGAGAAGAGGCACAAAGACGTAGAGGGGTCCTGGGTGTTACTAGTTTTGGTGGGGGGGATAGCTTTTCTGGTTAAGGTAGGCGGAATGGTATAATGGTGGTAGACGATGGTTTATTATCGTGGAGGTTGAGTGTCGTGCCTGACGGCTTTGTGTATGATGCATGAAAGTTGTTAACTAAAAAGCCACAACATATTTTGTCATAAAATTTTGTTTCTGTGGTTATTTAGTTATGGTGGTGGGGGTGTCAAAAATAAGACTAGCTGGGTGACCACCTTCATAACTTATTCATTATGCTGCTCCTCAGTTATTCCTCCTTGAAATCCTATGAATAAATTAAAAGTTGTGTGTTTGGGTGTGTACCTTAACACCAAGTTGTCACTAAATTCATGACTGAGCAATGCGGAGTTTAAGAAAATATCCTATTTCTCCAGATACATCCTCCGTCAGTTCTGCACATATGATCTCGTTAGCGACTTTGTAATTGCTCCATTTACATTGGACTCCCTACGTGTCACATCTCCGCCATCTGCTGCATCAACAGGCGACGTATAAAGACACCACAGATGTCCCAGCTCCAGTGGTAAACACACAAGTCCTACTGGAAACCAGTGATCTGCTGGTGAGCTGCCCAGGCACGTACATGTCAACACATTGTATAAACAGAACACGCAAGCAAATGTATCTCTCCAATGTACGGTATATCCGGAGCTCTTAGCACCACCTGCAGAAGTATGTACACCCCCTGTGATGATGGGGCAAATATCTTGTGTTGTTCTCTGGACCCTCAATGGTTGCCTGGGAGAGGACATCAGCAGCACCGATAATTGACCTGCAGGTCACCGCGGTTCACACCGCCGTGTAATCCTGGTATTTATATTGCACCATTATAGTGGCCACTTATCATTTCCGGCGTCATCTGGTGATTGCCGGCAGCTTCCATTTCCTTGTATCATAGGGATGTAGTGATCATATTACTTTCATATCTAAATCTCTGAACAAATATTATTGTTCTTTGTGTAAATATATGCTGGCATCCAACATGGCGGCAATCCCTGCCCAATGTCACTCAGACGGTCCAGTGGCATAACTTGAAACTCATGGGCCCCGATGCAAAAGCTCCAATGGGGCTACCAAATATTTTAAATCTTTAATAGCAATAGTCTTTTTAGGGCCCCCTAGGCTCCAAGGCCTGGGTGCGATTGCAACCCCTGCACCTGTTGTATTTACACCCCTGCTCAGACCAAACCCACAAGACTAGAGGAACATCAGAAAACCAACCCCTTACATGTGTGATTTCTCTGGACAGGATTTCAGAATAATGGTTGTCTTTCTGTGATATCTGCACATTCTGTGAGTTTCTTCGTACTGCCTTCTTGGATCGGACTTGATGGATTGCGATCTGGCAATTTGGAGATAAGTCATCACCTTGATCTCCTCATCACATGAGCATTTCTGAACAATAGGGGTCAACAAAATGATTCCTAGGGCCCTGGTCCAGCGACCACACGGGTAGTCTGTGAGTAATAGCCGAGAATTCTGTGAACCTCCTCCTATATGCCAGCCCATGTTCTGGTTAGTAGGTCTGGTGTAATGCACACAGATGGAAACTCACAAGGATCTGAGACTGGAGAATCCCAACATGGCTACTGGACCAGGGCTGTACAAACCTTTTAGCTCAACTTTATTGCCCAACCATTATTTTGCTAAAAGGGGCGCTGCCATGAAAGGGGCACACTGTACAAAGAGTCAGTAGGTGGCACATGTCACATTCAGATGATGACAGGACAACACATTTCAGTCCCCCATCACTTTTCCTCCACCAGCTTGTGTCTTCCCCTCCTGGTGCCATCTCTTGTCCAGATAAGTGATGTGCACAAACTGGCTGATGGTAAATGTGATTCATGAAGCAAGGCCACCTTCTTCCATTTTTGTGTGCGCTCTGTGCTCTGATGATAGCTATCTGTGGCAGACTGAGGTCAGCATGGACACTCTGTCTGATCTCTGGTCTTACACAGCACCATACTCTGTATATAGTGAACACCCCACAAAACTCACCATAACTTGGGGACACCCCACGAGACTTGCCATATACTGGGAACACCCCACATTACCCACTGTGTGCCTGAGATACCACACCAGGCCCATCATATACTGTTAACACTGCACAAGACACACTATAAATTGGGGGCATCCCACAAGACCCGTTGTATGCTGGGGGCACCCAACATGACTCACTGTATACCTTGGAGATCCCACAAGACCCATTGTATGCCTGGGACATCCCACAAGACCCATTGTATGTTGGGGACACACCACAAGTCCCACAGTATTTTTCACACCATGAGATCCTCTAAATAAAAGAGTCTCCAACCTAGATACTTTTGATATAAAACTATATTTTTATTAATGCATTCATAAAAACATCATCAAAAGAAGGCGCTAGAAAAACAATGCAATCTCATATAGATACAATGCCCCAAATATACCTCAATAGACCCTAAGGGTATGTTTCCACGTTCAGGAAACGCTGCGTGTTTGACGCTGCGCAGAGCCGCTTAGGGCGGAGCGGGTTTGCCGCTCCGTCCAATCCGCCGGCCATCCTGAAGGTGGACACATACCCTAAATGAGTAGACATGCTACAAAGATATATAAAGATATAAACTCCTTAGTTATTGTATCGGCTTTAACATACCAATTAGTGCATAGGTCTATTGAGGTATATTTGGGGCATTGTTTCTATATGAGATTGCATTGTTTTTCTAGCGGCTAAATATGTATTGATAATATCACTCTGTCCCATTAATATATTACCATTGGTATGACCATGTTATGACTTTATTTTATTTTGTATATTTGGCTATAGTACATCAGTGGTTTAGTTTGTGGGTAAACCCAGGACAGTGTAGTCCCTCATTTTTTGGATCTTGCACCTTCTTTTGATGATGTTTTTATGAATGCATTCATAAAAATATAGTTTTATATCAAACGTATCTAGGTTGGAGACTCTTATTTTTATTTAGAGGATCTCATGGTGTGAAAAATGATTTAGTGCAGATACTTTAACCCTTTTTGTACATGGGTTTAGTTATTTGGGGCAATTTTCTTGTGATTGAAGTCCCACAGTATGCCTGAGACACACCAAAAGACCCACTGTATGTTGGGGACACCCCCACAAGACCCATTGTATGCTAAGGACACACCACAAGACCCACTGTATGCCTGGTACACCCCACAAGACCCATTGGATGCTGTCGTGTTCTTGGGGGCAATTCACATAAGCCGCTGCTTTTTTGGAGATGCCATCACCATTTGTCCATTATCAGAGCTACTCTGATACTCACACCTTCCCATTTTTTCTGCTTGACTGTTTATTTGCACCCTAATATATTGAGAAGCACCCTTATCACCAGATAAACCGTGCTAACGTTTTCCCCTAAAATAAGACGTACCCTGAAAGAAGCCCTAGCATGATTTTTCAAGATTTTTGAGGATGCTCAAAATATAAGCTGTAGTCCAACAATAAGCGCTAGTTACAACTCATAAAAAAGTCAACTTGTATAGGTTCTAGGCAGCTATATACATGTAAAAAAGTAAAATCAATTGGCAGCAGAATGCAGCAGGACAGATAGACCTTTCACTAAGCAACGGAGACACCCCCTAAAAGCATCAACACTCAAAAGACCCCACGAGACCCAAAACATTAAGGGTTGGCAAATGCTGGGATCTCCCACAAAGGTCAGGTAGTCCTGCTAGCATTAACTCCACTGTAGAGCCCATTGTATTAGAGTGTTGTTATCACACTCACGCCCTGACTGGTGGGCGTGAGCTCGGGGGGTTTGTGGCCCCACTGTGCCACAAACCAGACTACCCTGGAAGGGGCGTGACTATGACAGCTGCCTGGGTTTTCACTGGAGCCTCTGATGGTGAGGACAGGCTTGTGCAGCAGGCAGCTGCCAGGTGCTACTCCAGGGTGGTGTCTGGCTGTGGCTGCTGATCCCACTTGGGAGACAGGAACACTAGGACAGGTGCGGGCAACTGGCAGATGAGCACTGCTGAAACTAGGACGAGTAGGCAAGCAGGCATGGCAGAGAACACAGGGCTGGCAGGCACGGCAGAGAACACAGGGCTGGCAGGCACGGCAGAGAACACAGGGCTGGCAGGCACGGCAGAGAACACAGGGCTGGCAGGCACGGCAGAGAACACAGGGCTGGCAGGCATGGCAGAGAACACAGGGCTGGCAGGCATGGCAGAGAACACAGGGCTGGCAGGCACGGCAGAGAACACAGGGCTAGCAGGAACTGCACATACATAGGGCTGGCAGGAGCAGCAGAGAAACAGGGCTGGCAGGAACGGCAGAGACACAGGGCTGGCAGGAACGGCAGAGACACAGGGCTGGCAGGAACAGCATATGAAGGTGTGGTGTATGAAGGAACAGTTAGGGACCTGTTCACACAGAAGATGCAGGTACGGAAACAAGCAGGAAAGAATGGAGTGTGAAGGAACAGGTTGGGACCTGTTCACACAGGAGATGCAGGTACGGAAACAAGCAGGAAGGAATGGAGTGGGAAGGAACAGGTTGGGACCTGTTCACACAGGAGAGAACTGCAAGGCTGCGGATAGGAATGGTAGAGCAGCAGGAGATGGAGCAGCAACAGAAGCTAAGCAGAGCGGAACTGCAAGCAATGCGGATAGGAGCTGCAGCAAGAGGTTTCTGCAGCAGCAAAAGCTAAGCAGAGCAGAACCGTAAGGAATGCGGAGAGGAGCTGCAGCAAGAGGTCTCTGCAGCAGCAGAGCACAGTAGAACGGAGCAGAACCGCAGGAGTGTGGAGCAGAGGCAAAGCTGCAAAAGAGTGGAGCACAGGCAAAGTCACAAGGGTTCAGAGCAGGCAGAGCCGCAAGAGTGCGGAGCATAAGCAGACTGAGAACACAAGGAAGGACACAGCAGGGAAAGAAGCCACAGACAAGGAGACAGAGATAGGACTAAGTACAGACAAGGTAATGGAACAAGACAAGGAACAAGAACAAATACACAGGGACCAGGATATTCTGCCTCCTGGAGGGCAGACAAACAAGATCAAGGCAAGAACACTGAGAAAAGCCTCTAGAGAGGGAGTAACACAGAGCAAGGCCTGGCAAACTCAGAAGCTAAACACAAACTAAGCTAACACATTGCACAGGTCCAGTCCACTGGGTGGAGCTGCACTAAATAATGGAGGTCTCTTGGTAATTGGTCAGGAACGGATTAGACAGGTGCACCTGATTCCTATAAGAACCAGAGAGTTCAGGCGCCGCCCCCCTATGCACACAGCCAGGAAGCATGTAGAGAGCAGAGGCACAGAATATGGAGCTGGCAAGAAACAGAAACCACAATATGACCTGGAGCAGTGGCGAGTAAGGCTTCTTTCACACTTCAGTTTTTTGGCGTCAGTCACTTCCGACATAATGACGGATCGACGGATCCGCCACAATAGTTGAAAAAACGGATTTAACGGATCCGTTTTTTTTACGGATCCGTTACTCGGGGGTTGTATATACTTTTTGGAGCATGCACAATTGAAAAAAATTGAAAAAACGGATTGGGGCGACGGATCCGCCGAAATGACGGTCGCGACGGATGGCCCATAGGTGGCCATTATATGAAATGACGGACGCGACGGATCCGTCACGATCCGCCATTTCAACGCAGACAAAAAACGTTGCAATGACCGTCAATGTCTAGATGACGTCCGCCAAATTTTGACGGATCCGTCGCATGACGGATGGAACGGACGACCATCCGTCACAATCCGTCGCTAATGCAAGTCTATGGGGAAAAAAAACGGATCAGTCGAAAAAAAAAACGGATCCGTTTTTTGAGGAAAATGGCGGATTTAGACTGACGCCAAACAACTGAAGTGTGAAAGAGGCCTAAGATAGTGTGAGAGATGAGATGCCATGCCGTGATGCCAGCAGAGTTGTTACAGTTGTGGCTGCTTCTGGTCACCACGGGGAGCCAACTGCTACACCTAGCTGCAGTGGAACGCAGAGGAGGACAGCAGGAACGCCAAAGGACCTAGCAACACGTAACGCGCCTGTGACAGGACAGACACCAACAGGACTAGCTCATCTGTGTGTGGAAGCCCGGCATGTGCCAACTGTATAGTTTTGGGTCTAGTGGGGTCTTTTGCGTGCGATAATTTTGGGGGTGTCTGCTTTTCTTAGTGAAGGGTCTAGCCACCATTTACTATAGTATAGTACTGTACGTAAACAGATGCACAGAAAATATGGCAAAATAAGACATACCCTGAAAATAACCTCTAACGCATCTTTTGGAACAAAAAATCAATGTAAGGCCCTGTCTTATTTTGGGGAAACCGGGTAGTCACTGCTCATTGGGTTAATGTTCTGGCTGATGGGTGTTTCTACAAGTGCTTTTCACTAAATTAGAATATCATCAAAAAAGTTAATTTACAGTATTTCACTTCTTCAATACAAAAAGTGAATCTCATATATTATATAAAGTCATTACAAACAGAGTGATCTATTTACTTCTGTTAACCCCTTAATGACAGGGCCAAATTATTGAAATCTAACCCAATTTATGTGATGATAACTCTGGAATGCTTCAACAAATCCCATTTATTTTGAGAATGTTTTTTCATGGTACATTATAATTTATGATAATGGTACATTTAGGTCTAGGTTTAGATTTGTTTTGTGTTTATTTCTAAAAAAAATATCAGAAACTTCACAAAAAATGTTAAAAATTAGCAATTTTCAAACTTTTAATGATTATTCCTTGAATCTAGACAGTCATACCACACAAAAACAATAGTAAATAACATTTCCCACATGTCTGCTTTACATCAGCACCATTTGTAAAATGTTGTTTTATTTTGTTAGCATTTTAGGAAGTTTAAAAATGGAGCAGTAATTTTTCATTTTTTCAAGGAAATTTACAACTTTTATTTTTTTAGGGACCTAACCAGGTATGAAATGACTTTGGGGGTTCTGTATACTGGAAAACCCCCAAAAGTGATACCATTTTACAAACAGTCCCTCCCGACATATTGAAATCTTTTGTTAGGTAGTTTATTTACCCTTCAGGTGATTTTCAGGAATTAATGGAAAATGACATGTCAGGAATGAAAAAGTTTATTTTTACAACTTACTGTAAATGTCACTAACTTCTGAACAGGTTACTACAACATGCAGACTCTAAGGCCGCTATTTGGCCGTGAATTGTCATGGCAAACATCAGGATCACACAATCATGATTTCAGGGTGCCAATGGGGGATAACGAGGATGATGTAGTCACTATTGACAGCAGTATCTAAGGGGTTAAACATATGAATGGGGCCAACACTGGCTAATGCTGCAAGTTGTCAGCTACAGTGTACCACCGACAGCTGCTGGATTGTCTCCTGTATGGGGGTGCTATTCTTTTATATCTCAAGTCAGTAAAAAGATGTATTGGCGGTCATTAAGGGGTTAATGTTGATGATTATGGCTTACAGCCAATTAAACCCAAAAGCCATTACCACAGTAAATTAGAATAATTAACAAAATACACCTGCAAAGGCATCCTAAGCGTTTAAAAAGGTCCCTTAGTCTGTTTCAATGGGCTCAACAATCATGGGGAAGACTTAACAGATGTCCAGAAGGCAGTCATTGACACACTCCACAAGGAGGGTAAGCCACAAAAGGTCATTGCTAAAGAAGCTGGCTGTTCCCACAGTGCTGTATCCAATCATATTAATAGAAAGTTGAGTGGAAGGAAAAAGTGTGGTAGAAAAAGGTGCACAAGCAACAGGGATAGCCGCAGCCTTGAAAGGATTGTTAAGAAAGGGCCATTATAACATTTGGTGGAGATTCACAAGGAGTGGACTGCTGCTGGAGTCATTGCTTCAAGAGCCACCACACACAGACGTATCCAGGACATGGGCTACTAGTGTTGCATTTCTTATGTGAAGCCATTAATGACCGATAGACAACACCAGAAGCGTCTTACCTGGGCCAAGGAGAAAAAGAAAAGAACTGGCTTGTTGCTCAGTGGTCCAAGGTGTTGTTTTCAGATGAAAGTAAATTTTGCATTTCATTTGGAAATCAAGGTCCCAGAGTCTGGAGGAAGAGTGGAGAGGCCACAATCCAAGCTGCTTGAGGTCTAGTGTAAAGTTTCCACAATCAGTGATGGTTTGGGGAGCCATGTCATCTGCTGGTGTAGGGCCACTGTGTTTTATCAAGACCAAAGTCGGCGCAGCCGTCTACCAGGAATTTTTAGAGCACAAGAGGAAGATGAGAGACACCAGACCCAACAATGCAGATGAGCTGAAGGCTGCTATCAAAGCAACCTGGGCTTCCATAACCCCTCAGCAGTGCCACAGGCTGATCGCCTCCATGCTACGCCGCATTGATGCAGTAATTGATGCAGAAGGAGCCCCGACCAAGTATTGAGTGCATTTACTGAACATACATTTCAGTAGGCCAACATTTTGGATTTTAAAATCATTTTTCAAGCTAGTGTTATAAAGTATTCTAATTTACTGAGATAATAACTTTTGGGTTTTCATTGGCTGTATGCCATAATCATCAACATTAACAGAAATAAACACGTGAAATAGATCACTTTATTTGTAATGATTCTATATAATATATGAGTTTCACGTTTTATATTTAAGAAGAGAAATAAATTAACTTTTTGATGATATTCTAATTTAGTGAGAAGCACTTGTATATGATAACCTTTTCTCTGCCTCATTTGACCACCAAGGGCAGATCGCTGCAGGCAGATTCATTAATGAGTTAAATCGGAGCCGTGTGCATGTATATATAATGCGCTCCTCCTAGTGATTCTTGTAGTCACTGTAGCCAGTAATTAAATTTCCTTACATGGTTGTCAGTTGTCAGATGTGATAAGTGAGTAGCCAGAGCTTGGGGGGGTTGGATGATGATTAGATTTTATCAAATGTGGATGAGTCTTGGTTGGGGTTGTGCAGTGTCAGTCAGGTAGTAGAAATATAACTGCCCCTATTATTAGCTGAGACATAAATCCTCATTCTTCCCCTGTCGTGTGAGGCGCTCCCTGGCTTGGAGCAGAATCCTATTCTTGCAGACTGGGGACAAGGATGGGGGCTACACATGGGCTGACATACTGCCAGCTCAACCGGTGCAGCTGCATTGGGGCCTGGAGGCTCCGAGGGGCCCCTACAGGGCGGCTAATGAGGACAATCTGGCCAGTTTGTCCGGCCCCAAGGCTCCGGGAGGCCCCTGGCCAGATTTCCCTCATGTGCGGCTGGCAGGGAGCAATCCCTGCAGCTCCACTGCCTGCAAGAGATAATGGCAGCAGAGCGGAGCTGCAGGGAACGGATCCATCCTGCTTCCTGCCTGCACTTCCTGCCTCACACAGTTGCGGCTGAATGACATCATCATTCAGCGCTGCGGCTGTGAGAGACAGGAAGCTGCCGGCAATGATGCGGCTTCAGGATAACATGCTCAGAGGTGAGGTGAGGCATGTGTGCAGAGAGGTGAATGGTGCTGTGTGTGTGTGTGTGTAGGAGAGGGCAATGATGGGGGTGATGGGGCAGAAGGCAATGATTGGGTTGACGGAGAGGGCAATGATGGGTGTTGTGAATTTGGATTCTGGGCTCCCCCGGTGGCTACTGGTGGAATTGAATTGGTGTCTTCATCTTCTCTGTTCACCTGTTCCCATCAAGATGTGGGAGTCGCTATATAACCTTGCTGCTCTGTTAGTTGCTTGCCGGTCAACAATGTTATCAGAAGCCTCTCTGTGCTTGTTCCTGCTCCTAGACAACTACTAGATAAGTTGGACTCTTGTCCATGTTTGTTTTTGCATTTTTGTTCCAGTTCACAGCTGTTGTTTCGTTACTGTGTCTGGAAAGCTCTTGTGAACAGGAATTGCCACTCTGGTGTTATGAGTTAATGCCAGAGTTTTAAAGTAATTCCTGGATGGTGTTTTGATAGGGTTTTTAGCTGACCATGAAAGTGTCCTTTCTGTCTTCTGCTATGTAGTAAGTGGACCTCAAATTTGCTAAACCTATTTTCATACTACGTTTGTTATTTCATCTTGATTCACCGCCAATACATGTGGGGGGCCTCTGTCTCCTTTCGGGGTATTTCTCTAGAGGTGAGCTAGGACTAATATTTTCCTCTGCTAGTTTTATTTAGTCCTCCGGCTGGTGCTGGGCATCTAGAATCAACGTAGGCATGCTACCCGGCCACTGCTAGTTGTGCGTTAGGTTTAGTTCATGGTCAGCTCAGTTTCCATCTTCCAAGAGCTAGTTCCTATATATGCTGATGCTATGATCTCTTGCCATTGAGATCATGACAGTTTGACCGGCCCACTAAAGGGTTAAAATCCTTGGCTGAGAAAGGAGAGAAATAAGTAGTCTGCTGAAATTTTTTTTTTTTTTTTTTTTTTCTCTCCTTTGAATGGCTCTGTGTTCACCTGTTTGCAATGGATCTTCAGAGTGTAACTGCAGGTTTGAATAATCTCGCCACGAGGGTACAAAATTTGCAAGATTTTGTTTGTCATGCACCTGTATCTGAGCCGAGAATTCCTTTGCCGGAATTTTTCTCGGGGAATAGATCTGGGTTTCAGAATTTTCGAAATAATTGCAAATTATTTTTGTCCCTGAAATCTCGCTCTGCTGGAGATCCTGCACAGCAGGTCAGGATTGTGATTTCCTTGCTCCGGGGCGACCCTCAAGACTGGGCTTTTTCATTGATACCAGGGGATCCTGCGTTGCTCAATGTGGATGCGTTTTTTCTGGCCTTGGGGTTGCTTTATGACGAACCTCATTTGGAGCTTCAGGCAGAAAAAACTTTGATGTCCCTATCTCAGGGGCAAGATGAAGCGGAAATTTACTGCCAAAGATTCCGTAAATGGTCTGTGCTTACTCAGTGGAATGAGTGCGCCCTGGCGGCGACTTTCAGAGAGGGTCTCTCTGATGCCATTAAGGATGTTATGGTGGGGTTCCCTGTGCCTGCGGGTCTGAATGAGTCCATGACAATGGCTATTCAGATCGATAGGCGTTTGCGGGAGCGCAAACCAGTGCACCATCTGGCGGTGTCCACTGAGAAATCGCCAGAGAGTATGCAGTGTGATAGAATTCTGTCCCGAAGCGAGCGGCAGAATTTTAGACGGAAAAATGGGTTGTGTTTCTATTGTGGTGATTCTACTCATGTTATATCAGCATGCTCTAAGCGCACTAAAAAGCTTGGTAAATCTGTTTCCATTTGCACCTTACCGTCTAAGTTTATTCTATCTGTGACCCTGATTTGCTCTTTGTCATCTATTACCACGGACGCCTATGTCGACTCTGGCGCCGCTTTGAGTCTTATGGATTGGTCCTTTGCCAAACGCTGTGGGTATGATTTAGAGCCTTTGGAGACTCCTATTCCTCTGAAGGGGATTGACTCCACCCCATTGGCTAATAATAAACCACAATACTGGACACAAGTAACTATGCGTATTAATCCGGATCACCAGGAGATTATTCGCTTTCTGGTGCTGTATAATCTACATGATGATTTGGTGCTAGGATTGCCTTGGCTGCAATCTCACAACCCAGTCCTCGACTGGAAAGCTATGTCTGTGTTGAGCTGGGGATGTAAGGGGGCTCATGGGGATGTACCTGTGGTTTCCATTTCATCATCTATTCCCTCTGAAATTCCTGAGTTCCTGTCTGACTATCGTGACGTCTTTGAAGAATCCAAGCTTGGTTCGTTACCTCCGCACCGAGAGTGCGATTGTGCCATAGATTTAATCCCGGGTAGTAAATACCCAAAGGGTCGTTTATTTAATCTGTCTGTGCCTGAACATGCTGCTATGCGTGAATATATAAAGGAGTCCTTGGAAAAGGGACATATTCGTCCATCGTCATCTCCCTTAGGAGACGGTTTTTTCTTTGTGTCAAAAAAAGACGGCTCTTTGAGACCATGTATTGATTATCGGCTTTTGAATAAAATCACTGTTAAATATCAATACCCATTGCCGTTGCTGACTGATTTGTTTGCTCGCATAAAGGGGGCCAAGTGGTTCTCTAAGATTGACCTTCGTGGGGCGTATAATTTGGTGCGAATCAGGCAGGGGGATGAGTGGAAAACCGCATTTAATACGCCCGAGGGCCACTTTGAGTATTTAGTGATGCCTTTTGGTCTTTCAAATGCTCCGTCAGTTTTCCAGTCCTTTATGCATGATATTTTTCGCGATTATTTGGATAAATTTATGATTGTGTATCTGGATGATATTCTGATTTTTTCGGATGACTGGGACTCTCATGTCCAGCAAGTCAGGAGGGTTTTTCAGGTTTTGCGGTCTAATTCTTTGTGTGTGAAGGGTTCTAAGTGTGTTTTTGGGGTACAGAGGATTTCCTTTTTGGGATATATTTTTTCCCCCTCTTCCATTGAAATGGATCCTGTCAAGGTTCAAGCTATTTGTGATTGGACGCAGCCCTCTTCTCTTAAGAGTCTTCAGAAATTTTTGGGCTTTGCTAACTTTTATCGTCGATTTATTGCTGGTTTTTCGGATATTGCTAAGCCATTGACCGATTTGACTAAGAAGGGTGCTGATGTTGCTGATTGGTCCCCTGATGCTGTGGAGGCCTTTCGGGAGCTTAAGCGCCGTTTTTCCTCTGCCCCTGTGTTGCGTCAGCCTGATGTTGCTCTACCTTTTCAGGTTGAGGTCGACGCTTCTGAGATCGGAGCTGGGGCAGTGTTGTCGCAGAAAAGTTCTGACTGCTCCGTGATGAGGCCTTGTGCCTTCTTTTCCCGTAAATTTTCGCCCGCTGAGCGGAATTATGATGTTGGGAATCGGGAGCTTTTGGCCATGAAGTGGGCTTTTGAGGAGTGGCGCCATTGGCTTGAGGGGGCCAGACATCAGGTGGTGGTATTGACTGACCACAAAAATTTGATTTATCTTGAGACCGCCAGGCGCCTGAATCCTAGACAGGCGCGCTGGTCATTATTTTTCTCTCGGTTTAATTTTGTGGTGTCATACCTACCGGGTTCTAAGAATGTTAAGGCGGATGCCCTTTCTAGGAGTTTTGAGCCTGACTCGCCTGGTAACTCTGAGCCCACAGGTATCCTTAAGGATGGAGTGGTATTGTCAGCCGTTTCTCCAGACCTGCGGCGGGCCTTGCAGGAGTTTCAGGCGGATAGACCTGATCGTTGCCCACCTGATAAACTGTTTGTTCCTGATGATTGGACCAGTAGAGTCATCTCTGAGGTTCATTCTTCTGCGTTGGCAGGTCATCCTGGCATTTTTGGTACCAGGGATTTGGTGGCAAGGTCCTTCTGGTGGCCTTCCCTGTCACGAGATGTGCGAGGCTTTGTGCAGTCTTGTGACGTTTGTGCTCGGGCCAAGCCTTGTTGTTCTCGGGCTAGTGGATTGTTGTTGCCCTTGCCTATTCCTAAGAGGCCTTGGACGCACATCTCGATGGATTTTATTTCAGATCTGCCTGTTTCTCAGAAGATGTCTGTCATCTGGGTGGTGTGTGACCGTTTCTCTAAGATGGTCCATTTGGTTCCTCTGCCCAAGTTGCCTTCTTCTTCCGAGTTGGTTCCTCTGTTTTTTCAAAATGTTGTTCGTTTGCATGGTATTCCTGAGAATATCGTTTCTGACAGAGGGACCCAATTCGTGTCTAGATTTTGGCGGGCATTCTGTGCTAGGATGGGCATAGATTTATCTTTTTCGTCCGCTTTCCATCCTCAGACGAATGGCCAGACCGAGCGGACTAATCAGACCCTGGAGACATATCTGAGGTGTTTTGTGTCTGCTGACCAGGATGATTGGGTTGCTTTTTTGCCATTGGCGGAGTTCGCTCTCAATAATCGGGCCAGCTCTGCCACTTTGGTGTCCCCGTTTTTCTGTAATTCGGGGTTTCATCCTCGATTTTCCTCTGGTCAGGTGGAATCTTCGGATTGTCCTGGAGTGGATGCTGTGGTGGAGAGATTGCATCAGATCTGGGGGCAGGTGGTGGACAATTTGAGGTTGTCCCAGGAGAAGACTCAGCTTTTTGCTAACCGCCGTCGTCGTGTTGGTCCTCGTCTTCGTGTTGGGGACTTGGTGTGGTTGTCTTCTCGTTTTGTCCCTATGAGGGTCTTTTCTCTTAAGTTTAAGCCTCGGTTCATCGGCCCGTATAAGATATTGGAGATTCTTAACCCTGTTTCCTTCCGTTTGGACCTCCCTGCATCCTTTTCTATTCATAACGTTTTTCATCGGTCATTATTGCGCAGGTATGAGGTACCGGTTGTGCCTTCCGTTGAGCCTCCTGCTCCGGTGTTGGTTGAGGGTGAGTTGGAGTACGTTGTGGAGAAAATCTTAGACTCTCGTGTTTCCAGACGGAGACTCCAGTATCTGGTCAAGTGGAAGGGATACGGCCAGGAGGATAATTCTTGGGTGAATGCATCTGATGTTCATGCCTCTGATCTGGTTCGTGCCTTTCATAGGGCCCATCCTGATCGCCCTGGTGGTTCTGGTGAGGGTTCGGTGCCCCCTCCTTGAGGGGGGGGTACTGTTGTGAATTTGGATTCTGGGCTCCCCCGGTGGCTACTGGTGGAATTGAATTGGTGTCTTCATCTTCTCTGTTCACCTGTTCCCATCAAGATGTGGGAGTCGCTATATAACCTTGCTGCTCTGTTAGTTGCTTGCCGGTCAACAATGTTATCAGAAGCCTCTCTGTGCTTGTTCCTGCTCCTAGACAACTACTAGATAAGTTGGACTCTTGTCCATGTTTGTTTTTGCATTTTTGTTCCAGTTCACAGCTGTAGTTTCGTTACTGTGTCTGGAAAGCTCTTGTGAACAGGAATTGCCACTCTGGTGTTATGAGTTAATGCCAGAGTTTTAAAGTAATTCCTGGATGGTGTTTTGATAGGGTTTTTAGCTGACCATGAAAGTGTCCTTTCTGTCTTCTGCTATGTAGTAAGTGGACCTCAAATTTGCTAAACCTATTTTCATACTACGTTTGTTATTTCATCTTGATTCACCGCCAATACATGTGGGGGGCCTCTGTCTCCTTTCGGGGTATTTCTCTAGAGGTGAGCTAGGACTAATATTTTCCTCTGCTAGTTTTATTTAGTCCTCCGGCTGGTGCTGGGCATCTAGAATCAACGTAGGCATGCTACCCGGCCACTGCTAGTTGTGCGTTAGGTTTAGTTCATGGTCAGCTCAGTTTCCATCTTCCAAGAGCTAGTTCCTATATATGCTGATGCTATGATCTCTTGCCATTGAGATCATGACAGATGGGGTGATGAGGCAGAAGGCAATGATTGGGTTGATGGAGAGTGCAATGATGGGGGTGATGGGGCAGAAGGCAATGATTGGGTTGACAGAAAGGGCAATGATTGAGGTGATGGAGCAGAAGGCAATGATTGGGTTGACAGGGCAATGATGGGGGTGACGGGGCGGAAGGCAATGATTGGGTTGATGGAGAGGGCAATGATAGGAGTAGTGGGGGAGGAGGAAATGGTGGAGGTGGTGAATGGGCAATAATGGGGGTGGTGAGTAGGAGGAAATGATGGAGGCGGTGTAATGGGCAATGATGGGGGTGGTGGGGGGAAAAGACATTGATGATGGTTTTGGAAAGGGCAATGATGGGGAGGAGGAAATGATGGAGGTCATGGAATAGATAATGATGGGGGAGAAGACTGATGATGGCAATGGAAAGGACAATGATGGGGTGGTGGGGAGGAGGCAATGATGGAGGTGGTGGAGTGGGTAATGATGGGGGTGGTGGGGAGGAGGAAATGATGGAGGTTGTGGAATGGGTAATAATGGGGGTGGTGGGGGAGAAGACAATGATGATGGTGGTTGAAAGGACAATGATGGGGTGGTGGGGGAGGAGGAGGAAATGATGGCGGTGGTGGAATGGGTAATCACTGAGCTATAAGGCAAAAAGATGGACGGCACCACCAGTGCTGCTGATTCCTGTGCTGTCAATGTCATACCATACTTCAGGCTTAGCTTTATGACCCAGGGTGCTAGTCCAGGAACACAGTGTCATAAATCTTCCAAAGAAAATCAGATAGCACTCACCGGTGTTTTGTAGAAATTCCGCTCTTTACTTGTAGTAAAAAAGCATGTTGGCCGGGGGAGTGAGGACGGGAGTGAGCAGAAGCTTGATGACGACCCGTGGAAGCGCTAGCAGGCGCGAAACGGCCGTCATCAAGCTTCTGCTCACTCCCATCCTCACTCCACCGGCCAACACGCTTTTTTACTACAAATAAAGAGCGGAATTTCTACAAAGGACCATGTGAGTGCTATCTGCTTTTCTTTGGAGGTGGAATGGGTAATGATGTGGTGGTGGGGGAGAAGGCAATGATGGGGTGGTGGGGGAGATGACAATGATGATGGCAGTTGAAAGGACAATGATGGGGTGGTGGGGGAGGAGGAAATGATGAAGGTGGTGGAATGGGTAATGATGGGGTGGTGGGGGAGAAAGCAATGATGGGGTGGTGGGGGAGAAGGCAATGATGGTGGCAGTGGAAAGGACAATGATGGGGTGGTGGGGAGGAGGCAATGATGGAGGTGGTGGAATGGGCAATAATGGGGTGGTGGGGAGAAAGCAATGATGGAGGTGGTGAAGAGGGCAATCATGGGGTGGGGGAGAGGGCAATAATGGGATGCGGGTGGAGGAGGACAATGAGGGGTGTGGGGGATTGGGATTGGAGGAAGGGGGATTTATAATGGATTTAGGAACAGGAGGAGGTAGAGGAAGACGTTATTATCAATTATTATGTCTAACAGTCCCATAGTATAAAGTGCACTCACTTATGTATAGCACAGTCCCGTAGTGTATGTATACATATATATATACATATATATATATACATATATATATGCAACTTTGTTGCCTTAAAAGGAGGGGGGTCCAGACACACTTCTTGCACAGGGGCCCCAAGCTGTCTGTGTCCGCCCCTGGGGCTACAGGAGGTTCGCCTCCAATATAACAGCACAGCAGTGGGCGCTGGTAACAGGGTGAAAGTGAGCAATAATGCAATCAATCCCAGGGCTCACATATCGCTATTATAATAATACAGAGTGCATCCACTTATATCACAATCTTAAGGTACCTTCACACTCAGCAACTTTGCAAAGAGAACGACAACAATCCGTGACGTTGCAGCCTCCTGGATAGCGATCTCGTTGTGTTTGACACCCAGCAGCGATCTGGATCCCGCTGTGCCATCGCTGGTCGGAGCTAGAAGTCCAGAACTTTATTTCGTCGCCAGGTCGGCGTGTATCGTCATGTTTGATGTTGTGAATTCTGTTCTCGAACTCCCTCCTGTGGTCATGAATGGTACTTCGTCGAGTCCTGTCCATGGACTCCCTCTGGTGGCTGTGAGTGGAGCTGCTGGTTCTGAGGTTCTTTCCTCAGCTGACCTCGTTTAGTCCTAGGCTGGCTGCTCTAACTCCACTTAGATCGTTACTTGATGCCAGCTGTCAATGTCCTAGTACTGGTTCAGTTCTCTCTTGGATCTTTCAGATGACCTGTCTACTCCAGCAAAAGCTAAGTCCCTGCTAGCTTATTTGTTTACCATTGTTTTCTTGTCCAGCTTGCTATCATGATTCTGCCTCGCTAGCTGGAAGCTCTGGGATGCAGAGTGGCACCTCCACACCGTGAGTCGGTGTGGGGTCTCTTTTGCACACTCTGCATGGTTTTTTGGTAGTTTTTTATGCTGACCGCAAAGATACCTTTTCTATCCTCAAGTCTGTTTAGTTAAGTCTGGCCTCCTTTGCTGAAACCTATTTAATTCCTGTGTTTGTGACTTCCATCTTAACTCACAGTCAATATGTGTGGGGGGCTGCCTTTCTCTTTGGGGGAATTTCTCTGAGGCAAGTTAGGCCTTATTTTCTAACTTTAGGGGTAGTTAGCTCTTAGGCTGTGAAGAGGCGTCTAGGCAGAGTCAGGTACGCTCCACGGCTATTTCTAGTTGTTGTGATAGGATTAGGGGTTGCGGTCAGCAGAGCTCCCACTTCCCAGAGCTTGTCCTGTATTACTAGTTTGCTCATCAGGTCATTCCTAGTGCTCCTAACCACCAGGTCATCATAACAGTACAGCTGGCCAGTAAAGTGTTAATGCATCTCAATAGAGGGATAAGAGAAGTTCTGAGACAATTTTTTTTTTCCTCTGCAGCGTGTTTTGTTTTTCCTTTCCCCTAAATCTCTGGGTGGTTCAGGACACAGGTGTAGATATGGACATTCAAGGTCTGTCCTCTTGTGTGGATCAACTCACTGCAAGGGTACAAGGCATTCAAGATTATGTAGTTCAGAATCCGATGTTAGAACCCAGAATTCTAATTCCTGATTTGTTTTCTGGGGATAGATCTAAGTTCCTGAATTTCAAAAATAATTGTAGACTGTTTCTTGCTTTGAAACCCCGCTCCTCTGGTGACCCCATTCAGCAAGTAAAAATCATTATTTTTTTGCTGCGTGGCGACCCTCAAGACTGGGCATTTTCCCTTGCGCCAGGAGATCCTGCATTGCGTAATGTAGATGCGTTTTTTCTGGCGCTTGGATTGCTTTATGATGAACCAGATTCAGTGGATCAGGCAGAGAAAATCTTGCTGGCTTTGTGTCAGGGTCAGGATGAAGCGGAGGTATATTGTCAGAAGTTTAGAAAGTGGTCTGTGCTTACTCAGTGGAATGAGTGTGCCTTGGCAGCAATTTTCAGAAAGGGTCTTTCTGAAGCCCTTAAGGATGTTATGGTGGGATTCCCCACGCCTACTGGTCTGAATGAGTCTATGTCCTTGACAATTCAGATAGATCGACGCTTACGTGAGCGCAAAACTGTGCACCATTTGGCGGTATCTTCTGAGCAGAGGCCTGAGCCTATGCAATGTGATAGGACCTTGACCAGAGCTGAACGGCAAGAATACAGACGTCAGAATGGGCTGTGTTTTTACTGTGGTGACTCCACTCATGCTATCTCTGATTGTCCAAAGCGCACCAAGCGGTTCGCTAGGTCTGCCACCATTGGTACTGTACAGCCAAAATTTCTTTTGTCCCTTACTCTGATTTGCTCTCTGTCGTCCTATTCTGTTATGGCATTTGTGGATTCAGGCGCTGCCCTGAATTTGATGGACTTGGAGTTTGCCAGGCGCTGTGATTTGTTCTTGGAGCCTTTACAGTATCCTATTCCATTGAGAGGAATTGATGCTACGCCTTTGGCCAAGAATAAGCCTCAGTACTGGACTCAATTGACCATGTGCATGGCTCCTGCACATCAGGAGGATATTCGCTTTTTGGTGTTGCATAATTTGCATGATGTGGTCGTTTTGGGTTTGCCATGGCTACAGGTCCATAATCCAGTATTGGATTGGAAATCAATGTCTGTATCTAGTTGGGGTTGTCAAGGGGTACATGGTGATGTCCCATTGTTGTCAATTTCGTCTTCCCATCCTTCTGAAGTCCCTGAGTTCTTGTCGGATTACCGGGATGTATTTGATGAGCCCAAATCCAGTGCCCTACCTCCTCATAGGGATTGCGATTGTGCAATTAATTTGATTCCTGGTAGTAAGTTTCCGAAGGGCCGACTGTTCAATTTGTCTGTGCCGAACACACGGAGTTACATAAAGGAGTCCTTGGAGAAAGGGCATATTCGCCCGTCGTCGTCACCGTTGGGAGCAGGGTTCTTTTTTGTGGCCAAGAAGGATGGTTCTCTGAGACCTTGTATAGATTACCGCCTTCTCAATAAAATCACCGTCAAATTTCAGTACCCTTTGCCTCTGCTGTCTGATTTGTTTGCTCGGATTAAGGGGGCTAGTTGGTTCACTAAGATAGATCTTCGAGGGTCGTATAACCTTGTGCGTATTAAACAGGGCGATGAATGGAAAACAGCATTTAATACGCCCGAGGGCCATTTTGAGTACCTGGTGATGCCATTCGGGCTTTCTAATGCTCCATCTGTGTTTCAGTCCTTTATGCATGACATCTTCCGAAAGTACCTGGATAGATTCATGATTGTATATTTGGATGATATTTTGGTCTTTTCGGAGGATTGGGAGTCTCATGTGAAGCAGGTCAGAATGGTGTTCCAGATCCTTCGTGCAAATTCCTTGTTTGTGAAGGGATCTAAATGTCTCTTTGGAGTTCAGAAGGTTTCATTTTTGGGCTTCATTTTTTCCCCTTCTACTATCGAGATGGACCCTGTTAAAGTTCAGGCCATTTATGATTGGACTCAGCCTACTTCTGTGAAGAGCCTTCAGAAATTTCTGGGCTTTGCTAATTTTTACCGTCGCTTCATCGCTAATTTTTCTAGTGTTGTTAAACCATTGACTGATTTGACCAAGAAAGGTGCTGATGTGGTCAATTGGTCCTCTGCGGCCGTTGAGGCTCTTCAGGAGTTGAAGCGTCGTTTTTCTTCTGCCCCTGTGTTGTGTCAGCCAGATGTTTCGCTCCCGTTTCAGGTCGAGGTGGATGCTTCTGAGATTGGAGCAGGGGCTGTTTTATCTCAAAGAAGTTCTGATGGCTCGGTGATGAAACCATGTGCTTTCTTTTCTAGAAAGTTTTCGCCTGCTGAGCGCAATTATGATGTGGGCAATCGAGAGTTGTTGGCTATGAAGTGGGCGTTCGAGGAGTGGCGACATTGGCTTGAAGGAGCCAAGCATCGCGTGGTGGTCTTGAAGGATCACAAGAATCTGACTTATCTCGAGTCTGCCAAGCGGTTGAATCCTAGACAGGCTCGATGGTCGCTATTTTTCTCCCGCTTCAATTTTGTGGTTTCGTACCTTCCGGGTTCTAAGAATGTGAAGGCTGATGCCCTTTCAAGGAGTTTTGTGCCTGATTCTCCGGGAGTTCTTGAGCCGGCTGGTATTCTCAAAGAGGGGGTAATTTTGTCTGCCATCTCCCCTGATTTGCGGCGGGTGCTGCAGGAGTTTCAGGCTGATAGACCTGACCGTTGTCCAGCGGAGAAACTGTGTCCCTGATAGATGGACTAGCAGAGTTATCTCTGAGGTTCATTGTTCGGTGTTGTCTGGTCATCCTGGAATCTTTGGTACCAGAGATTTGGTGGCTAGATCCTTTTCGTGGCCTTCCTTGCCACGGGATGTGCGTTCTTTTGTGCAGTCCTGTGGGATTTGTGCTCGGGCTAAGCCCTGCTGTTCTCGTGCCAGTGGGTTGCTTTTGCCCTTGCCGGTCCCGAAAAGGCCCTGGACGCATATTTCCATGGATTTTATTTCGGATCTCCCTGTCTCTCAAAGGATGTCGGTCATCTGGGTAGTTTGTGATCACTTCTCTAAGATGGTCCATTTGGTACCTTTGCCTAAATTGCCTTCCTCCTCTGAGATTTGGTTCCATTATTTTTCCAGCATGTGGTTCGTTTGCATGGTATTCCGGAGAACATCGTGTCGGACAGAGGTTCCCAGTTTGTTTCAAGGTTTTGGCGGTCCTTTTGTGCTAAGATGGGCATTGATTTGTCTTTTTCTTCAGCTTTCCATCCTCAGACAAATGGCCAAACCGAACGAACCAATCAGACTTTGGAAGCATATCTGAGATGCTTTGTTTCTGCTGATCAGGATGATTGGGTGTCCTTCTTGCCTTTGGCTGAGTTCGCCCTTAATAATCGGGCCAGCTCGGCCACTTTGGTTTCGCCCTTTTTCTGTAATTCTGGTCTCCATCCTCGTTTTTCTTCAGGGCAGGTTGAGCCTTCGGACTGTCCTGGTGTGGATTCTGTGGTGGACAAGTTGCAGCAAATTTGGACTCACGTGGTGGACAATTTGACATTGTCCCAGGAGAAGGCTCAACGTTTCGCTAACCGCCGTCGCTGTGTTGGTCCCCGACTTCATGTTGGGGATTTGGTTTGGTTGTCATCTCGTTATGTTCCTATGAAGGTTTCGTCTCCTAAGTTTAAGCCTCGGTTCATTGGTCCTTATAAGATTTCTGAAATTCTTAATCCTGTGTCATTTCGTTTGGACCTTCCAACTTCTTTCGCCATCCATAATGTGTTCCATAGGTCGTTATTGCGGAGATATGTGGCTCCTATGGTTCCCTCCGTTGACCCTCCTGCCCCGGTGTTGGTTGAGGGGGAGTTGGAGTATGTGGTGGAGAAGATTTTGGATTCTCGTATTTCAAGACGGAAACTTCAGTACCTGGTCAAGTGGAAAGGTTATGGTCAGGAGGATAATTCCTGGGTTGTTGCCTCTGATGTTCATGCTGCCGATCTGGTTCGTGCCTTTCATTTGGCTCGTCCTGATCGGCCTGGGGGCTCTGGTGAGGGTTCGGTGACCCCTCCTCAAGGGGGGGGGGGTACTGTTGTGAATTCTGTTCTCGAACTCCCTCCTGTGGTCATGAATGGTACTTCGGCGAGTTCTGTCCATGGACTCCCTCTGGTGGTTGTGAGTGGAGCTGCTGGTTCTGAGGTTCTTTCTCCAGCTGACCTCATTTAGTTCTAGGCTGGCTGCTCTATTTAACTCCACTCAGATCGTTACTTGATGCCAGCTGTCAATGTTCTAGTACTGGTTCAGTTCTCTCTTGGATCTTGCAGATGACCTGTCTACTCCAGCAAAAGCTAAGTCCCTGCTAGTTAAATTGTTTATCTCTGTTTTCTGTCCAGCTTGCTATCATGATTTTGCCAAGCTAGCTGGAAGCTCTGGGAGGCAGAGTGGCACCTCCGCACCGTGAGTCGGTGCGGGGGTCTCTTTTGCACACTCTGCGTGGTTTTTATAGTTTTTTGTGCTGACCGCAAAGTTGCCTTTTCTATCCTCAGTCTGTTTAGTTAAGTCTGGCCTCCCTTTGCTGAAACCTATTTCATTCCTGTGTTTGTGACTTCCATCTTAACTCACAGTTAATATTTGTGGGGGGCTGCCTGTTTTCTTTGGGGAATTTCTCTGAGGCAAGGTAGGCTTTATTTTCTATCTTTAGGGGTAGTTAGCTCTTAGGCTGTGAAGAGGCGTCTAGGCAGAGTCAGGTACGCTCCACCGCTATTTCTAGTTGTTGTGATAGGATTAGGGGTTGCGGTCAGCAGAGCTCCCACTTCCCAGAGCTGGTCCTGTATTACTAGTTTGCTCATCAGGTCATTCCTAGTGCTCCTAACCACCAGGTCATCATAACAGTTTGACATCAAAAGCAACGACGCTAACATTGGATGTAATGGAGCTAACAACCAGCGAGAACGAGAAGTGAGTCACCGTTACGTCACTGGATCGCTCCTGCATCGTTCTGGAGTTGCTGTGTTTGACGTCTCTACAGCGACCTAAACAGCGACGCTCCAGCGATCTAGTTTAGGTCGGCTCGTTGTCTATATCGCCGCAGCGTCGCTGAGTGTGACGATACCTTTAGGCTAGGTTCGCATTTGTCAGTCTGCAGACGGATGTGTCAAAAACATATGCAAACTTGTGCAGACAGTGAAAAGCATAACAATTCAGACATACTGAAATGTGCTGCTGTACACAAAACAAACCGGACAAGAACTTTTTTTTTACACTACATTTTGACCATTTAAGTCGAGGGATGGAGCTGCCATGTATATCTGGAGGCAGTTTTTTTTCCGCCACTCAGACATATACGTCCGGCAGCAGTCTGGAATGTAATCAAGAGGAAGATGGATAGTCACAACCCATCAATCAAAGAAGAACTGCTTACAATTTTGTGCCAGGAGTGGCATAAAGTCACCCAAAAACAGTGTGAAAAGCAGTATTGTGGTTTCTAAATGATTATGAACTTGTTTTCTTTGCATTATGTGAGGTCTGAAAGCAGTGTTTTTTTTTTTTGTTTTATAATTTTGACCATTTCTCATTTTGAGAAAAAAAAAAATACAAAATGTATTGCTTGGAACTTCGGAGACATGTTGTTAGTAGTTTATAGAATAAAAGAACAATTTACATTTTACTCAAAAATATACCTATAAAGAGAAAAATCAGACAAACTGAAAATTTTGCAGTGGTCTCTTAATTTTTGCCAGAGATGTATACACAGATATGACTACATGGAAATCTCTTCACTGGCTCCTATTCCCTCAGCGTATCCAGTTCAAATTACTAATACTGACCTACAAAGCCATCCATAACCTGTCTCCTCCATATATCTCTGAACTAATCTCCCGATATTTTCCCTCACGTATTCTCCGGTCCTCCCAAGACCTCCTTCCCTCCTCCACACTTATTCGCTCCTCATCCAATCGCCTCCAAGACTTCTCCCGAATATGCCCCATCCTCTGGAACTCTCTGCCCCAACACGTCCGACTATCAACCACATTCGGATCCTTCAGACGGAACCTGAAAACTCATCTCTTCAGGAAAGTCTACAGCCTGCACTGACCATGCTGCCTCCTCATCACTACCGAAGCTACCGCCTCACCAACACCGGAGCTCCTGCAACCCCCAACCTACTGTCTCCTTCCCCATAACCCTGTAGAATGTAAGCCCGCAAGGGCAGGGTCCTCGCCCCTCTGTATCAGTCTGTCATTGTTAGTTTTGTTTACTGTAAGTGATATCTGTAACTTGTATGTAACCCCTTCTCATGTACAGCACCATGGAATCAATGGTGCTATATAAATAAATAATAATAATAAATAATAATAAAAAATGTACATGCATAAAAGAATGTTTTTACACGCACCTATTCCCCCGTTGTTCATACACACACAGGATACATGGAGGCATCCACACGTATGTAAAGACTTGCATATATACACACATAATGCATCCATACTTGTACATACATATAGGGTAATGGTGGGGATTTATTAAGGATTTTACATCAGGTTTTGTCCTGCTCAGTTTTATGCAAAAATGTGCAAATTTTTTGCTATTTTACGCCTTTCACATCACTTGTAAAAAGTGGGTGTAATCAGGGTGTGATTAGCTTTGTATATAAGGTTTAGGTCATATTATTAGCGACTTTTAAAAAGGTTTAAAAAAAGTCACAAACTCGCTCCAGAAGAGGATGTTATAAAAATGTGTGAAGTTAGTTACAGACAGAAGTGTTAGGTGTAAAGATGCGCTAAATTTTACAGACATTGTGCAAATTTGGCTTAAATAATGGCAATGCATCCAGAGCTGAACTCACTTCAAAAATAATTCCACTCTGGGTAAATTCTCACCATATGTTCTCAAACGTATACACAAATAACAGCACATATGTGGAGACATAAACATATATGTACAGACATGCGTACGCACATTCCCATGGACAAACAGACCTGCAAGAAGCTGCATTATCAGAGAAGCAATGACAGATGGACGCACATATAATACCACACTATAGATACATATTAGTCCAGCAGGACAACTACACCTCAGTGGCTGGAGGCTTCTACCTGGTGTAGATGAAAATCCCACAGATTTATCCTGACATCTGGTATAACCTGGGGTTGGGGGTGATGGCAGCTCTCAATAACCTGGGGGAGCCGTAGATGTGGAATAATCCTTATACAGCAGAAGGCGGCTGGCATATTCTGGAGGCACTGCCAGTCCACAGATGGTATCAGAAGGAAAGGAAGCTGCTCTCACCTGGAGGAGTGGCTGTTAAGGATAGTGGAGGAGGGGATGGTAGTGCCAGGCAAGATTGTAGTGGCAGTACCGGTTGCCAACTTGGTTTATTACTCAGTGCTGCATACCAGAAGACAGTCCCTGAGTCAACATGCATCGTAGTACTGTCAGTATTGGTGTCTGTGATTTATTAGATGACGTGGAGTTGTCTTCAGGAGCCATAGGAGCAAAAACTGTACAGTGGGTACAGAAAGTATTCAGACCCTTTTAAATTTGGTAAATTCAAAAAATTCATTTTTTCTCATTAATGTACACTCTGCACCCAATCTTGACTGAAAAAAAACCCAGAAATGTAGAACTGTTTGCAAATTTAATAAAAAAAATAAATCCTGACATATAACACGGTCATAAGTATTCAAACCTTTTGCTCAGACACTCATATTTAAGTCACATGCTGTCCATTTCCTTATGATCCTCCTTGAGATGGTTCTACTCCTTCATAGGAGTCCAGCTGTGTTTAGTTAAACTGATAGGACTTGATTTGGAAAGGAGCACACCAAGGTTACAACAGAATTTCTGCAGTACTCAAGGTTCCTAAGAGCACAGTGGCCTCCATAATCCTTAAATTGAAGAAGTTTGGGACCACCAGAAGTCTTCCTATACCTGGCCATCCAGCCAAACTGAGCAATCGTGGGAGAAGAGCCTTGGTGAGAGAGGTAAAGAAGAACCCCAAGATCACTGTGGCTGAGCTCCAGAGACGCAGTAGGGAGATGGGAGAAAGTTCCACAAAGTTAAGTATCACTGCAGCCCTCCACCAGTCGGGCCTTCATGGCAGAGTGGCCCAACGGAAGCCTCTCCTCAGTGCAAAAAGTGGAAAAAGTGAATAGCGCCCCCCCAGAGTCAGATTTTCTCTGGGGTCTCAGTTACCGGGAGTAGCCGAGACCCCAGAGAACATGATTCGGGGTTTTTTTACCGACCCCGGGTTGCGATCGCTGGTAATTAACCGTTTACCCGCGGTCGCAAAAAAAAACAAAACGCGATTTCCCATTTACGGTAATTTCTCTGGCCTCCGATGTGATCGCACATTAGAAGACAGAGAAATGGGATCCCCGATCGCCCACCGATACTCACCTGTCTCCCCCGGTGCTCCTCGTGGCTCCCGATGGGCGCCGCCATCTTGTTTCGGCCAAAAAATGGCGGGTGCATGCGCAGTGTGCCCGCCGGCCGGCACCCGGAAGATCTTTGGAGTCTCGGCTGCCGGGGGTAGCCAAGACCCCAAAGAACAAGACCGGGGTCGGTTTTTGCCGACCCTTGTTTTGCGATTGCCGGTAATTAATTGTTTACCGGCGACCGCAAAAAAAAAAAAAAACAGCTGTGTAATTCTCTGTCCTCTGATGTGATCGCACATCAGAGGACAGAGAAATAGGGGGATTCGGGGACTCTATCATACTTACCGGTGTCCCTGGGTCCTCCTCCGTCCCCTCCTGCCCGCTGGCTTCTTCATCCGGTAAGAAAATGGTGAGCACATGCGCAGTGCGCCCGCCATGATCTGCCGGCCGGCAGCTAGAGGAGTTGGGGCTAAATTTAGGGTTAGGGTTGGGGCTAAATTTAGGGTTGGGGCTAAATTTAGGGTTAGGGTTGGGGCTAAATTTAGGGTTAGGGTTAGGGCTAGGCTTCTTTCACACTTGCGTCGGTACGGGGCCATCGCAATGCGTCGGCCCGATGTACCGACGCACGTTGTGAAAATTGTGCACAACGTGGGCAGCGGATGCAGTTTTTCAACGCATCCACTGCCCAGTCTATGGCCTGGGGAGGAGGGGGCGGAGTTACGGCCGTGTATGCGCGGTCGGAAATGGCGGACGAGAAGTACAAAAATTGTTACATTGAACTTTTTTTGTGATGACTGTCCGCCATAACACAACGGATCCAGTGCACGATGGACGCGACGTGTGGCCATCTGTCGTGATCCGTCGGCAATACAAGTCTATGGGCAAAAAACGCATCCTGCGTGCCCATTTGCAGAATGCATTTTTTGTCCAAAACGACGGATTGCGACGGATGCCACACGACGCAAGTGTGAAAGTAGCCTTAGGTCTAGGGTTAGGGTTGGGGCTAAAGTTAGGGCTAGGGTCAGGGCTAAATTTAGGGTTAGGGTTGGGGCTAAATTTAGGGCTAGGGTTAGGCTTCTTTCACATTTGCGTCAGTACGGGGCCGTCGCAATGCATCGGCCCGACGTACCGACACACGTTGTGAAAATTGTGCACAATGTGGGCAGCGGATGCAGTTTTTCAATGCATCCGCTGCCCAGTCTATGTCCTGGGGAGGAGGGGACGGAGTTACGGCCGCGCATGCGCGGTCGGAAATGGCGGATGTGACATACAAAAAAAGTTACATTGAACCTTTTTTGTGATGACAATCCGCCAAAACACAACGGATCCAGTGCACGACTGACGCGACGTGTGGCCATCCGTCGCGATATGTCGGCAATACAAGTCTATGGGCAAAAAACGCATCCTGCGGGCACATTTTCAGGATCCATTTTTTGTCCAAAACGACGGATTGCGACGGATGCCACACGACGCAAGTGTGAAAGTAGCCTTAGGGCTAGGGTTAGGGTTGGGGCTAAAGTTAGGGTTAGGGTTGGGGCTAAAGTTAGGGCTAGGGTTAGGGTTGGGGCTAAAGTTAGGGCTAGGGTTGGGGCTAAAGTTAGGGCTAGAGTTGGGATTAGGGTTAGGGTTTGGATTAGGGTTGGCATTAGGGTTACGTTTGGGATTAGGGTTAGGTTTGGGATTAGGGTTAAGGTTGGGATTAGGGTTAGGTTTGAGGTTAGGGTTGAGATTAGGATTAGGGGTGTGTTGGATTTAGGGTTTTGATTAGAGTTATGGTTGGGATTAGGGTTGTTTTGAGGTTAGGGTTGTGATTATCGTTAGGGTTATGATTAGGATTATGGATCGGGTTGGGATTAGGGTTAGGGGTGTTTTGGGGTTAGGGTTGGAGTTAGAATTGGGGGGTTTCTACTGTTTAGGTACATCAGGGGGTCTCTAAACGCCACAGCCAATTTTGCGCTCAAAAAGTCAAATGGTGCTCCCTCCCTTCTGAGCTCTGCCGTGCGCCCAAACAGTGGTTTACCCCCACATATGGGGCATCAGCGTACTTGGGATAAATTGGACAACAATTTTTGGGGTCCAGTTTCTCCTGTTACCCTTTGGAAAATAAAAACTTTGTGAAAAAAAAAATATTTTTTATTTTCACGACTCATTAGAAACTTCTGTAAAGCACTTGGGCATTCAAAGTTCTCACCACACATCTAGATAAATTCCTTGGGGGGTCTAGTTTCCAAAATGGGGTCGCTTGTGGGGGGTTTCTACTGTTTAGGTACATTGGGGGCTCTGCAAACGCAACATAACGCCCGCAGACCATTCTATCACAGTCTGCATTCCAAAACGGCGCTCCTTCCCTTCCGAACTCTGCCGTGCGCCCAAACAGTGGTCCCCTCCACACATGGGGTATCAGTGTACTCAGGACAAATTGGACAACAACTTTTGGGGTGCAATTTCTCTTCTTACCCTTGTGAAAATAAAAACTTGGGGGCTAAAAAATCTTTTTTGTGGAAATTTTTTTTTTTTTCATTTTCACGACTCTGCATTATAAACTTCTGTGAAGCACTTGGGCATTCAAAGTCCTCACCACACATCTAGATAAGTTCCTTGGGGGGTCTAGTTTCCAAAATGGGGTCACTTGTGGGGGGTTTCTACTGTTTAGGTACATCAGGGGCTCTGCAGACGCAACATAACGCCCGCAGACCATTCTATCAAAGTCTGCATTCCAAAACGGCGCTCCTTCCCTTCCGAGCTCTGCCATGTGCCCAAACAGTGGTTTACCCCCACATATGGGGTATCAGCCTACTCAGCATAAATTACACAATAAATTTTGGGGTCCAATTTCTCCTGCTAACCTTGTGAAAGTAAAAATTTGGGGGAGAAAAGATCATTTTTGAGGAAAAAAATATTTTTTTTTATTTTCATGGCTCTACATTATAAACTTCTGTGAAGCAGTTGGGGGTTCATAGTGCTCACAACACATCTAGATAAGATCTTTGGGGGGTCTAGTTTCCAAAATGGGGTCACTTGTGGGGGGTTTCTACTGTTTAGGTACATCAGGAGCTCTGCAAATGCAAGATGACGCCCGTAGACCATCCCATCAAAGTCTGCATTCCAAGCGACGCTCCTTCCCTTCCGAGCCCAGATGGGTGCCCAAACAGTGCCCCCCCCTCACATATGGGGTATCAGCGTACTCAGGAGAAACTGGTCAACAGATTTTGGGGTCCAATGTCTCCTGTTACCCTTGAGAAAATATAAAATTGCAGGCTAAAAAATATTTTTTGAGGAAAAAAAAGGATTTTTTATTTTCACTGCTCTACTTTATAAATTTCTGTGAAGCACTTTGGGGTTTAAAGTGCTCACCACACATCTAGATAAGTTCCTTAAGGGGTCTAGTTTCCAAAATGGGGTCACTTGTGTGTGTGTGGGGGGGGGGGTTTCTACTGTCTAGGCACATCAGGGGCTCTCCAAACGAGACATGGTGTCCGATCTCAATTCCAGCCAATTCTACATTGAAAAAGTAAAACGGCACTCCTTCTCTTCCAAGCTCTGCGGTGCGCCCAAACGGTGGTTTACCCCCACATATGGGGTATCGACGTACTCAGGAGAAATTGCACAACAACTTTTGTGGTCTAATTTCTCCTGTTACCCTTGTGAAAATAAGAATTTGTGGGCGATAAGATCATTTTTGTGTAAATAAATGCGATTTTTTATTTTCACGGCTCTACGTTATAAACTTCTGTGAAGCATTTGGGGGCTCAAAGTGCTCACCACACATCTAGATAAGTTCCTTAAGGGGTCTAGTTTCCAAAATGGTGTCACTTGTGGAGCGTTTCCACTGTTTCGGCACATCAGGGGCTCTCTAAACGTGACATGGCATCCGATCTCAATTCCAGCCAATTCTGCATTGAAAAAGTCAAACGGCGCTCCTTCTTTTCCAAGCTCTGCGGTGCGCCCAAACAGTGGTTTACCCCCACATATGGGGTATCGGCGTATTCAGGAGAAATTGCACAAAAAAATTTATGGTTTAATTTCTGTTTTTACACTTGTGAAAATAAAAAAAAAATGGTTCTGAAGTAAAATTTTTGCAAAAAAAGTTAAATGTTCATTTTTTCCTTCCACATTGTTTCAGTTCCTGTGAAGCACGTAAAGGGTTAATAAACTTCTTGAATGTGGTTTTGAGCACCTTGAGGGGTGCAGATTTTAGAATGGTGTCACACTTGGTTATTTTCTATTATATAGACCCCTCAAAATGACTTCAAATGTGATGTGGTGCCTAAAAAAAAATAGTGTTGTAAAAATGAGAAATTGCTGCTCAACTTTTAACCCTTAACTCCCTAGCAAAAAATTTTGTTTCCAAAATTGTGCTGATGTAAAGTAGACATGTGGAAAATGTTATTTATTAACTATTTTTTTGTGACATATCTCTCTGATTTAAGGGCATAAAAATACAAAGTTTGAAAATTGCAAAATTTTAAACATTTTCGCCATATTTCCATTTTTTTCATAAATAATCGCAAGTAATATCGAAGAAATGTTACCAATACCATGAAGTACAATATGTCACGAAAAAACAGTCTCAGAATCAGTGGGATCTGTTAAAGCGTTCCAGAGTTATAACCTCATAAAATGACAGTGGTCAGAATTGTAAAAATTGGCTCGGTCATTAAGTACCAAATTGGCTCTGTCACTAAGGGGTTAAAGAGGTCTGAATACTTTCCGTACCCTCTGTATGTCAAGGGTCCCCAACCTGTAGCTCAGGAGCCACATGTGGCTTGTGGTCCCATGAATTGTAGTTCGTGGCTGTCTGCCAGCTTGGTGCATTAGCTCCAGGCCTAGCAAAAAATTATGAAGAGCATAACTCAAAATGGTGAATTTTATGAATAGACTGCACAGAACAGCAGCTCTGGATGGACATATACTGGTCTGAGGGGTTTAGAGATAATTTAACTATGGTAAGTTTGAGACCAGATGATGCTACATGTCAGAGGATGTGCTTGAAGATGGATGCGACAGTGTGTTAGGAGTGCTTGATGGGAGAATACTGAATGGGGGTATTGTGGGAACCCCTGGATCTCCGTATACTGCTTTGGGGTGATTGCTGTGGAAAAGCTTTGGTTTTCATACCCGTAATGTGGGTTTTGGTTGCATCTACTCTGAGGAGGCGAGAGCTGGATGTGGCTCTCAAGGTCAGAAACGTTGGGGACCACTGCTATACATAGTGCTGCAATCTACTTGCATTACTGGGCGCTGATGTAGCATGTGGGGTGCAAGGCCCCTTATGCCTTTGCAATAATTCTACCACCTGTTGTTATGGCACAAGTCATACTGATTACATAATCACTAGTGTTGAGCATTCCGATACCGCAAGTATCGGGTATCGGCCGATACTTGCGGGTATCGGAATTCCGATACCGAGATCCGATACTTTTGTGGTATCGGGTATCGGTATCGAAACAACATTAATGAGAAAATGTGTAAAAGAGAGAATTAAAATAAAAAAATATTGCTATACTCACCTCTCCGACGCAGCCTGTACCTCAGCGAGGGAACCGGCAGCGTTGTTTGCTTAAAATTCGCGCTTTTCCTTCCTTACGTGAAGTCCCGGCTTGTGATTGGTCGCGTGCCGCCCATGTGGCCGCGACGCGACCAATCACAGCAAGCCGTGATGTAATTTTAGGTCCTTCAGGATTTTAAAATTACGTTCTGGCTTGTGATTGGTCGCGTCGCGGTCACATGGGCGACGCGACCAATCACAAGCCGTGACGTCACGGGAGGCTGGACACGCGCGCATTTTAAAATGCGCGCGTGTCCAGCCTCCTGTGACGTCACGGCTTGTGATTGGTCGCGTCGCCCATGTGACCGCGACGCGACCAATCACAAGCCAGAACGTAATTTTAAAATCCTGAAGGACCTAAAATTACGTCACGGCTTGCTGTGATTGGTCGCGTCGCGGCCACATGGGCGGCACGCGACCAATCACAAGCCGGGACTTCACGTAAGGAAGTTAAAGCGCGAATTGTAAGCAAACAACGCTGCCGGTTCCCTCGGTGAGGTCCAGGCTGCGTCGGAGAGGTGAGTATAGCAATATTTTTTATTTTAATTCTTTCTTTTACACATTAATATGAATCCCAGGGCCTGAAGGAGAGTTTCCTCTCCTTCAGACCCTGGGAACCATCAGGAATACCGTCCGATACTTGAGTCCCATTGACTTGTATTGGTATCGGGTATCGGTATCGGAGTGGATCCGATACTTTGCCGGTATCGGCCGATACTTTCCGATACCGATACTTTCAAGTATCGGACGGTATCGCTCAACACTAATAATCACCAATGTGCTGCCTGTATACATTGCAGGTGCTAGTGGGATGCAAGCGCACGGACACCATAGCACTCACCCCGGTGACATGATGTGTTCCAGGACAGGAGCTGACGCCATCCACCGATTTACAGGTCTATAATGTTTACTGGTGTTTTTTCTTCCAGTTTATAGGCCCCAGGACAGGCACAACTTATCGTGTTATTCTAGATAAATATGAGCAATGAAAGTGGATGCCATAATGTGGTTAGGGGCATTGTCTGGCTCCATAGGAGTTCTGCTTAGTGTCACTTTCACACACAGACCCATCTCCAGTTACACGACTGTTCGGTAATAATTGGGCTTCTCGTCAATGGCAGATACGCACATTGAAAGGACACAAAAAGGAAATAATTTGTTCTATTCCTGTGAAATGCAGATTGTGTGGACCCATTGTGAGCAAAAGCATGTACTGTAATAAGTGGAAACTAGACCCTTTGTTGAGTCGTTGCCTATGACGCAGGCACTGAGATCATAACTAGTTATGTAGCAGTTACTCCATTTTGGTTTTAATAACGCAGGGCCTAATTTTATCTTCTCAGCCTCCTCATTTCTTACAAAAAAGGATGGGCACCAACATTTAATTATATTAATTACTTTAATTGTAAGCTACACCTCTGCATACTCAAGGAGCAGCGAGGACATTGTGCAATAGTACTTAGGAGTGTAGCTGTAAATCCAGCTGAGGATTAGATAACTCTTTGTAGAAACAGCAGCAGCATCTTGAAGGTCATCATACAGCAGCACTTAGTGTAGCTGTGATGCTAGAGTGAGATAAAACACTTACTAGAAAGCAGCAGCTTTGTAGATATTATACAGTGCAACTGAGCAGCATAGCTGTGAATCCAAGTCTGAAAAGACTTTGTCGAGGCAGCAGCACAAAGCAGTGTGGCTTTGTCACTAGAGTGAGATAAAACTCTGAGGCCGGGATCACACATGCGAGAAACACGGCCGAGTCTCGCATGTTAATACCCGGCCCTGCCGCCTAGCGGCCGCATAGCAATTCGTGGAGCCGCATGCTCCGCTCCTGAGTGCCGGTGGCAGGGCTGGGTATTAACATGCGAGACTTGGCCGTGTTTCTCGCATGTGTGATTTATGCCTTACTTGAAAGAAACAGCAGCTTGCAGGATCTATAATATAATGGTGGGAGCATCACTCTGTCCGAAGCCTTTATAGACTACGCAAGCGCGACACGCCTGCGCAGTCTGGACCCCACAGAGTTACGCTGCCGGGCATCTAGCCGATACAGCTGACTGCATTAATCAGGGAAGGAGTGCTATGCTCCTTTTCCCATCATCTCCCTGTCAGCATCTGACATCACGGACACTGACAGGGGGCGCGATTACCTCACTGCCCGGCGCCCGCGGACCAGTTGGTGACCGGGAGCAGGGAGCAGCGCAGGAACCAGTTAGAGGTGAGTATTTATTTATTGTTTTTCTTTATGGGGGCTGCCTTATACTACAGAGTCTGACTGTGGAGGGGTGCTGCCTTATACTACAAAGTCTGCCTGTGGGGGGGTGCTGCCTTATACTTTATATTTTGAATTGCAATTCTGACCATGTGGGCTATATTATTGACTGCTCAGCATGTAAACTCCAATATGTTGGTTCCACTATTCGCAAATTAAAAAATAGAATAAGAGAACATTTATATGACATTTCACAACCAACTACACGTAATATTTCTAATTTATCAAAACATTTTGTTACCTTTCACAATAGACAAACCACGTTTCTTCAAGTTTTTGCAATAGAACAAATTAATATAGACCCGCTCACGCTGTGCGAAACGGCCGTAGTCCTTGCTCCATCCCCGCACCCTCCTGTATGACCTAAAATCCAGACGGATGTATTTTACGATGTTTTCCAAATAAAGTACACGAATTTTACAGCAAGATAAGGGTGAGTGCCGCACTTCTTTTCTATTTTTTGTATACATTGGACTGTGACACTCTCGTGCCGTGCACCTTATACCCAGCTTATTTTCGTGTCAGCTGCATAAGAAATCAGTTTACCTAAGAAGTCCCAGTCCAGGCTTAATGCCGTATCCAGTGGAATACCGAGTCTAGTGCCGTCCTTTTCCATTTTTTCTACATTTGCAACAAATTAATATAGATCCACGTGGTGGGGACAGAGATGAAATTACGTGATAAAGAAGCATTTGGATATATTTGTTAAATACACGTGTTCCATTAGGTTTAAATCTTAAAAAAAGAAATCATGTTGCATTATTGACTGTTCTTTGTTTATTAACATTAACTTGACAATTCCAGTTTTTAACATTTAATTCATTGTTTTATATATTTGTTGAAGGTGGTGATGTGTTTTTTTTTTTTGTTTTTTTTTCTTTCCACACCTGTTATGTCTTTGTATAAATTGATGCTATGCCTGGCCAAAGCTAACTGAGACTAAGATCACTTGTGTGTTCGAAACGAATAGAGTTTATACAGGCACTCTGCTTCCGGTATATCTGTTTTTTTGTATGTCTTATAGCCTATTTCTATTTTAAATGAATACTATTAAAGTTAAGTGATTTTATCTCTTGGAGCTGGATTCCCTTTTTTCAACATTGGGTTCCTTATACTACAGATTCTGCATGTGTGGGGGTGTGTGCTGCCGTATACTACAGAGTCTGCCTGTGGGGGGTGCTGCCTTATACTACAGAGTCTGCCTGTGTGTGTGGGGGTGCTTCCTTATACTACAGAGTATGCCTGTGGGGGGCGTGCTGCCTTATACTACAGAGTCTGCCTGTGGGGGGGTGCTGCCTTATACTACAGTCTGCCTGTGGGGGGGTGCTGCCTTATACTACAGGGTCTGTCTATGGGGTGCTGTCTTATAATACAGAGTCTGCCTATAGGGTGCTGTCTTATACTACAGAGTTTGCCTATAGGGTGCTGTCTTATTCTACAGGGTCTGCCTATGGGGTGCGCAAGATGGTAGCAGCACCTGACAAGATTAGGGAGCAGATAACAACCACAAAAAATTGAAGTATAAACAAGCTCATAAAAGATGTTAATTTAATCAAAAAAATAAGTTTATTAAATGAAATACAATAACATACAGAACAAATTCATGAAACATATAAAGAGAATAATCCGCTACAGAGTGCTTAGAATATTGGGTGCAGGTGCACCAAAAGAACACGCTACGTGTCACAGCATGGAGAGGGAAAGAAAAGAAGGGGGTAAGGTCACATGATTACCTCAACTGGGTCAAAACTAATTTTAGTCCATATGACAATTTCAATCACTAAAGTGAACCACCACTGCACTAGCGCTAATCATAAGCCAGCATAGCAATACAGTGACCACATTTCCCAAATGCAGGAGGAACACTACGTCTCAAGTTTCTTACCCTTCTCCCTCTCCATGGTGCAGACACACGCCCCTACACGCGTTTCGCCCACCGCTTCGTCTGGAGGCTAGCACGGTCGAAGCGGTGGGCGAAACGCGCGTAGGGGCGTGTGTCTGCACCATGGAGAGGGAGAAGGGTAAGAAACTTGAGACGTAGTGTTCCTCCTGCATTTGGGAAATGTGGTCACTGTATTGCTATGCTGGCTTATGATTAGCGCTAGTGCAGTGGTGGTTCACTTTAGTGATTGAAATTGTCATATGGACTAAAATTAGTTTTGACCCAGTTGAGGTAATCATGTGACCTTACCCCCTTCTTTTCTTTCCCTCTCCATGCTGTGACACGTAGCGTGTTCTTTTGGTGCACCTGCACCCAATATTCTAAGCACTCTGTAGCGGATTATTCTCTTTATATGTTTCATGAATTTGTTCTGTATGTTATTGTATTTCATTTAATAAACTTATTTTTTTGATTAAATTAACATCTTTTATGAGCTTGTTTATACTTCAATTTTTTGTGGTTGTTATCTGTATAGGAAGTATCTCAGGGTATTGTTCCCAATTGGATCTTTGTTGATCCTGCAGGGTATATGTATGACTATGGTTTCTGTACCTGGGTCATTGTTTTTAAGATTAGGGAGCAGGATGGAAGCAGCACATACCAGGATGGAGACAATATACCAAAATAAATGCTCGCCACCCGAGTGTAGAACGGGTTCAATAGCTAGTATTATATAGCAGTACTGAGCAGTTTAGCCATGAATCCAGTTTTGGGGTGAGATAACACTTTCTAGAAGCAGATGCCGCGGTGTCTTAATAATGCTTTCTCTAATTTTATCCGTCCTCCCCCACTACAATCTTTTATAGGCAGCGGCAATCTGATTCCTACTGTCTTGAGACCATGTTTTTACAACTTTTTCAGAGTGGATGATGAAGTCAGGAGGCATCAGGATGAAAAGAAGAGACTCATAAGTGGAGAAAAAAAATACAGATTTTTCTGATTAAGTTCTTTTTATATTTGCTTGGACTATCTACTTATGCAGTTTGTTAAAACAGCGACCACTCGATTGCCGGACCTTGAATTATGGGATGTGGCACTGGGGGTTTAATCACATTTGATCAAATTAAGTGAATTAAGTCTAGGACCATATATAAAAAATTTGCGCTGATTATATCCACTGTAGTGAAAGATGGTAATAATTAACACCAGAGAAGTAATGGAATGATCAGTATAGGATGAATGCTGGAGAAGCCCACCTGATTAAATATGAATACAAGTGGTGAATCCAATATAATTCCACAATTCGTACTGGGCATATAGAACCCTAGGTGACAGTCCATAAAATACAAAGTCATGCAGTTCTTACCCCAGTCCGGAAACCATAGAGGTAGATGATCCGCACTGGTAGAAATTTAGGTCAAAAGAATGATTCAAGTAATAACAGATAGCTGCCCCGGCCGGTGGCAGCATATCCCTCCAAAGCTTGCAGCGTGCGGAGGGATCCAAACAGACAGGCGTCTCGCAGTGTGCGAGCAGTGAGAGTGGCGCGTCTGAAGGACCTGCGTGACGTAGTGAGTAACGTGACCACGCACGTGACTGTAGGGGAAGTACGAATAGCGGTAAGGATCATAAACCGACGCGTTTCGGAGAGGTCTGTCTCCTTCCTCAGGGATGGTCCTTACCCCCAAGTAGTAATCCTTATATATCCTCCATCCATCAGATCAATTACTGGAAGCCAAAAAGCTCAACTCCGCTATTCAATCCTCTAGGAATAATAGTGTCCAACAGGAAGATCCATTTTGTCTCTGCTCTTGACATTGTTTTAATATAATGAACCAAGACGAGATTCAGAAAACGAGGCGGCACCAGGTTAGTCAATCTTCACAGGCTATTCACCAAGCGAAAGCAAGCAGACTTGAGACACTTCCAGACTAAGCAATCAAGGGTGGTGCACTAATAATGTTCAACAGTAGAACGGAGACTTCACTTATAGCAACCAATATAACAGATATGGCACTCACCCCGAAGATGCTGTGGTTAATGTCCTTTATTTGCTACGACCAGCAAAGTCTTGGACCCGTGGAAGCGCATTTGCGCGAAACGGCCGTCGTCCTCACCTGTCTCCCCGCACCCTCCTCTCTTCATTCCCTGCCGCCTCTCCATGTATGTCTAAATGCTGGTCATAGCAAATAAAGGACATTAACCACAGCATCTTCGGGGTGAGTGCCATATCTGTTATATTGGTTGTTTTAATATAATTCCCACCTCTCCAATGTTGGTGTACTTTTTCAATGCCTAGTATCTCCATGTGTTGCACCATTCCATTGTGATGTTCTATAAAATGTTTTGAAAGCGGATGGCCCAAGAAATTATTCTTTATATTTCGGATATGCTAATTAATTCTCACTCTCAGAGGCCTTTTGGTTCGCCCGACATATTTTCTTGCACGGACATTTAATAGTATATATAACCCCTGTGGTGGAGCATGTAATAAATTATTTTATCTTGAATTCTATATTCCTTTTTTAATCTTTGTTTGTTTTTGTATTATGGTCTGTTTACACATGTTACATTTATGGCAAGGAAAAAAACCTTTTAAAATATTCTGAAAAAAGTGACGCATAGGACAAGGTTTATTTTGCACAGTAGGGGCAATTAAATTACCCAAATTACGGCATTTTTTGTAAACTAAACGGGGGTAAATGGACATTTTATCCCCCAAAATTTTGTCATCTTTGAGTAAATGCCAGGGTTTTTTCACTATTTTGCAAAGGATATTTGAAGGACCACTTTCCCCTTTCCATCAGTATCTGTGTGGTGACACATGAGCCGTACAAGTATTGGGTCGGCTGGATAATCCTGGTGCAACTCCAATGACCTCAGATTCAGTCTGGGGGTCTTATTGTGAAATCCCTGTAGCTTGTGCTTCTTTCATGTGGTCACATCTTGTCCATTGTGCTGATGTGTTCTCTCTGTCATTCCTCTGGATACATAGTAACGGGCTGGTGATCCTGGATACAATGGAGCTGCGTGTGAATGGAGGCTGAGCCCCCGGGAGCCGGCCCGCTGTTTGCAGATTACTATTATTAACTTTGTTTGCACTGAGAACAGATTTTCTTTGGCTTTAAAAGGTTTCATTTTTTCTAATATTTGCCTTTAAAGGGGTCATAGATGTTTCCCAGGAAAAATATTGAGATTAGTGGTAGATGTGATAACAGGACCCCGGGGTTACCAGGAGATGACATCTATTGGGGGTGGCTGGTATCTGATGATCAGGGTGGTCCACTGGCACTGGTTTAATAATACAGTATAATCCCAATTATTTTTCATCTTTTGGACTAGGGAACTCTTTATATTGAACAGCTTGGGGGCAATTTATGTACATATATGCTGGATTATCAGCAGATTGGAATTGGATCTCTTTGACTAGATGAGCAGTTTCTGGACTATCAAGAGCTGAATTAATAGATTTTACCATATAGATTATTAATGGATCCCAGATGTGTGTCATATAGAAGAGGGGGTATAATTTGGTTCACAGCAGCAACCACTGGACAAATTATTGTACAGGAGGAGGAGGTGAGCTGTGACATCCCCTATTATGAATAGTGGATCCTGTGTTATCTTCTGTATTTAGAGGTGTTATCAGTTATTTTACAGGAGGAGGTGAGCTGTGACATCACCTATTGTGAATGGTAGATCCTGTGTTATCTAATGTACATAGAGGAGTTATCAGTCATTGTACAGGAGGAGCAGGAGGTGAGCTGTGACATTACCTATTGTGAATGGTGGATCCTGTGTTATCTAATGTATATAGAGGTGATATCAGTCATTGTACAGAAGGAGGAGGTGAGCTGTGACATCACCTGTTGTGAATGGTGGATCCTGTGTTATCTACTGTATATAGAGGTGTTATCAGTCATTATACAGGAGGAGGTGAGCTGTGATATCACCTATTGTGAATGGTGAATCCTGTGTTATCTACTGTTTCTAGAGGTGTATCAGTCATTGTACAGGAGGAGGAGGTGAGCTGTGACATCACCTATTGTGAATGGTGGATCCTGTGTTATCTACTGTATGTAGAGGTGTTATCCGTCATTGAACAGGAGGGGGAGGAGGTGAGCTGTGACATCACCTATTGTGAATGGTGGATCCGGTGTTATCTGCTGTATACAGAGGTGTTATAAGTCATTGTACAGAAGGAGGAGGTGAGCTATGACATCACCTATTGTGAATCCTGTATTATCTACTGTACCTAGAGGTGTTATTATTAAAGAAGTTTATTGAAAAAAAATCAACCACATTATCAGAGAATGCTCTATTTTAATAAAACAAAATGCAATTGTCCCTAAAATTGCACAAAGAATTGTGCTGTCAAAACTTTACTGTGAAATTTATCGTTTGCAATGCACAATCTATAGTGAAATCCATGACAGCGATGGTTTTCTACACCCCTCCCCCACCCCTGTGTATATAAGTTTACGTCCATACCTGACACAGAGGTATCATTTGGGTTTGGTCATGTGCCAGGTTCGCGGGGACGGTGATTGAGTCTGTTAAATGCATACACCTCCCCCAACCTATTAAGGTGCCCAGTTACTTTTACACCCCAGCGACATTCCTACACTGGTCTACACAGTTTCCAGATCCCAGGCATCATGAATTGCTACTTACACATCTGTATTTCCAAAACATTTATTTTAATTGAAATTCTCACAAAAAAAGAGCAAAACACATTAAAACTCCATTTTTTTAATCCCAGTAAACAAAAACATTCAAAATGTATATTGCTTAAATAAATCCCCTATACTGATGCCGCAGGGCCTCCTAAATCATCACAGAACAGAGGTGGCGCTGTGGTAATGCAGCAAATAACCACAGTGGATCAGGAAGATCGATCGCTCCAGCTCTGCGATGATTTGATGACAAACTTGAGATAGTAAAAACAAAAGAAATCTGGACTATTTGGAAGCTTCCCTCCGGCATGAGCCAATCTATCGGTGTATGTATCAGTGTATGTATCTTCTGACATAGGCCTGTGCATCAGGAAAGGGGGGAGATAATGTTACACAATGAAGTGCGGGCTCAGAAGGAGTGCGGAGACACAAATATCCTCAACCGGATGATAGAGCTGCCTCTGAAGTTAACCACAGTGTTCACAGATACCATCTCCAGGTCCAACGTCAGGTCTCGGGGCCCTTTAATTGGTCGCGTCATCACCAGAGTGGCGCTAATGGGTCCAGTTTGCTGATAAAATGAGAAATAAAAAGTAATTTTGAGTTGTGATGGTCCCAAATAAATAGAAAATGGTGGTCTCCAACCTGACACTCCTTAATATCATGCTGGGTGTTGTAATTAAAGAGCACGGATGAATACTGCAAGGATCCGACGGCCACTGATTTTCTAGGTTGTTATAAGCTAGTATGAGGCCTTTCATGTTTTCATGTACATAGTAAAGTTCTCAGAAAGTGGAAAAATCCAATAATAATAAATGATGTGGACAAACGTGCCTATAAATATAAACCCAGCGCACGTCACAACCGTGTGTACACACAGTGCAGCAGCGGAAAACTCATCAAGAACACAAACAGCGCAAAATACACAGCGCACTGGGCCGGGTCACACACTGCATGACAGATCTACTGTAGGGAATGTACAATGATGGGGGTTGTAGTATAGTAAAGAGTAAATTTGATTTGAATTCTGGTTTTCATCCCCAGTGGCCTGGTTATATTAGGGGTTATAGTTCTCTAGGTTTAATAGAAGTATAGGATTTTCATGTTGGTGGTGTATGGTGTATAATAAAACCTATAAAATTTTATTTTACTCTACAGTTGTCTCCAGAAGTTTTGAGACTGAAAGGTTTTGGTTTTCACATTTTGCCTCTTCAGTCTTTTTGCACTTTTAGTCGGATGTTTCTATGGTTATAAATATATATAAAGTTTTTACACTTCTTGACAAATCCATGAACTTTCTGTGATTGCTCAGTATTCCCAGCAGCGCTGCCCCTTATTCCCCAGACTCCAGCCCTTCGCCTAGCAGCTGGATATCTGCTTCTGGGCAGATCCTGACTGATGGCCGCCCGTTCTTGTGCCATCAAAGCTCGGCGTAATCACAATTTCATGGTTTTTGCTTGTGTCTTTTTGAGGATGGGATTGAGATACGGGAAGTTTCTGGCCATGGACACAAAATCTCTATGTTTTGCTCACCGAGACACTTCGTTCTCACTTTTGCCTTGTGACCTGGTCTTCATCTTGGGGTAGAAATCATCATCCTAACATTTCCTGGATGATGGGAGATGTTGTTTTTGGAAGAGGTTTATATCCCATCTCTTATTCATGGCCTTAATTTTGGTAAAATTGTGAATAGTCCCCTCTATGATGAGAAGCCCTTCATACATGAATGGTCTCAGGAGGCTTTACTGCTGACAGACACAGGACTCATGGCAGCTTCACCTTTTCTTCTCCGGACAATCATTTTCTCTGATGAAGATCCTCAGACTGTTTGGAACATCTGGAAGAATGATTTGTCTAGAGGACAAAAGGCGAGCGCTGCCATGGGTTCTGTGTCTGCCAGCACTAAAGCCTCCTCCTCCAATCTCGCTGAGAACCTGTGGTCAATCAAAACCCCAACACCTGTGATAACTCCGAGCCTTGGTGAGACAAGAGCAGGCAACCATCAGTCAGGATCTGCCCAGAAGCCAATATTGAGCTGCCAGGCGAAGGGCAGAAGTCTGGAGAATAAGGGGCAACGCTGGGAATAAGACATCACAGAAACTTCATATATTTGTCAATAAAATGTAACAACTGATGGAATGCTGATAATTGTCCTTCATTAACCATAGAAATATCCAACTAAAAGAGCAAAAAACTCTAAAGTAGCAAAATGAGAAATTTTGTTTTTTAGTGTTTCAAAACTTGTATGTTCTTCTTACCCTCATGTAGAATTCTCTGCCCTCATTACCAGACTTTATCTGGAAGATGTAGTAGACCCCGGGATAACGGCTGGTCGCTTGCATCTGGAAGATGTCTGCAGGGACCCTGCTGTTGGACACAATGTCCATGTGCCTGTGGACGATGGTGAAGGGCTGGTCCCGGCAGGTTGGGTTCTCCACAGGACACATACATCGACTATAGGAGGTACAAGATGTACAATGATCACCCAAGTCCTGACATCAGTGCTATAGGGGTCTAAACTGCTGCAATCACTGGAATTGCATCGAGACCATAGATGGGCACTTTGAAATAAAAGATCAAGTGTATCTAATATGCTTGTTATCAATATAGTAAGATGAGGAATTTTCAGCTGGGACCCCTTTCTCCTCTCCCGTGTACCCTATATACGTACTTGTCATTGAGCTGGATATACGGCTCGTCACAGCGCACAGGATCCAAGCACTGAACACTTCCTGGGATATTGAAGCAGGTCTGCTGCGCGGTGCAGCTGTTATTCCTCGTGTCACACTCGTCTATGTCTGGAAGATGGGAATTATATGTAAATCACAGAGTAAAGGTGCAGTGGTCTGCAAGCACAAGACCCCTACTCAACTGGGAGGAAGAGCTGGACCCCTCTTTTCAGGATACATCTTAGGCCGGTTTCACATTAGCGTTTTGAGGAGCTGTGGACTTCCTCCGTGAAGCCCCGCCCTCGGCCGCACCTCCGCCGCTAGCTCCGCCTACTTCTGCATGCGGCCTACGTACCTATGTTTAACATTAGGTATGCAGGTCGTGCGGCTGTATGCAGATGCTTCCGCATGCGTCGTTTTGACGATGCGGCGACCAGCGTAGGACGCAGCTGGTTGCAATTTCTTTTTTTCTCCACATCGTCAAAACGACGCATGCGGAAGCATCTGCAATCTGCATACAGCCGCATGACCTGCGTACCTAATGTTAAAGATAGGTACGCAGGCCGCATGCAGAAGTAGGCGGAGCTAGCGACTGAGGTGTGGCCGAGGGTGGGGCTTCACGGAGGAAGTCCGCAGCCCTCCGCAGCTCCTCAAAACGCTAGTGTGAAACTAGCCTTAACGGGACACAACATGAAAGTTTAGCTGCAGAAACGCAGTATGTTGCAAAAGGGTGAAATTCACAAAAAACATAATGCTGGTTGATTACCATTCTCCTCCATAACGCTGGTAATGTATTCTGCAAAATCTGCTGCATATTTAACCGGTATCATTGTTCCCCAATGGGCTAGAGGCCTTTCATTTTTGGCTTCAAATCATGGGATAAAGGAATTTACGCTTTGAAACTTAATTTTTTTGCTGCTCTTTTACATATAAAATTAATTGACTTAGTAAATAAATCTCGTACTTACTGTTCAAGATATTCAGCTCTATGCTCAACTGTGGGTCTCCATGGTTACATTCTACAGCGTGGACCAGAACTGTGCTGCTTACTACAGACCAGTCACTCTTCCCTTCATCTGAACACCTGGAACGCTCGGTCCACCCCCGTCTAATCTCTCAGATCACTTTCTTGTTGACCCTCTACAATCTGGTTTCCGCTCTTCACACTCTACTAAAACTGCCCTCACTAAAGTTGTTGATGATCTATTAACAGCAAAATCCAATGTTCACTGATCCCTGCTGATTCTCCTGGATCTCTGCCGTATCTGAAATTGTGGATCACCAGCTCCTCCTCACTATGCTCTGCTCCATCGGCCTCAAGGACACAGCCCGCTCCTGGTTCTCCTCCTATCTCTGACACCTTCACAGTATCTTTTGCCGGCTCTTCTTCCCCTAATCTTCCCATTATTAATCTGGTTCCTCAAGGCTCAGATCTAGGTCCTCTCCTCCTCTTCTTATATACTGCCCCTATTAGACGAACCATCAGCAGATTTGATTTCCAGCATCATCTCTATACTGATGACACCGAACTATACACCTCTTCACCTGACATCACCCTTACTTTAAAACAAAATAACAGGGATTGTCAGTCCACTGTTTCTAACATCATGTCCTCCCTCTTTCCGAAAATGAATCTCTCAAAAACTGAACTCCTTGTGTTTCCTCCCTCTACTAACCTACCTATGCCCGACTTTGCAATATCCTTGGGTGGTGTAACTATAACTCCTAAGCAGCATGCTCGCTATCTTGGGGTCATATTTTGACACAGAACGTTCCTTTATTCCCACATATCCAATCACTACTCACTTGTGTCACCTGCATCTTAAAAACATCTCCAGAATCCGATTTTTTCTCAAACTGCAAAAACTCTTACTGTTGCTCTTATCCATTCTTGTCTGAACTACTGCAACTCTCTTCTGATCGGTCTCCTCCTCACCAAACTCTCTCCTCTCCATTCCGTCGTGAATGCAGCAGCCAGGGTCGTATTTCTATCAGGCGGCTTCACCAACTCCTCTACCATGTGCCAGTCATTACACTGCTTACCCATTTGCTACCGAATACAATACAAACTCATCTTTTTCACACACAAAGCTCTACACAGTTCTGCACCATCCTGTAGTTCCTCCCTCATCTCTGTCTATTGCACTACACGTGCCCTCCGTTCTGCAACGGATTCAAGACTAAGGCTAGTTTCACATTTGCGTTTAAAAATGCAGCGTTTAAAACGCTAACGCAGGTGGTGAAAAAAACGCATGTAAACGTGTGCAAACGCTGCGTTTTTAGACGCATGCGTTTTCGCATGTGGTAAAAAAACCGCGGCTTTTTCCGCGTTTACATGCGTTTTTTCCTGCGTTTGCGTTTTTGAAACGCATGTTGAGAAGTGTGTGACAGCTGCCAATCATCAAAATGAACAAAACACACTATAAATAGAAATAGCTAGGGTTGGGGTTAGGATCCCTAGGGTTAGGGGTAGGGTACTAGGGTTAGGATCCCTAGGGTTAGGGGTAGGGTTAGTATCCCTAGGGTTAGGGGTAGGGTTAGGATCCCTAGGAGTAGGGTTAGGATCCCTAGGGTTAGGGGTAGGGTTAGGATCCCTAGGGTTAGGGGTAGGGTTAGGATCCCTAGGGTTAGGGTTTGGATCCCTTTATCACCTTGATGGTGGGGGGTGGCTTATCAGTGTGTATTCTTGTTTTTTTCTATGGAAACGCATGCGTTTAAAAACGCAACCAAACGCATGTGCTTAAAAACGCATGCGTTTACATAGACAACAATCCGTTTTTTTTTGCGGCAAAAAACCGCATGCTTTTTGCAGCAAAAAAAGCCTCTAGAAATTACTACATGTTGCATTTCCGCAACAAAACGCAAGCATAGAAACGACGCATGCGTCGTCAAACGCGGCAAAACGCATACAAAAAATGCGTTTTTAATGTTAAATATAGGAAAAAAAACGCATGCGTTTTTTTGCGCTAAAACGCAGCGGCAAAAAAATGCAAATGTGAAACCAGCCTAACATCCTTCATAATCCGAACCTAGCATCTCCTTCTCTAGTGTTGCACCAGTTTTCTGGAATGCACTACCCCAAACGTTCTCACTAATATCTAGCCCCCATGTTTTTAAGCGTGCTTTAAAAACACAACTGTTTACAGACAAGCCTATCACCTCGTCTCACCAACCTAACGTAATATGAAACCCCTTATTTATTATAATGATGGCTGGACTGTACATAACAAGCACGTTCTACCTATTGTGTCCCCTTATTTCCTTATAGATTGTATCTTGCGAGCAGCAGGACCCTCACTCCTCCTGTATCTGTGGAAATGTGTTCCATTGTATTGTTTCTATTGTCTGTACATGTCCCTGATTAAAGGTACCTTCACACTAAACGATATCGCTAGCGATCCGTGACGTTGCAGCATCCTGGATAGCGATATCGTTTAGTTTGACACGCAGCAGCGATCAGGATCCTGCTGTGATATCGCTGGTCGTTGAACAAAGTTCAGAACTTTATTTGGTCGTCAGATCGGCGTTTATCGTCGTGTTTGACACCAAAAGCAACGATACCAGCGATGTTTTACACTGGTAACCAGGGTAAACATCGGGTTACTAAGCGCAGGGCCGCGCTTAGTAACCCGATGTTTACCCTGGTTACCAGTGTAAAATGTAAAAAAAACAAACACCACATACTCACCTTCGCGTCCCCCGGCGTCCGCTTCCCACACTGACTGAGCGCCGTAAAGTGAAAGTGAAAGTACAGCACAGCGGTGACGTCACCGCTCTGCTGTTAGGGCCGGCGCTCAGTCAGTGCCGGAAGCGGACGCCGGGGGACGCGAATGTAAGTAAGTATGTACTGTTTGTTTTTTTTACATTTTACGCTGGTAACCAGGGTAAACATCAGGTTACTAAGCGCGGCCCTGCGCTTAGTAACCCGATGTTTACCCTGGTTACCCAGGGACCTCGGCATCGTTGGTCGCTGGAGAGCTGTCTGTGTGACAGCTCCCCAGCGATCAAACAGCGACGCTGCAGCGATCGGCATCGTTGTCGCTATCGCTGCAGCGTCGCTCAGTGTGAAGGTACCTTAATTGTAAAGTGCTGTGAAATATGTTGGCGCTATATAAATACAAATCGTCCCTATGTTACACATACATACGCTGAACGAGCTCTTATACTTGGCTCACAGACTTCTTAGGAATTGTTTGTAGTCTGTAACCGTGAGGACACATAACCGTGCTCTCAGACTTCTATGGGCTGCATTAACTTCACTGAAACCCCCTAAAAGCCTATGAGAACCCAGCACAGGAAAAGGGGACCGAGCAGTTACCGTACATCCTCAATAATCCCCAATAGCTTAACAAGCAGCGCATTATTTGTAAGTGACGTCAGCAACAAAGTAGAATTATTTTTCACTCCCTTTCATGACTCTCCTTAGAAGAGGTTTTATACCAAGTGCCCCTGCACCCAGAAACCCACCCTGACACGTCCTGCTGTCATCCAGCAAGGTGTAACCAGACGGACAGCTGCAGTAGTACGAGCCAGGCTGGTTCACACATTCGTGCTGACACAGAAATTCTGACACGCTGCACTCGTCCATATCTGAAAGAGAAGATAATAAACTTCCTTTATCTCTGGAGACTCAAAATGATTTATTAGTCCCAGGTACTGAAAAAAAAGGGGTCACCCAGTGACTGGTCAGAAAAGGATGTTACATTAAAGGGGCTTTCCAGATAAGGCAAGAAACAATTCCTGTAGTCTGTCAGTAAACCAAGACGTGATCCCCAAATGCTTTTATAGCTATAAAATAAACAGCATTCACCCTCCCCAGGTCCAGCACTGGCTCTCCGTCACTGCTTCAGTCTGTGTGTTCTGCCTCTGCAGACAAAAATCACAGAGCAGGGCAGCGGCAGAGCTGTGGAGGGCGAGTGTCTGCTCTGTTCTTAATTTTACAGCTCTAAAAGTATTTGGGGACCACTTTTGTTAAAGTTTAAAAAGCCCCTAAGGAAAAGGCTACAGAGTAACAAGTCTCACATGACAACAATTCTCTGTAAAGTCGCTCTACTATTTTAGAGTTGTAACTTTGCAGTAAAAAAATGGCCAAATCATAGAGAGGTTGTATGAAAGTCACTGTCCCATGTGGCTTATATTGAAGTCTAGGGGGAGTGAGTTGCTTAGGGCCAGAGACAGAAAATCAAACACACTGGAAACATCAACACCTCTACCCCAGTACATTGCAGGTTGCAATGTCACATATAGATGTACTGTCACCTTGTAGCCCTGGACTTATGGGGTACAGACATCAGGTCGGGCAGGACGACAGCTAGTTTGGTATAAGGCCTGTAAATTTCGGCAGAACTTAAAGGTAGACAAAGAGATTAAGGGGTAAAACGTTATAGAAGCATCACAAGAAATATACCTCTCCTATGACTGCATGGGATTTGCAACAGTTGCAACTGACCCTATGGTTATGGCTAGCAGCTTCCTATATGAAAAAGACGTTGTGTTGCAAAAAGTTGCTTTCCTGTGGATTCTGCAGCTAGTTGTTGCCTGCACTCTGCCTGTGACTTGTAGAGGATTGAGATGAGTGCAGTATTTACCGCTGCAGTTTACGCCGTCATCTTCCAGCTCATAACCCGGCTCACAGCGACACAGGTAGGATCCATAGGTGTTCACACAGCTCTGAACACACGGGTTCTCGGTGGTGCATTCATCCACATCTGGAATCAGATATAAGGAGTTGAAATATACAGGGTGACCCAGAAAGGGACAGAGAAGGGGGGAGCGGGACCCTCAGTCTGTAAGAAAGTACATTGAGCCTCCACCGCAATAGCAGCGACTCTACTCGGCCGATCAGAGCCCATATTGGGCTGAGAGACCACAGCTAAAGCTGCTCTGTGGAGTGAGGACCCTCAAACAGCTCTCCATATCTCAGCTTCCCTGACACACATCACATGTAGTCCTGATCAAGACCCCAATCCTCCAGAGTAATCTCTGCTATAAAATGGGTCAGGGACGATGGTTGGCTGACCGCTACGCTGCACATACCTTGGCAAGATCTGCTGTCAGAGTTCAGCACAAATCCAGGGTTACAGGTGCAAGAATAGGATCCTGGCACATTGGCACAAAGCTGCTGGCAGTAGCCATAACGGCATTCATCTATGTCTATAAAAGAAGACAAGAAATAACTGTACTCAGCATTTCCAACGGATTGTAAGCTCTTGGGCTCAGTTTTCTGTATTAGTATTATCCAACTAGTATTACATCTGACAGGGACGGACAGAGTTTCTTCATAGATTTATTAATTATTTTCTAGAAAAAAAGTGAAATTCGAAAGTTGCACCATTTCTTTGCTTGCAGTTGGTGAAACTTTATACTTCTTAGCTGAAGGTTTGCTACAAATTGTCTCCAGTGCAGACCATCATCAGTGAGCTGGACACCTCAGCGGCACACATGTTCTCCTGTCCTGTCTGTTACATTGTATCTGCACTGATACAATGTATCGGTTTGGAGGAGCGATATTTAGCTCACAGAAGGTTGTCTATACTGGATACGCTTGTACAAACATCAAATACAGGCAGGATTAGACCAGGAAAGGAATGTTCCCACTTACTAAAAAGCAAGCAGAGATCTTATAAATGAGGAGGAAATAAGACAGAAAAGGACCCAATTCATCATTTGCATTCTTTAAGTCACTTTTGTCTTGTTGTGATATTTGTTCCTATTTTTTGACATTCTTTTTAGCGGTGCATGCAGGTTAATGAATTTTGCACCAAATAAAAAAAAATACAACTTTTTTCCCTCTTACCTTTTATGCACTTTAGAGAAAAAGTCAGACAATCTGCTAATGTTACACTCACCAGAATTATTTGAAGACGCAAAACTGGCAAATAAAAAACCCCTCTAGGTTTGACTGGAGTACATTTGGGCAATAATGTTATGACTTTTTAAAACGTTGCAAACAATTATTTATCTGCAAACATTTGGATTATAAAAAAAACGCTGTCAATCGTAAACAGAGGTAACAATTACAGATGAATGAGTTGAAAAAAAAGTAACAATAGGGCAAATTAAAATAAGAAATTTGCAAAACAAAACAGCCTTAAAAATAGATAAAGGCACAAATACAATAATGAATCCGGCCCAAAGTCTAAAATAGTAAAGGTACATTAAACACTGACCAACATACTAATACACAGATACCAATAGTCATCATGTGACCGTGAACCACTCTATTTTAGTTTATACTTTTTTGTATTTAAACCTTAAATTTGTAAATTCACACTAAGATTAGGCATTAGGATAGGCTCATTATGTTTTGGTTGTTTTGGTATGTTATGTGCAGAGCCTCAGGTTAACTGGGCAGCTATGGGGGGCGGTTAGAGTTGGCGCAGGTGGTGGGTTACCATGTATTCCTTTTTGTTTTCTGGTTTTTTTAACTTGTTTGTAGATAATTTTGTCCCATAATGTTGCATAAATAGTTATAGATATCTGGGGAATACGCTTTATTTTGCAATTTTCCATTGTAACTGGGGCACCCATAGGAGTCACCAAGAGGGAAACAGCCCTCATTGGTGAGATCAGTCACTGGCTGCGCTATGTAGAATACACAGAAGAGGTTAAAACTAATTTTATTTTCTTTCAGGACTGCAGGAACATTAAAACTGCAATGACAAAATGAAGCCACAGGGTCTGCGCTGCCTGCAGTCATGGTAAGTGGTTGTTAGGGGAATAACTTATAGGGTCCGGGCTACTGTTAAAATGTAGAAGAAAAAAATGAAATAGTAAATATGAATATATTTTTTTCCTACCCAGTAGCATCATAATTTGTTAACCAAAATCAGGAGTAGAAAGTATACAGATAGAATAGCGCAGTGTGAATGAGGTTTGAATGTAATAAATGGTGTAGTTCTCCATCTACTGGGGAAAGTAAGGAACAGCATAAAGCACTCCAAAATATCTGGCAACTCAGATAAGAGACAGCTCCGCAGACTATAGAAATGTAAATGCAATAATACAGGATCAGTAATGTAATGTATGTACACAGTGACTGCACAAGGAGAATAGTGAGTGCAGCTCTGGGGTATAATACAGGATGTAACTCAGGATCAGTAATGTAATGTGTGTACACAGTGACTGCACCAGCAGAGTAGTGAGTGCAGCTCTGGAGTATAATACAGGATGTAACTCAGGATCAGTAATGTAATGTATGTACACAGTGACTGCACAAGGAGAATAGTGAGTGCAGCTCTGGGGTATAATACAGGATGTAACTCAGGATCAGTAATGTAATGTGTGTACACAGTGACTGCACCAGCAGAGTAGTGAGTGCAGCTCTGGAGTATAATACAGGATGTAACTCAGGATCAGTAATGTAATGTATGTACACAGTGACTGCACAAGGAGAATAGTGAGTGCAGCTCTGGGGTATAATACAGGATGTAACTCAGGATCAGTAATGTAATGTGTGTACACAGTGACTGCACCAGCAGAGTAGTGAGTGCAGCTCTGGAGTATAATACAGGATGTAACTCAGGATCAGTAATGTAATGTATGTACACAGTGACTGCACAAGGAGAATAGTGAGTGCTGCTCTGGCGTATAATACAGGATGTAACTCAGGATCAGTAATGTAATGTATGTACACAGAGACTGCACCAGCAGAATAGTGAGTGCAGCTCTGGAGTATAATACAGGATGTAACTCAGAATCAGTAATGTAATGTATGTACACAGTGACTGCACCAGCAGAATAGTGAGTGCAGCTCTGGAGTATAATACAGGATGTAACTCAGGAACAGTACAGGATCAGTAATGTAATGTATGTACACAGAGACTGCACCAGCAGAATAGTGAGTGCAGCTCTGGAGTATAATACAGGATGTAACTCAGAATCAGTAATGTAATGTATGTACACAGTGACTGCACCAGCAGAATAGTGAGTGCAGCCCTGGAGTATAATACAGGATGTAACTCTGGATCAGTAACGTAATGTATTAATTCAGTAACTCCAATTTATATGTAGATTATTTCTATATATGTTTGTTTAGATGTAAAATTAGTATATATATAAAAATCTCTTCTGTTTACAGTCTCTTTACCTTATATAATAATGATAAAATATTTGTTGTATTTTATGTACAGTGTATATAATCATCAGAGGCAGTAATCCTGTACCCAACTCATCCTGCCGTTTGCTGAGAAGCAGATACAACTGTGTCAAGTGTGGACAATACCCTGGACTCCAGACTGATACATTGTAGCAAATCAAATAAGAACTTATTCAGCCTCTGTCCCCTGATGATGCCAGATCTCTGGTGAAACGTGTTGGGGAGGCTTAATCAGCAGCAGTCAGTGTGTATGGTCTTATAATTAATAAGGAAGTTAGTTAGCGGCCGCACCAACTAATACTCCTTACTGTATTGAACTAATGGATTAAGGGGAAGGCAAGTCATCATGGTGGGGTTAGTATGAGAGAAGGTGCATATCACCCTCCACCCCCCTCCTATTATACACACTGACCTACGCAAATTTTAATTCTTTTTCATTTATAAAAATTAATTAAAAGTTATATTTTAATGGTCTTTAGTTAGCGATCAGTTGTCAATCGGCAAATTGTAATGGCTGATCTTTTCCACTCACAGAGCATTGTCTACACTGGATGGAATTGTATCCGCTTCTCAGCAAAAAGCATGAAGGACTTTCTACAGGATTACTGCCTCTGAATGGATAAAAGAATTATCTTATTCATTTACAGCAAGCAGAGGTCATGGATCTAGTGAAGGGTTGAAACAATAAGCAGTCAAAATCATAGAACACTAACAATACGGAGATAAATCCACATATAAATAAAACTTGACAGGAAACCCCTTTAATGTTTTAGACTGCAGTTTATGGGATGGTGACGGCTCCATTCTTTGTACCACGCTCTGCCATATGTTACAACTAGATAAACAAGGAGAACAATGATGATCTGTGCAGGAGTTTAGGACCAAAGTGCAGGTTCAGAGATGAATCTAGAACATTATAAGAGGAAGTAATCTCTGGAGATGGAGATCCTGTATTATTACAGCTGTTCCTCTTATAATTGGCAGGGCCATCTTCCCACAGTCTAAATGCAGAAGACACTATAAGGAGGAAGTGTTCAGTGCTTGCTTCACTCCGCAAGGGGCGACAGAGCAAAGAAAAAGTTTCACCCCCTGGAAAGAGCATATAAAATAATGGGGACCGGCAAAACATGTGCCGCCATATTACTCCAGGGCGCTCACTGTACTGTCCGGGGTAATATTGGTTAGTGCCACAAAGTAGCAGTTCTTTACACAGAAAATTTTGTGCCCCAAAAATACTGTACTTCAGTAATAAATCTGACACATCTTACCTCTCCTTTAATTTTCAAAGCTGTTAATAAAAAAAAGCGTAAAAAGTTTCAAAAACATAATTAATGATTATTAGGATTCTGCATTATGCTGCTGTCCCTCCATAGTGACCCATCACTTCTGCAGGGCATAGGCGTAGCACAGACCCTTGTTCCATCCTACCGCCCCCTATCTGGAGGGTCCAGATGTGACCCCCACAGCTCAGAATTCAATCCATTATCTTCAAAGAGACTAAAACAAAATTCTGTTTCATCTGAAGTCGAGAATAAACAAGCAGTAAATCTCATTTCTCCTACGCCTCATTGGGGGACACAGACCGTGGTAGCTTTCTGTCTTTCTGCAACAAAACAGATCCCAATGATCTAACGGTATGCAATAGGGAAGAACTACATGTGAAAAACATCCTGCGAGGTGGTCCCTACTTGCAGTTTTGTTGCAGAAAGACAGAAAGCTACCACGGTCTGTGTCCCCCAATGATTGGCTCGGAGAAAAAGATTTTACGGTAAGTAAACAAAAATCTCCTTTTATGTGGTCTGTGAAGACTCGTGAATCCAGATGAAAGTCGCGGTTACTGTTTAAAATCCAATTGGCCCTAAGTATCTTGAAGTAGAAGCAGCCGGAGGAGGAGACACCTGCAAATCTTTACACACTCCATGAACCAGAAGTATCCATGGATGTTACATGGATTGTTACATTTGTATCTGCTGCCAGTTTTCTGCATATGGCTCTGCTTAACATTAGTTATACCCATTTCTCCCCTTAAAGGGGATTGAATTGGGAAAAAACAGCGCCACACCTGTCCTCAGGTTAAGTGTGGTATTGCAAACTCAGTTATTGCAATTTCATGAAACAGAATTTGAACAAAGATGTCACCGTCCACTCTCTGTAGCTCCTCTGGAAAGGTTAAGAACAAGCTGACCGTCTATGTACGGAGCTGATTGGAGCACATTGTTTGTAACAATCAGCAGACGGACAACAGGCCCGGCTAAAAAAAATGCGATCAAATAATGAAAATCACAAACACTGAATATACAGGGTTTTATTATTAAATGCACAGAAATTTTTACCGAAGTCATATTTGAGAACACTGTTGCAACTTTTTACAGTTTGTCGGTATGTCACTGTTCTTAAAAGTAGATGGAGCTTTGTCAGCCCCCAGAGTTAATATAATTTGTGCCAAAATCCGGTGTTCTTCATAGCAGAAACCTACACCAACTAAGATGTCACATGCAGGCCAAAAAATGCTTCAAATTAATTGTCACGTGTGCGTCGCGCCTTGTAACAAATCTGCTGTGTCTTACTCCAGTGGGATTCATTGGTTACGACTGTCATAAAATACTTTATTTCTAAGATTAAAGGAAAAAAATGAACTCACCCAGACATTGCCCCTCCAGTAGCCAGTATCCCTCCGTGCAGGAGCAGGTGTAGCCGCCCTCTGTGTTGATACACACCTGGGTGGGGTTACAGTGATGGGAGTCGCTCACACATTCGTCAATATCTGCAAAGAGAAAATATCCACATGCAGAGGGCTGGGACACAGGATGAGGGGGTCTTCCTATTCCACTAGGCGAGGCTATGCTTATCCCATGTATTAGATTGGGCCTTGAGCTACTATCAGCAGTGGTGCTGCTCTGGGTACAAATCAGCCAGGTCTTTTTTTTTTTTATGTGCTGGACAATCCCTTTAATTAATCACAGATAAATTGATTACTTTCAATAGATTTCTAGCATCAGTCACAGCCAGAGCTGCAGTTTATCCAGCCGCCACCGACAGGCATGTGATCTGCGGCCTGTCGCCACAGTCTTCTGAGCTCCCACCATGCCTTTGGGGAGGGCAGGCAAGTATGACCTGACAGCAGGACAGTTTAGCTGGACCCACGGTGCTCAGTCGTCTTGCTCTGATCTGTTACCCAGATGTTAAAACAGAATCAGTCAAAACAACTCATTACATGGCGTTTCCGGTAATTCGCCGCTTTCCTGCCAATCGATGTCGCAACAGCAAATTGCGATTCTTGTGCAACAAGCGAAAATCAGATCTCAAACTCCGGCGTTCAACACATTCCAATGATATTCTGGCTGTCAGCAGTCCCATGCGAATCCCACAGAAAGGGAAGGGGCACTTTCCAGGGAATAGATGCTATCGAGGTGAAGTCATTCGCTTTCTTAATGACGCTAAAAGCGTCTTTCATAGTCTTAAGTGACTGGCGGCGACCGCCATAATACAATCCTATGTGTGAAAATATACAGACATCTGGGAATGGGCCAATGGCTGCATTACTCTTTCCCCTCTTTTTTTCTAGCTTTCTTTTCTGACCTCATGGCCAGAAGAGGGCAGCAGGCAGAGTCACGTTCCTTTACAATGTCCCTGCGGCTATATTATGGCAGCATAGTCCCTATAATAACATTTATTCACTGAAAACAAGTGTAGAAATAGATCTCCCAATCTGACCACAAATAAACCAATGCCTCAGAGGGCTGCAGCATCCTCACTAGGGGAACTCAGCCAATATATCAAAAGCAGTGCACAACCCTCACTCACAGGTAGCAGTTGTACTATTCTAGCAGCGCTCATCGCCTACTTTGTGCACCAAAATTAAGATTTCATATAATAGAGGGTGTTCTAGATCTTGGCTGGTCATTTATAGCACATACAATACCGGCCATCACCTCTGCAGAACACAAATAACTTACATAGACATCAATGCAGTAGCACTCCCTACTCAGCATCTAGGCAACTACTATCTTTCCACTGCAGGTATGTGAGGGGTGAAAGGTTTGGGGATTTGCAGATTGCACAGCCTATACACATATTAAAAATATATAAAGTTTGCTTTTGGTTCAGTCATATCGGCAGATATTTTTTTTCTACACTGAAAGCACTGGAAGAGTAACGGCGCCTGCTGCAGCCAAAACAAGCAGCCGTGTGTCAGTCTAAAGAGCGCTAAACTCTCCAAGAGCTGAGAGTAATTTGGGAAACTCTAGAGACACCTGGAGAGTGCCCAGCCCCAGAAAGTCATCGTCTGCCTTTTCTCCACTGGCCTAAGCCAGATCTGATAATACAGCGAATGAGGATTTGGGGATCGGTGAAAGAATCTGACAAAACTCTAAAACAGGGTCCAAGCCTAAAAATGTCAGGGAGATAAGACTACAAGGAAAACATGTGTCACGGCATAGGAGGGGCTCACAAAGCCAGGGTAGCGATTGTCAGGCTTGAAGAGGTTTAACACAGCAGGGGTGAGGCTTTGAGGCTTACCAGGCAATACAAATTTTAATACAGCAGGGGTGGGGTTACCAGGCAGGAAGAGGTTTAACATGGCAGGAATGGGGCTTATCAGGGGTTAAAACAGCAGGCGTGGGGCTTATAAGACAAAAAGAAGGTTTAACAGTAGGGGAAGGGCTTATCAGACAGGTTTAACACTGCTGGGTTAGGGTAATCAGACCAGAAGAGGTTTAACACAGTATTGGTGGGGCTATCAGACAGGTTTAACACAGCAGTGTGGGGCTTATTAGACAGGTCTAACACAGCAGTGATGGGGTTATCAGACCGGAAGACGTTTAACACTGCAGGGGTGGGGCTATCAGGCAGGTCTAACACATCAGGGGTGGGGCTTATCAGACAGGTATAACAGCAGGGGTGGGGCTTATCAAACAGGTATAACAGCAGGGGTGGGGTTATCAGACTGAAAGAGGTTTAACACAGTAGTGGTGGGGCTTATCAGACAGGATTAACACAGCAGTGGTGGGGCTTAGACAGGTCTAACATCAGGGGTGGGGCTTATCAGACAGGTATAACAGCAGGGTTGGTGCCTATCAGACAGGTATAACAGCAGGGGTGGGGCTTATCAGACAGGTATAACAGCAGGGGTGGGGCTTATCAGACTGAAAGAGGTTTAACACAGTAGTGGTGGGGCCTATCAGACAGGTTTAACACAGCAATGGTGTGGCTTATTAGACAGGTTTAACCCAGCAGTGGTGGGGCTTATCATACAGGTTTAACACAGCAGTGGTGGGGCTTATCAGACAGGTTTAACACAGCAGTGGGGGGGCTTATCAGACAGGTTTAACACAGTAGAGGTGGGGCTTATCAGACAGGTTTAATATAGTAGGGGTGTGGCTTATCAGACAGCTTTAACATAGTAGGGGTGTGGCTTATCAGACAGGTCTAACAGGAGGGGTGGGGCTTATCAGACAGGTTTAACACAGTAGAGGTGGGGCTTATCAGACAGGTTTAATATAGTAGGGGTGTAGCTTATCAGACAGCTTTAACATAGTAGGGGTGTGGCTTATCAGACAGGTTTAACACAGGAGGGGTGGGGCTTGTCAGACAGGTTTAACACAGCAGGGGTGGGGCTATCAGACAGACTTAGCACAGCAGGGGTGGGGCTTATCAGACAGGTTTAACACAGTAGGGGTGGGGTTATCATCAGACCAGGAGAGGTTTAACAGCAATGGCGGGTCTCATCACAGATAGAAAGAGTCTAACACACAACAGGGGTGGGAGAAACAGGAAACAGTTTAGCACAGCAGGACGAGACATGTCCAGAAAAAAAAGGAATTCACCACAGTGAAGGCATGGCTTAGGATATAAAAGAGATAAGTTATTTAATACAGCAGGGGTGGGACTTAACACAGATGGGAAAAGAATAAAAGCAGGGGTTGGGGTTGTCACAGATACGCAGAGATTCAATTTCCCATCAGAGGCTTCAGTATCCCAATCACTGAACAGTCCCGTGTTATTGGTCACTTACCCACACACTGACTGTTCTCATCCATCTGGTACCCAAAGCGACAGATGATTGGTCTCAGTGGCGAGGGGAAGTTGGGCGCTGTAAGAGGTGGAGCCAGAGGAGAAGCCGCAGCAGGAAGATAGGGGTTTCGGAAGGGTGATCTGTATAAAGTGTTGGTCCTGGGGATACAGAGGTAGCCTCCATTTTGATTCACACACACCATATCACCGCGGCAGGCGTCCGGGATGGTCCGACATTCATCTATGTCTAGAGACAGAACTGTAGTCATTGCAAAGACAGGATAAAAAGGCAGCTTCTTCGTATAGGGAGGTACACAGAGATGTGGCCCCTGCAAGGACTAGCAATTATCGCAATTATTACTCTCCTCCAGCAGCTATTGGGAGGTGACCGAGAACAAAGTGGACAGACAGTAACTGCAGGATCTGATCGATCAGTAACTATGGAAACACATAGGTCTGCATAAGAGCTGTATACATAAAATGCTAGGATTGTAATCAAGGCCTTTTTGGAAAGTGCTTTACTTTCTAGTTTATGTGCATTGGCACAGTGTAGCAATGTAGAGCTCTAGAAAAATGAAAAACATGTTCAGTGAGATACAATGAACGGTGAAGACATACGGTGTGTAAATGTTTTTGCATTCGATTCATGAAGCAGGAGGCACCGGATGAACTTCTCAGGTCAGAGCAATTGTTAAGAGTATAGAGGGATATCCAAAAAGTCTCCAAGCAAAATGATTTCTGGAGAAGAAAGGTCAGTATGTGGGTTGCTCATGTGATGCTGACTTCCTGGCTTGCAGCGGTGACCTGTCCCAGCACCACTTACCCAAGCACTCGCCGCTCACTCTGTCCACCTCAAATCCATTGGTGCACTGCTGCTGAGAGTAAAAAACAGAGACAGAGCAACATGAAAATTGACTAATTCCTCACTACCTCCCCATGCTGGTGCAGAAGTATATGCACCACATCTCTAACAATGAAAATATATCTGACTAATGTTGACAAACGGGATATCCTGCATTCGCTCCACCAAAATGACAGTCTGCAGACACAGCTTTGGATGTGACTAGAGCATACAACACCATGTAACTGCAGACAGTACACTGTTATATACAGTGGAGGAAATAAGTATTTGATCCCTTGCTGATTTCGTAAGTTTGCCCACTGACAAAGACATGAACAGTCTAGAATTTTAAGGGTAGGTTAATTTTAACATTGAGAGATAGAATATCAACAATAAAATCCAGAAAATCTGACCCGCTGGGCAGGGGAGCTATCTCATTAATATACTCAACCCTGAATGCATTATCTGAGGATGTAAAACTCAAATATATGATTCAATGGGAAAGAGACTTTAATAGGATAATGTCCCCAATGGAGTGGCAAAAATGTTGCTGCTCTCTCTCTAAAGGTACCTTCACACTGAACAACTTAACAACGATAACGATAGCGATCCGTGACGTTGCAGCGTCCTGGATAGCGATATTGTTGTGTTTGACACGCAGCAGCGATCAGGATCCTGCTGTGACATCGTTGGTCGGAGCTAGAAGGCCAGCACCTTATTTCGTCGCTGGATCACCCGCTGACATCGGCGTGTGTGACGCGGATTCAGCGATGTCTTCACTGGTAACCAGGGTAAACATCGGGTTACTAAGCGCAGGGCCACGCTTAGTAACCCGATATTTACCCTGGTTACCAGTGTAAATGTAAAAAAAAAAAAAACACTACATACTTACATTCCGATGTCTGTCGGGTCCCCCGGCGTCCGCTTCCCTGCACTGTGTCAGCGCCGGCCGGCCGTAAAGCAGAGCACAGCGGTGACGTCACCGCTGTGCTCTGCTTTTACTTTACGGCCGGCCGGCGCTCACAGTCAGTGCGGGAAGCAGACGGCCAGGGACCTGACGGACATCAGAAGGTGAGTATGTACTGTTTTTTTTTTACATTTACAATGGTAACCAGGGTAAACATCAGGTTACTAAGCGCGGCCCTGCGCTTAGTAACCCGATGTTTACCCTGGTTACCCGGGGACCGGCATCATTGGTCGCTGGAGAGCTGTCTGTGTGACAGCTCCCCAGCGACCACACAGCGACGCTGCAGCGATCGGTATCGTTGTCGATATCGCTGCAGCGTCGCTTAATGTGACGGTACCTTAAGGGTAGTCTCCAAACCTCTTTAGTTGAGACATCCATCAAGCTCCTACATAGGACATAGTTGGTTCCGAGCAAATTACATGCCATCTACCCAAATTTATCAGATCGGTGTTTCAGGGGGTGTGGAGCCCTGGGCGACTTAAGGCACATGTGGTGGGATTGCCCGATTGTGTCCGCCCTATGGTTAAAGATTAAATCTATTGTGGAGGAGCTACATGGTGGGATGATTCAATTAGATGCAACGGTGTTCCTACTGGGGGCTAGATACCCGGGCTTCTCCAACAAAGTTCATAATTTAGTAAATCAGCTGTTTCTCGCCACTAAGCTACATATTGCAACGAAATGGAAAACAACTACCCTATCTCTTTCTTCCGTAATTGACAAGATGAACACAATCATGCTTTGTGAACGAATACAAGCTACAAGAGAAGACTCATGGGAGCCTTACTATCAAATATGGAGGCCGTGGATCGAAAGGAACTCTAGCAGCAATCTTGACCAAGTCTTATCACTATCATTATGAGGCCAATTTAGTGTCCGATAGATTTCCTTGGACTCGCCCCTTATGCCCGACCATTGATAGTACTCTGATGCAGTAATGGATCTCTTACTCCCCCCCCCCCCCTCCTCTTGTCTTTTTCAACCACCTGTCCTTGTCTGCGTGTTTAATTGTATTGTTTACTACTATCAAGGTTAACCCCTTCACCCCAAAGCCTGTTTTCACCTAAGTGACACGGCCAATTTTTACAATTCTGACCACTGTCACTTTATGAGGTCATAACTCTGAAACGCTTCAACGGATCCTGGTGATTCTGAGATTGTTTTCTTGTGACATATTGTACTTTATGATAGTGGTAAAACTTCTTCGATATGACTTGCATTTATTTGTGAAAAAAACAGAAATTTGTCGAAAATTATGAAAATTTAGCAATTTTTAAATTTTTCGTTTTTATGCCCTTAAATTAGAGAGTTATATCACATAATATAGTTAATAAACAACATTTCCCACATGTCTGCTTTACATCAGCACAATTTTGGAAACATAATTTTTTTTTGTTAGGGAGTTATAAGGGTTAAAAGTTGACCAGCGATTTCTCATTTTTGCAACAAAATTTGCAAAACCATTTTTTTTACGGACCACCTCACACTTGAAGTGACTTTGAGGGGTCTATATGACAGAAAATGTCCAAAAGTGACACCATTCTAAAAACTGCACCCCTCAAGGTACTCTAAACCACATTCAAAAAGTTTATTAACCCTTCAGGTGCTTCACAGGAATTTTTGGAATGTTTAAAAAAAATTGAACATTTAACTTTTTTTTCACAAATTTTTTACTTCAGATCCAATTTGTTTTATTTTACCAAGGGTAACAGGAGAAATTGGACCAAAAAAGTCGTTGTACAATTTGTCCTGAGTACGCCGATACCCCACATGTTGGGGTAAACCATTGATTGGGCACATGGCAGAGCTCGGAAGGGAAGGAGCGCCATTTGACTTTTCAATGCAAGATTTGCTGGAATTGAGATCGGAGCCCATGTCGCGATTAGAGAGCCCCTGACGTGCCTAAACAGTGGAAACCCCCACAAGTGACACCATTTTGGAAAGTAGACCCTCTAAGGAACTAATCTAGATGTGTGGTGAGCACTTTGAACCTCCAAGTGCTTCACAGAAGTTTATAATGTAGAGCCGTAAAAAAAATTAATATTAATTTTCACAAAAAATGATCTTTTTGCCCCAAATTTTTTATTTTCCCAAGGGTAGCAGGATAAATTGGACCCCAAAAGTTGTTGTGCAATTTGTCCTGAGTACGCTGATACTTCATATATGGGGATAAACCACTGTTTGGGCGCATGGCAGAGCTCGGAAGGGAAGGAGCGCCATTTGACTTTTCAATGCAAAATTGGCTGGAATTGAGATCGGAACCCATGTCGTGTTTGGAGAGCCCCTGACGTGCCTAAACAGTGGAAACCCCCACAAGTGACACCATTTTGGAAAGAAGACCCCCTAAGGAACTTATCTAGATGTGTGGTGAGCACTTTGAACCTCCAAGTGCTTCACAGAAGTTTATAATGTAGAGCCGTAAAAAAAATTAATATTAATTTTCACAAAAAATGATCTTTTTGCCCCACATTTTTTATTTTCCCAAGGGTAGCAGGATAAATTGGATGCCAAAAGTTGTTGTGCAATTTGTCCTGAGTACGCTGATACTTCATATATGGGGATAAACCACTGTTTGGGCGCATGGCAGAGCTCGGAAGGGAAGGAGCGCCATTTGACTTTTCAATGCAAAATTGGCTGGAATTGAGATCGGAACCCATGTCGTGTTTGGAGAGCCCCTGACGTGCCTAAACAGTGGAAACCCCCACAAGTGACACCATTTTGGAAAGAAGACCCCCTAAGGAACTTATTTAGATGTGTGGTGAGCACTTTTAACCCCCAGTTGTTTCACTAAAGTTTAGAATGTAGCGCTGTGAAAATCAAAAAATCATTTTTTCTTTCCACAAAATGATGTTTTAGCCCGCAATTTTTTTTCCCCCAAGGGTAACAGGAGAAATTGGACCACAAAAGTTATTGTCCAATTTGTCCTGAGTACGCTGATACCCCATACATTGGGGGGAACCACTGTTTGGGCGCACGGCAGAGCTCGGAAGGGAAGGAGCGCCGTTTGAAATGCAGACTTAGATGGATTGGTCTGCAGGTGTCATGTTGCATTTGCAGAGCCCCTGATGTACCTAAACAGTAGAAACCCCCCACAAGTGACCCCATATTGGAAACTAGACCCCCCACGGAACTTATCTAGATGTGTTGTGAGAACTTTGAACCAACAAGTGTTTCACTACAGTTTATCACGCAGAGCCATGAAAATAAAAAAAATTTTTTTTTCCACGAAAATTATATTTTAGCCCCCACATTTTTATTTTCCCAAGGGTAACAGGAGAAATTGGACAACAAAAGTTGTTGTCCAATTTGTCCTGAGTACGCTGATACTTCATATATGGGGATAAACCACTGTTTGGGCGCACGGCAGAGCTCGGAAGGGAAGGAGCGCCGTTTGAAATGCAGACTTAGATGGATTGGTCTGCAGGTGTCATGTTGCATTTGCAGAGCCCCTGATGTACCTAAACAGTAGAAACCCCCCACAAGTGACCCCATATTGGAAACTAGACCCCCCACGGAACTTATCTAGATGTGTTGTGAGAACTTTGAACCCCCAAGTGCTTCACTACAGTTTATAACGCAGAGCCGCGAAAATAAAAAATATATTTTTTTCCACGAAAATTATATTTTAGCCCCCATGTTTTTATTTTTCCAAGGATAAGGCTGGTTTCACACTTGCGTTTTTTTTAAAAACGCATGTGTGAAAAAACGCATGTAATCGCGGTAAAACGCATGCGTTTTTTTAGACGCATGCGTTTTTATAGAAAAACACAAGAAAACAAGAAAAAAACAAAAAACCCTAACCCTACCCCTAACCCTACCCCTACCCCTAACCTGAAATACGTGGCACTGAAATACGTGGCACTGAAATACGTTTATATACGTATATACGTATATAAGTGCCACGATATTTCAGTGGCCACGTATATAAGTGCCACGTATATAAGTGCCACGTATATAAGTGCCACGTATATAAGTGCCACGTATATAAGTGCCACGTATATAAGTGCCACGTATTTCATGTACATGCCACGATATTTAAGTGCCACGTATTTAAGTGCCACGTATTTAAGTGCCACGTATTTAAGTGCCACGTATTTAAGTGCCACGTATTTAAGTGCCACGTATTTCACGTAAATGCCACGATATTTCAGTGCCACGTATTTCACTGAAATACCGTGGCACTTAAATACGTGGCACTGAAATATCGTGGCACTGAAATATCGTGGCACTGAAATATCGTGGCACTGAAATATCGTGGCACTGAAATACGTGGCACTGAAATACGTGGCACTGAAATACGTGGCACTGAAATACGTGGCACTATGACTGTCAGAAAATGTTCATTAAACGGTTAGGGATGAGTTTAGGGGTAGGGTTAGGGTTTGGATCCCTTTATCACCTTGATGGTGGTGGGTGACTTTTCAGTGTGTTCTGTTTTTTTTCTATAAAAACGCATGCGTTTTTAACGCAAACAAACGCGTTGAGATCGGACGCCATGTCGCGTTTGGAGAGCCCCTGATGTGCCTAAACAGTGAAAACTCCCCAATTCTAACTGAAACCCTAACCCCAACCCCAACCCTAGCCCTAACCCTAGTCCTAACCCTAGCGCTACTTTCACACTAGCGTTTTTTTGCATACGTCGCAATGCGTCGTTTTGGCGAAAAAACGCATCCTGCAAAGTCATCTGCAGGATGCGTTTTTTCCCCATAGACTAACATTAGCGACGTATTGACACACGTCGCAAGCGTCGTGCGACGGTTGCGTCGTGTTGTGGCGGACAGCCGGCAGCAACAAACGTTACATGTAACTTTTTTTGTGCCGACGGTCCACCATTTCCGACCGCGCATGCGCGGCTGGAACTCCGCCCCCACCTCCCCGCACCTCACAATGGGGCAGCGGATGCGTGGAAAAACAGCATCCGCTGCCCCCGTTGTGCGGCGCTTGCACAGTATGCGTCGGTATGTCGGGCCGACGCAGCGCGACGGCCCCGTACCGACGCTAGTGTGAAAGTAGCCTAACGGGAAAATGGAAATAAATATATTTTTTAAAATTTTATTATTTTTCCTAACTAAGGGGGTGATGAAGGGGGATTTGATTTACTTATATAGCGTTTTTTGGGCGGATTTTTATGGTTGGCAGCCGTCACACACTAAAAGACGCTTTTTATTGCAAACAATAGTTTTTGCATCACCACATTTTGAGAGCTATAATTTTTCCATATTTTGGTCCACAGAGTCATGTGAGATCTTGTTTTTTGCGGGACGAGTTGACGTTTTTGCTGGTACCATTTTCGGGTACATGACATTTTTTGATCGCTTTTTATTCCGATTTTTGGGAGGCGGAATGAACAAAAACCAGCAATTCCTGAAATTCTTTTAGGGGGGGCGTTTATACCGTTCCGCGTTTGGTAAAAAGGATAAAGCAGTTTTATTCTTCGGGTCAGTACGATTACAGCGATACCTCATTTATATAATTTTTTTATGTTTTGGCGCTTTCACACAATAAAAACTATTTTATATAAAAAAATAATTGTTTTTGCATCGCTTTATTCTGAGAGCTATAACTTTTTTATTTTTCTGCTGATGATGCTGTATGGCGGCTTTTTTTTTGCGGGACAAGATGACGTTTTCAGCGGTACCATGGTTATTTATATCCGTCTTTTTGATCGCGTGTTATTCCACTTTTTGTTTGGCGGTATGAGAATAAAGCGTTGTTTTTTGCCTCGTTTTTTTTTTTTTTTTTTTACGGTGTTCACTGAAGGGGTTAACTAGTGATATAGTTTTATAGGTGGGGTTGTTACGGACGCGGCGATACTAAATATGTGTACTTTTATTGTGTGGTGTTTTTTTTATTTAGATAAAGAAATGTATTTATGGGAATATATTTATTTTTTTTTTCTTTATTTAGGAATTTTTTTTTTTTTTTTTTTTACACATTTGGAAAATTTTTTTTTTTACTTTTTTACTTTGTCCCAGGAGGGGACATCACAGATCGGTGATCAGACCGTGTGCATAGCACTCGGTCTGATCACCGATGTGACAGGCACGTTCCACAGGCTTGCCGGCGCCTGCTATGAGGATTCTCAGCAGACGCCGGCAAGCAGGGTCATCTTATGACCCGGAAGGAGTCCCGCGGCCATCTTGGATCCGGGGACTCCTTCCAGGTCACCGGAACAGCGCGATCTCATCGCGCTGCTCCGGTGGGAGAGCGCAGGGAGCCCCCGTCCCTGCGCGATCCCCCTCTATGCCGCTGTCACTATTGACAGCGGCATCAGAGGGGTTAAATGCCCGCGATCGGCGACAGCGCCGATCGTGGGCATTGCTGCGGGGTGTCAGCTGTCATATACAGCTGACACCCGCACCCGATCACCGCGGCGCTCAGCGCGAGACCGCGGTGATCGGGGCGCCGTACTAGTACTGCGGCTGGCACTAATGCAGTGCCGGCAGCGCCGTACTAGTACGGCGCATGTCACGAAGGGGTTAATACAGAATTTGACTGCACTTGTGTATATTCCCCTGCGTGGGATTTTGTTGTGAAACTTTCTTGGTTTTTCTTTGAAAAATAAAAACACGTTGAAACTAAAATCCAGAAAATCACATTGTATAAATTATATAAATTTATTTGCATTTTGCAGTGATAAATAAGTATTGAGTCCTCTGGCAAACAAGACTTAATACTTGGTGGCAAAACCCTTGTTGGCAAGCACAGCAGTCAGACGTTTTTTGTAGTTGGTGATGAGGTTTGCACACATGTCAGGAGGAATTTTGGTCCACTCCTCTTTGCAGATCATCTCTAAATAATTAAGATTTTGAGGCTGTTGCATGGCAACCCAGAGCTTCAACTCCCGCCATAAGTTTTATATGGGATTAAGGCCTGGAGACTGGCTAGGCCACTCCATGATCTTAATGTGCTTCTTTTTGGGCCACTCCTTTCATAGCCACGACCTATTTTTAATGTCCTGGTGGAGGGAAGGAGGTTGACACTCAGAATTTTATGGTACATGGCTCCATCCATTCTCCCGTTGATGCAGTGAAGCAGTCTTGTGCCATTAGCAGAGAAACACCACCAAAAACGGTAATTAGACCTACCGGTAATTGTATTTCCAGGAATCCATCCTGACAGCACCATGGAGGACGTCCTTCTTATCCATAGTGGTACAGGAAATCACGAGAGTTAAAAGGACCCTCCCCCTTCCACCCTTCAGTGATTTTCCAAAGTAACACATCTGGATGGATGCAAAAAGAGAATTTTATTTTGAACATAACTTTTATACAAATGTTACTTCACATAAGTATACAACGTATTTGTAATAGGGAGGGAACTAACAGTGCTGTCAGGATGGATTCCTGGAAATACAATTACCGGTAGGTCTAATTACCGTTTTCCAGGTCACCACCACCTGACAGCACCATGGAGAAGTACCAAAGGAGAATTCTGGTCCTACGGAGGGACTACTGCCTGAAGCACCTTCCTGCCAAAAGCTAGCTGAGAATAGACTACATCTAGCTTGTAATGTTTCGTAAAGGTACTGAGGCTAGACCAAGATGCAGCTCTGCAAATCTGATCTGCCGAGGCCCCCCCCTTTCTCTGCCCATGAACCCGCCATAGCCCTGGATGAATGAGCCTTAAGATTTTCTGGGGGATCCCTACCTTGTGCCTGATAAGCCAGACTAATGGTGGACCTAATCCATCTCGCAATGGTGGATTTTGATGCCTTTCTTCCCTTATTAGGACCCCCATACAAGGACAAAGAGATTGCTATGCTGTCTCCAGGCCCTAGTTGCTTCTAAGTACTTAAGTACCGTCTCCCTGACATCTAGGTTATGGAAAAAACTTTCTTTTTTATTTCTGGGAAACTGGCAAAATGATGGAAGTACTACTTCCTGATTTATATTTGAAGCCGAGACCACCTTAGGAAGGAAACCTGGATTAAGTCTTAAAACAAGTCTATCGTCAAATATCTGTATATAGGGATTTTGGATGGACAAGGCCTGAAGTTCCCCCAGTCTTTTCGCCGATGTAATGGCCACTAGGAAGACTGTCTTGAGGGAAAGATTTACAATGTCTATATCTTTCGCTATAACAAATGGATCTTTACACAACTCGTTAAGGACCAGGTTAAGATCCCAAGGTGGGACTGATTTCCTAATTAAGGGTCTCAACCTTTGAACCGCTCTGGAGAACCGAGCTATCCAAGGGTGGGAAGCTAGGGTAGAATCATAAAATACACTTAGGGCTGCCACCTGGACCCTCAAAGTACTTGGTCTAAGACCTTTTTTGAATCCCTGCTGCAAAAAATCAAGAATTTTAGGAATGTCAGGGTGGTCAACATCGACTGTTGTGTCTCCACAAAAACTGCAGAATTTTTTCCATATCTTTAGATAGATTGCCGAGGTTACTGGCTTCCTACTTGCTTGAAGTATGGATAGGACTCCCTCCGAGAGCCCTTTTGCGTTCAGGATCTGGCACTCAGGATCCAAGCTGCTAATTGGAGGCTTCCTGGGTTCTGATGCAGAATCGGACCCTGGAATAGTAGATCCTCCCTTTCCGGCAGGAGATAGGGTTCCTCTACCGACAGCTTCCTCAACAAAGGGTACCAACTTCTTTTGGACCAGGAAGGAACCACCAAAATAACTTGAGCTCTGTCCTCGCATATTTTTCTGAGGATTCTCGGTATCATTGCAAGAGGGGGAAAAGCATATAGCAGACCCCCGCTCCATGACAGAGAGAGCGTCTACTCCCGCAGGATTTTCTTGAGGGTTCAATGAATAAAAGGTTCCGACCTTCGCGTTTCGTCTGGTCGCAAATAAGTCCACTGTCGGTGTTCCCCAGCGTTGACATATTGTGTTGAAAACTTCGTAGTTCAGTTCCCACTCCGTTGTCAATAGTTTTTCTCTGCTCAAGAAATCTGCAACTTGGTTCCTCGAACCTTCCAGATGCACTGTAGAAATTGAGAGTACCCACTTCTCCGCCCATCTGAAGATCTGATCCGCCAGAAGTTGAAGGTTTGAATGTCTTGGACCACCCTGGTGGCGAAGAAAAGCTACCGCCGTCATGTAGTCCGAGAAAATCTTTAGATGTTTGTTTCTTAGCAGGGCCTGCGCCGAACAGATGACCTTCCAAACTGCATGAAGTTCTCTGTGGTTTGAGGAATTCTTGCTGTCCTCTGAATTCCACTGTCCCTGGTAGCATCTTTCCAGGACCTGACCGCCCCAACCTAGTTGGCTTGCATCCGTTGTTACCGTGACCGATGGAGATTGGATCCATGGGACGCCTCTTTGCAGGTTTCTCGGAATAGTCCACCAGTGCAGGGACTGCTTGACCAGATGGGATAGGTGGAACTCCCTGTCCAGTGAGGTCTGTTTTCTGTCCCAAGAGGCGAGAACTGCTCTCTGTAACAAACGAGAATGAAATTGGCTCCAGCAGACACACGGGATGCAGGCTGTCATCATTCCTAGTATCTTCATCACATCCCTGATAGAGATTCGATTCCTTGAAAATTCGCGAATCCTCTTTATTAGGTCGGACCGCTTCTTGTCTGGAAGAAAAGTTTTCCTTATATTTGAGTCCAGGATAACGCCTAGAAATTTTATCCTTGGTTTGGGTGTGAGGTCTGACTTTGACCAGTTTATCACCCAGCCTACTTTTTGCAGTGTGGAAATCACCAATTGACAGTCGATTTTGAGCTGCCCCACATTGTCTGCCACTATTAGAAAGTCGTCTAAATAGGGTATTATTGTGACATCTTTATTTCTTAGATAAGAGACTATTTTTACAACCAGCTTTGTAAAGATTCTGGGCGCTGTCGCCAGACCAATTGGGAGGCAACGAAACTGAAAATGAAAGATCTTTCCTTCCATTTCTATGGCAAATCTGAGATATTTTTGATGATCTAGAAATAATGGTACATGATAATACGCACTTTTTAAGTCTAAAGTACACATTACCGCATTTTTTCCTACCAGAAGTACTGTGGAACGTATTGATTCCATCTTGAACCTCTTGTACTGCAGCCATTTGTTTAAGGGCTTGAGGTTTATTATAGTTTGAGATTCCCCCGAAGGTTTCCTTATAGAGAAGAGGCCTGAGTAATGACCTCTTCCTATCTGTTGAGGAGGAACAGGAGCTATTGCCTTCATTCGCAGAAGATCCTGTATGTCCGACCACATAGGGGAGGCTGAGGAGAGATGGACGTTTGACACGAAATATCTTTCTGGAGGAAGAGAGTCGAACTCTATTCTGTACCCCTGGGATATGACCTGAAGTACCCAAGGACTTCTGGTAATCCTCTCCCAATCTCCCAGGAAATTCAACAACCGCCCCCCTATCCTGGTGGCGTGATTTTCTTCGAAACTCCGATCTAGAGGTCGAGGGACCGGAATCTCTATTTTTGTTTCTATTCTCTCCCCCTTTTTGGTAGCTCCACCTCCCGTTTTCCCTTACCCCTATAGTCTGATCTCTGACTATAATAGGGCCTGCGAAAGGGCTGGTACTTCCTACGTTTTTCCTCCGGAACCCCCTTTTTTTCATCTGAAGCTTTCTCCAGAATATCATCCAGTATGGGCCTGAAGACTCTGCCTCCTGAAAAGGGAAAAGAGCACAACTTATTTTTGGAATGAACATCTCCTGACCAGTTCTTTAACCAAATATCCCTCCTAGCAGCATTTGATAAAGACTGGCCTCTGGCTGTGAACCTAACCGATTCTGCAGTAGCATCTGCAAGAAAACCAGTTGCTAGTTTCAATAAAGGGATAGCTTTAATGATAGACTCTCTAGGAGTTCTAGCTGACAACTGATCCTTCAAATCATCTACCCACAAATGCATGGCTCGAGCCACTGATGTCGCCGCAATATTTGTGCGGATTAAGGCCGCTGAACTTTCCCAGGCTCTTTTCAAGAGCCCATCTGCCTTACGGTCCATTGGCTCCTTTAAATTAGAGGAGTCCTCAAATGGAATGGCGGTTCTTTTAGACACTTTTGCAAGCGGAATGTCAATCTTGGGAATATCTTCCCACTCCTTGACCTCCTCATGATCAAATGGTAGACGAATTCTGAAATCCCTAGGGATCGATATTCTCCTTTCTGCTTCTTCCCATTCTTCTAATATCATAGAGCGAATGTGGGCATTTACAGGGAATACTTTCGAAATCTGAGAACATAGCCCCCCGAACATCTCATCTTGAACTGACTGAGTAGTTGAGGGCTCCTCAATTTGCATAGTCCGCCTAACCGCCTCCAGAAGCTCATCTATATCATTAGATGAGAACAAATATTTCTTCCCTCTTTCAGGAGGTTCCCTGATCAACTCCTCATCTTCCAGATCTGAGTCAAAAGAGCTGTCCTCGGATGACCGATCTGATTCCCTCTGTCTTTTCCTAGATCTTTGTGGATCCTGAGGGTCAGACTGAATGGGCTGGGGAAAGGTTAAGCCAGATATCGAGGCCTGCACCTCTTCTCTGACAATGGCTCTCATATTTGACATCAGGGAAGCCTGCTCTTCTCCCACGATACGGCTGGTGCAAGATTCGCAAAGCGATTTCTGCCAGGAGTCTTTAAGCCTTACGGCACAGATGGGGCACTTCTTACACTTGCCGGATTTCTTAACCACCGACGGGGCCTACAATAGATAATATAGACACCTGATGGGCCCGTATAAATATTGAAATTATAGGGATCAGACCCCCAGCCTAGGACTCACGTGTGCCTGGCCCTCCTGCGTTTCGGATCTCGTGTCCTCCATGCTGCTGCTCTAGAACCATGTAGCACAGGACACAGCGGCACATACCTTTTATATTCTTTGATGTCACCGCCGCCTGCCCCGGGCCCTCCTCGCAGTGTAGAGTAGGAGGGAAGAGAACGCTGCCCCATGCTGCCGGCCGCGACCCGGTAGTGACGCGCGCGGCAATCCGTGAACCAGAAGTGTTCGATGCGGCCGTATCTCCTGGCCGCAGAGACCGCGGCTCATGATCTTCTCCTGGCTGGTGGCACCTGCACTCATCCCGGGATCCGCGTGACAAGGAGGCACCCCTGCAGAGGCGTTCCAGATGCAGGTACCTCAGGGCTACGTCCAGGGTCGAGAGCCCCCCCAGGGGGAAGCGACCCCTCACCGGGAGCAGCGCTGCACCGGTGCTGCTGAGGGACCCCATTACTCGGGTTTCAGCCAAGCAGGGTCTTGTAGTGGGAAGGAAGAGGCCGAGCCCACCCGATCCTCACCACCTGCACGGGACAGACGGAGCTCTCGTCGTTCCCATCCGCAGTGGGACAGGAAAAACACTGAAGGGTGGAACGGGGAGGGTCCTTTTAACTCTCGTGGTTTCCTGTCCCACTATGGATAAGAAGGACGTCCTCCGTGGTGCTGTCAGGTGGTGACCTGGAAACAATGTTTCCACCTCCATGCTTGACAGAGGGGACGGTGTTATTTGGGTCATAGGCAGTGCATTTCTCTTCCTCCAAACACGACGAGTTGAGTTAATGCCAAAGACCTCAATTTTTGTCTCATCTGACCACAGCACCTTCTCCCAATCACTCACAGAATCATACAGGTGTTCATTGGTAAACTTCAGATGGGCCTGCACATGTGCCTTCTTGAGCAGGGGGACCATGTGGACACTGCTGGATTTTAAATCTTTACGGCCTAATGTGTTACCAATGGTTTTTTTGGTGACTGTGGTCCCAGCTGCCTTGAGATCATTAACAAGATTCCCCGTGTAGTTTTAGGCTGATCTCTCATCTTCCTCATGATCAAGGATACCCCACGAGGAGAGATTTTGCATGGTGCCCCAGATCGATGTCAATTGACAGTCATTTTGTATTTCTTCCATTTTCTTACTATTGCACCAACAGTTGTCTTCTCCTCACCCAGTGTCTTACTTATAGTTTTGTAGCCCATTCCAGCTTTGTGCAGGTCTATGATCTTGTCCCTGACATCCTTGTAAAGCTCTTTGGTCTTGCCCATGATGTACAGGTTAGAGTCTGACTGATTACACCAAAAATCGTATATGAGCTAAAGGTACCGTCACATTAAGCGACGCTGCAGCGATATAGACAACGATGCCGATCGCTGCAGCGTCGCTGTTTCGTCGTTGTGTGGTCGCTGGAGAGCTGTCACACAGACAGCTCTCCAGCGACCAACGATGCCGAAGTCCCCGGGTAACCAGGGTAAACATCGCCGGCCCTAAAGCAGAGCGGTGACGTCACCGCTGTGCTCTGCTTTACGGCCGGCCGGCGCTGACACAGTGCAGGGAAGCGGACGCCGGGGGACCCGACAGACACCGGAATGTAAGTATGTAGTGTTTGTTTTTTTTACATTTACAATGGTAAGCAGGGTAAATATCGGGTTACTAAGCGTGGCCCTGCGCTTAGTAACACGATGTTTACCATGGTTACCAGTGAAGACATCGCTGAATCCGCGTCACACACACCGATTCAGCGATGTCAGCGGGTGATCCAGCGACAAAATAAGGTGCTGGCCTTCTAGCTCCGACCAACGATGTCACAGCAGGCTCCTGATCGCTGCTGCGTGTCAAACACAACGATATCGCTATCCAGGACGCTGCAACGTCACGGATCGCTATCGTTATCGTTGTTAAGTGTGAAGGTACCTTAAGGCCACCGATATCAGGGGCTTATCTACAGCATTTTGTAATGCTGTAGATAAGCCCCCGATGTAACCTGAAAGGTAAGAAAAACAGATTATATCATACTCACCCAGGGGCGGTCCCGCTGTGGCCCGGGTCCGATGGGCGTCACAGTCCGGGTCCAGCGCCTCCTTTCTTCATACGATGACGTCCTCCTCTCTGACCTTTCCCGGTCCATACTCACTGTAGTACTTTGCTCTGCCCTCAACAGGGCAGACAAAGTACGCCTGCGCCGAAGCCGCGGCAGGAAGACAAGAAGAGGACGTCATCGTAAGAAGATAGGAGGCGCCGGACTCGGACCGCAGCCAGACCGCCCCTGGGTGAGTATAATATAATCTGTTTTTCTTACCTTTCAGGTTACATCGGGGGCTTAGCTCATATATGATTTTTGAGGTGACAGATTCCGTTTAATTGAGTCTGTGGACAGGAGTCTTTTATAAAGGTGACTATGTAAGACAGCTGTCTTTAATGCAGTTGATTAGGAGCGTCTAACAGGTCTGTAGGAGTCAGAACTCTTAATGGTTGGCAGGGGATGAAATACTGATTTCTCACTACAAAATGCAAATAAATTTATATAATTTATACAATGTGATTTTCTAGATTTTATTTTTGAAATTCTATCTCTCAATGTTAAAATTAACTTACCCTTAAAATTATAAACTGTTCATGTGTTTGTCAGTGGGCAAACTTACAAAATCAGCAAGGGATCAAATACTTATTTCCCCCACTGTATGTGGATTCAGCCCAGACATTTTATCCTTCAGGTTACATTCGTCTCTCATCACCTCGCCCGCACAATGTTACATTTTGCATTTTGATATAAACATTTTAGATTCTTCTAATTAGAAACCGTAGGAAACTATGTTTTGGTGACAAATTGTACAGCGTTACGGTGTCAGATTGCCTTTAAGGGAACCTGGCGAGCAGCCGGCCAATGAGGTCCCACGCTGAGCCAGCTGTGCTCATTGGCCGCAGAACACAGCGGTTTGGGAATTGACATTGGATACAGGCTTCTGGGATTATCTCAATACCAAAACCTGCATTTTCCAACTCAAAAAAAAAAAAAAAAAGGGTGAAGCTGGGCTGAAAACTACAGTGAAGCACTGATCTGCAGCCCCAAGAGGCTGGAAAGGTAAAATACATGCCACCATTACTACTGAATAAGAAAGGACAATGAAAACTGGCATGGAAAAAGACCTTTATACTGTATACTAAGTATGGGGAAGCTGAACCGTAGAGACCAGAGTCCGAGGACTGCTGTTAAGGCAAGAGGTCACATTGTATTCACTCCTGTAAAATACGGTCAGACTGTGGTGCTCTCTACTGTAAGGGCGGTCAGACTGTGGAGGTCTCTACTGTAAGAGCGGTCAGACTGTGGAGGTCTCTACTGTAAGAGCGGTCAGACTGTGGAGGTCTCTACTGTAAGAGCGGTCAGACTGTGGAGGTCTCTGTTGTAAGAGCGATCAGACTGTGGAGGTCTCTGTTGTAAGAGCGATCAGACTGTGGAGGTCTCTATTGTAAGAGTGGTCAGACTGTGGAGGTCTCTATTGTAAGAGCGGTCAGACTGTGGAGGTCTCTATTGTAAGAGCGGTCAGACTGTGGACGTCTATTGTAAGAACGGTCAGACTGTGAAGGTCTCTACTGTAAGAGCGGTCAGACTGTGGAGGTCTCTATTGTAAGAGCGGTCAGACTGTGGAGGTCTGTACTGTAAGAACGGTCAGACTGTGAAGGTCTCTACTGTAAGAGCGGTCAGACTGTGGAGGTCTCTATTGTAAGAGCGGTCAGACTGTGGAGGTCTCTATTGTAAGAGCGGTCAGACTGTGGAGGTCTCTATTGTAAGAGCGGTCAGACTGTGGACGTCTATTGTAAGAACGGTCAGACTGTGAAGGTCTCTATTGTAAGAGCAGTCAGACTGTGGAGGTCTGTACTGTAACAGCGGTCACACTGTGGAGGTCTGTACTGTAAAAGCGGTCAGACTGTGGCGGTCTATTGTAAGAGCGGTCAGACTGTGGAGGTCTGTACTGTAACAGCGGTCAAACTGTGGACGTCTATTGTAAGAACGGTCAGACTGTGAAGGTCTCTATTGTAAGAGCAGTCAGACTGTGGAGGTCTGTACTGTAACAGCGGTCACACTGTGGAGGTCTGTACTTTAAGAGCGGTCAGACTGTGGAGGTCTCTACTGTAAGAGCGGTCAGACTGTGGCGGTCTCTATAGTAAGAGCGTTCAGACTGTGGCGGTCTCTACTGTAAGAGCGGTCAGACTGTAGAGGTCTGTACTGTAACAGCGGTCACACTGTGGAGGTCTGTACTGTAACAGCGGTCACACTGTGGAGGTCTGTACTGTAAAAGCGGTCAGACTGTGGCGGTCTCTATTGTAAGAGCGGTCAGACTGGAGGTCTCTACTGTAAGAGCGGTCAGACTGTGGAGGTCTGTACTGTAAGAGCGGTCAGACTGTGGAGGTCTCTACTGTAAGAGCGGTCAGACTGTGGAGGTCTCCACTGTAAGAGCGGTCAGACTGTGGAGGTCTGTACTGTAAGAGCGGTCAGACTGTGGAGGTCTCCACTGTAAGAGCGGTCAGACTGTGGAGGTCTCCACTGTAAAAGAAAAATTGCGGACATCTACGCCGTAAAGTTAGTAACAATATAGATTATCTATCTTAACAGCAGTCACACACTAGAACTCTCTACCATAAGAGCGGTTACACAATGGATTCTCAACTGTAAGAGTGGTCACACTGAAGGAGATTCCCCAGCCAATAAGTACAGTTCTTTTTTTATTTTCCACAGGAAGGGAAGTATTTACCATATGCTTTGAGTGTTGCTCACCTGTCCATACATTGTTTCTGGGAGGCAGAGGCCGAGTGTGATTAGGGCCAAAATCCTGAAACATAAGCAAAGTGAGTTTATCTACAAAGTCCTCAGACAAGAGTGCAGCTCTGAAAATACAACTCAGCTTCCAGCAAAACTATGTGCGCACGTTGCAGATTTGCTTGTGCAAAATTCTGTGCAGTTTCTGCCTCTCTTGGCAGAAAACGCAGTTGAAAATCCGCATGGTTTTTATGCGGATTTGATGTGTTTTTGTAAATCCATAGAGCTAAATAAAGATATATTATTAAAAAAAAGAATTGTGATGTAATTTCCTTGTTCAACCTCTTCAGCCAGATACCTTCATTAATATTAAACAAAGAGACACACACACCAGCCTATATAGGAGCAATAACATAAGTAACCTACATATGCTGTAACAAAAAAGCAACTGTCAGAAATCTGCATGAAATGCAATCTGTTTATTTTTCAAAAAATTTTTTTAAAAAAATTGCGTGGGCTGAAGCATAATTTTGATAACCAGAAGAGGGAAAGCCAATGGCTGAGGGCAGATATTAATATTCTGGGAAGGAGCCAATAGCCGTAAAGGTTCCCAGGCAATTAATATCAGCTCATAATTGTTTGCTTAGCCTTTACTGGATATTTTACAGGGGAACCCCAGAAAAAAATTGACATGGGGTCCCACTAAAAAATTGAACCAGCACAGGCTAGGCAGACAGCTGTGGGCTGATATTAATAGCCTGGGAAGGGGCCATGGATATTGACACCCCCCCCAGGCTAAAAACATCAGCACTCAGCTGTCCCAGAAATGGCGCATCTTATAGATGCCCAAATTTTAGCACTTAACCTCGCTCTTCCCACTTGCCCTGTAGCGATGGCAAGTGGGGTTCATATTTGTGGGGTTGATGTTATCTTTGTATTGTCAGGTGATATCAAGCCCACAGATTAGTAATATATAAGACATCTATCCATTACTAACCCTATAGTTACATAGTAAATAAAGACACGGCCAGAATAAAATCCTTTATCTAATATATAATTGCCTAGAATACTACTTCCTGCAATTTGTGCCAACTTCCGTGGCTTTGTCCGGAGCTATTGTCCGGAGCTATTGTCCGGAGCTATTGTCCGGAGCTATTGTCCGGAGCTAATGTCCGGAGCTAATGTCCGGAGCTAATGTCCGGAGCTAATGTCCGGAGCTAAGTGACGTCACCAGTGTCCTACACCCAGGCAGAGCACAGTGGCCCCAGGCAGAGCACAGGGGCCCCAGGCAGAACATGGGGCCCCAGGCAGAGCACAGGGGCCCCAGGCAGAGCACAGGGGCCCCAGGCAGAGCACAGGGGCCCCAGGCAGCATATGGGGCCCCAGGCAGAGCACAGTGGCCCCAGGCAGCATATGGGGCCCCAGGCAGAGCACAGTGGCCCCAGGCAGAGCACAGGGGCCCCAGGCAGCATATGGGGCCCCAGGCAGAGCACAGTGGTCCCAGGCAGAGCACAGGGGCCCCAGGCAGCTTATGGGGCCCCAGGCAGAGCACAGTGGCCCCAGGCAGAACATGGGGCCCCAGGCAGAACATGGGGCCCAGGCAGAGCACAGGGGCCTTAGGCAGAGCACAGGGGCCCCAGGCAGAGCACAGGGGCCCCAGGCAGCATATGGGGCCCCAGGCAGAGCACAGGGGCCCCAGGCAGCATATGGGGCCCCAGGCAGAGCACAGTGGCCCCATGCAGAGCACAGGGGCCCCAGGCAGCATATGGGGCCCCAGGCAGAGCACAGTGGTCCCAGGCAGAGCACAGGGGCCCCAGGCAGAGCACAGTGGCCCCAGGCAGAACATGGGGCCCCAGGCAGAGCACAGGGGCCCCAGGCAGAGCACAGGGGCCCCAGGCAGCATATGGGGCCCCAGGCAGAGCACAGTGGTCCCAGGTAGAGCACAGGGGCCCCAGGCAGCCTATGGGGCCCCAGGCAGAGCACAGGGGCCCCAGGCAGCCTATGGGGCCCCAGGCAGAGCACAGGGGCCCCAGGCAGCATATGGGGCCCCAGGCAGCGCACAGTGGCCCCAGGCAGAGCACAGGGGCCCCAGGCAGAACATGGGGCCCCAGGCAGAGCACAGGGGCCCCAGGCAGCATATGGGGCCCCAGGCAGCATATGGGGCCCCAGGCAGCATATGGGGCCCCAGGCAGAGCACAGGGGCCCCAGGCAGCATATGGGGCCCCAGGCAGAGCACAGCGATATTTTGGACCACTGTGCGGTGTTTCAGACCCCCTGTGTGATGTATAGGGCCCTGTTCTTAAGTATATTAAAGATTAAAGTAACGCATATTAAAGTATATTATAGATCAAATTTGACACGTTTATGAGCACCATTGAGTGATATACTCAAGAATTACATAATTTTTCAACATTTTATGGTTTCAAACTGTAAACACTCAAGAGTTTTTTTTACTTCAACCAGAAAACCTTAACGGTTCATAAAAAACTTGACTGTTCAGGATATGATAAAAGTCATAGTATTCTGAATCTTTAACTTATAAAGATACCTTTACATGGGGTGATTATTGGTTCCAGAGAGGCTTTCGGCCGATAATCGTACACATGGCTGGTGACAGGACAATACAATATAAACGTTCAAAGGTAAACACTGATAACATTAAAATCTAATATATAATTGCCTAGAATACTACTTCCGGCAATTTGTGCCAACTTCCGTGGCTTTGTCCGGAGATAATGTCCGGAGATAAGTGACGTCACCAGCGTCCTACACCCGCTCAGGGTGGACAAAGATATATGCCTTCGTGGTGCGCGGCACTTTTCTGATTGGTTGCCGCCTGCCGCGAGCGACCAATCAGAAATGTGCCGTACTGTCAAGAATTGTCAAGAGCTGGTGAGTGCAGCCATTTTTTGTTCTTTCTTACTATTATTTATTAATTGTATTATTCTTACATTTGAATAAATAAAGTATATATGGATTCTAGACTCCCGATTCTTTAGAATCGGGCTGCCATCTAGTTTGAAATAATCACATAGACTCCTTTATTGAATCTTAATTTACCATACTTACTGAATGCCTAACCCCCGATGCCCTCGTCTCATGCAACAAAAATAAAATAATAAATCTTTACCATACTTACTGAACGCCTAATCGCCGACGCCCTAGTCTCCTGCAACAAAAATAAAATAATAAACCAACATATAATACTCCTGGCCTGTCAGACGTAGTCCATTACAGTGTCCCATGACGATCTCACGTGTTGAACAGTCACATCGGAATGTGACCGCTCTACCCAGCCTCCGGCGATAAACTGACAGGAGGTAATCACTCCTGCAGTGTATCACTGAGAGTTCACCAGAGTTCATCAGCTCCGGTGCCGTCACTTACGGCACCGCTGCTTGAGAAAATAAGAGCACCGGAGCTGATCCGCTGATAAACTCCGGTGAACTCTCGCCGGTGACTCAGTGATACACTGCGGGTGAGATCGCTGTTGGACACTCTTTATTAAGTGGACTATGGCAGAAAGGTAAATATATTGGTTTATTATTTTTGATTGCTTGCAGGAGACATGGGTGTCGGGGATTAGGAGTTTTGTGAGTATGTATATTGTTTGCAATTATGAAAATACTGTATATATATTTTTTTAGAATTTAACACAGGCACCGGATGACTGGACTACTCTCCCATCATCGGCTCACGCTGTCACTGTTATATGTGACAGCAGACATAGCTAGATGGGAGTATTAGTCCCATCAAACGATGCCTGGGTGCATACACACACCCACACACACACACTGCCCACACACATTCTACTTCTGACATTTTCTCTCTGCAGCGTTTTTGGCACGCAAATCTGCAAACCTTTTTACACCTGCAGTTTGGCTGCGGATTTGACTGACTCAATGTAAGTCAATGGGTGCAGAAACGCTGCAGATCTGCATAAAGAATTGACATGCTGCGGATAATAAAAAAGCTGTGAATCAGTACAGAATTTTCCGCAGCATGTGCATATCAACTCTGGATTCCCATTGATTAACATTGCTAGAGCAATCCTTTGTGGATTTGGGGCAATTCCGTGCAGAAGAAAAGCTGTGGATCCGCAACAAATCCGCAATTTGTGCACATAGTATGAGTAAAGTATGACCAAACAAATGCTGTTTCCATTTACTATCAGTACAATATAATATAGGATGTAACTCAGGATCACAAAAGTAATGTATGTTAACAGTGACTCCACCAGCAGAATAATAAGCTCAGCTCTGGAGTATAATACAGGATGTAACTCAGGATCAGTACAGGGCTTTAGTAATGCTGCAAGAAAATAACCACTATAATAATGTCCCCTATATACAAGAATATAACTAGTGTAATATGGTCCCATGTACAATATAGCTACTATAATACTGCCCCTATGTACAAGAATATAACTACTATAATACTGCTCATATGTACAAGAATATAACTACTATAATACTGCCCCCATGTACAAGAATATATCTACTATAATACTCCCCCTATGTGCAAGAATATAACTACTACTAGATGTTGGCCTGATTCTAACGCATCGGGTATTCTAGACACTGCATGTCCACGTAGTATATTGCCCAGTCACGTAGTATATTGCCCAGTGGCGTAGTATAATGCTCTATGCAGTTATGGCCCCATAGATGCCCCATATAATGCTCCATGCAGTTATGGCCCCATAGATGCTCCATATAATGCTCCATGCAGTTATAGCCCCATAGATGTCCCATATAATGCTCCATGCAGTTATGGCCCCATAGATGCTCCATATAATGCTCCAGGCAGATATGGCCCCATAGATGCCCCATGCAGTTATGGCCCCATAGATACCCCATATAATGCTCCATGCAGTTATGGCCCCATAGATGCCCCATATAATGCTCCATGCTGTTCTTTATGGCCCCATAGACGCTCCATACAGCATTGTGCCACATGTAATGCTGCAATAATAATAAAAAAAAATCACATACTCACCTCTCGTCGCTGCCCGCTGCTCCTCAGCGTCCCGTCTCTCCACACTGACTGTTCAGGCAGAGGGCGGTGCGCACACTAATACGTCATCGAGCCCTCTGACCTGCACAGTCACTGCAAGAGGACGGGAAGACGGAGCGGCGCCCGGCGGATGGAACGCGGACAGGTGAAAATGAAATACTTCACCAGCTCCCGGCGCTCCTGACGCTGTCCCTGTCTGTCCCATGGTACCGCAGCTTCTTCGCGCCTGCGCGAGAAGGACCTGCCATGACGTAACGGTCACATGACCGTGACATCATGCCAGGTCCTTCTTGCGCAGGCCCTGTGATGACGTCGCGGTCACATGACCGTGACGTCATGGCAGGTCCTTCTCGTGCAAGCGCGCAGGGCCTGTGATGACGTCGCGGTCACATGACCGTTAAGTCATGGCAGGTCCTTCGCGCATACCATCCTTGCCACCGAAACCTGCCAGCGGAAGGTGAGTATATAATGATTTTTTATTTATTTTTATTTTTAAACATTAGATGTTTTTACTATTGACGCTGCATAGGCAGCATCAATAGTAAAAACTTGGTCACACAGGGTTAATAGCGGCGGTAACAGAGTGAGTTACCCGTGGCATAACGCTGTCCGTTACAGCCGGCATTAACCCTGTGTGAGCGGTGACTGGAGGGGAGTATGGAGCGGGCGCCGGGCACTGACTGCAGGGTAGGGAGGGACTAATCGGACTGTGGCCGTCGCTGATTGGTCGCGGCATGACAGGCAGCTGGCGAGACCAATCAGTGACTTGGATTCCATGACAGACAGAGGCCGCGACCAATGAATATCCGTGACAGAAAGACAGACAGACGGAAGTGACCCTTAGACAATTATATACTGCTCCCGACGTACAAGAATATAACTACTATAATACTGCTCCTATATACAAGAGTATAACTACTATAATACTGCTCCCTACGTACAAGAATATAACTACTATAATACTGCTCCCTATGTACAAGAATATAACTACTATAATACTGCTCCCTATGTACAAGAATATAACTACTATAATACTGCTCCTATATACAAGAGTATAACTACTATAATACTGCTCCCTACGTACAAGAATATAACTACTATAATACTGCTCCCTATGTACAAGAATATAGCTACTATAATACTGCTCTTACGTACAAGAATATAACCACTATAATATTGCCCCTATGTACAAGAATATAACTACTATAATACTGCCCCCTATGTGCAAGAATATAACTACTATAATACTGCCACTATGTACAAGAATATAACTACTATAATACTGCTCCCTACGTACCAGAATATAACTACTATAATACTGCTCCCTTATACAAGAATGTAACTACTATAATACTGCTCTCTTATACAAGAATATAACTACTATAATACTGCCCCTATGTACAAGATTATAACTACTATAATACTCCCCCTATGTACAAGAATATAACTACTATAATACTCCCCCTATGTACAAGAATATAACTACTATAATACTGCTCCTATACAAGAATACTACTATAATACTGCTCCCTACGTACAAGAATATAACTACTATAATACTGCCCCTATGTACAAGAATATAACTACTATAATACTCCCCCTATGTACAAGAATATAACTACTATAATACTCCCCCTATGTACAAGAATATAACTACTATAATACTGCTCCTATATACAAGAATATAACTACTATAATACTGCTCCCTATGTACAAGAATATAGCTACTATAATACTGCTCTTATGTACAAGAATATAACCACTATAATATTGCCCCTATGTACAAGAATATAACTACTATAATACTGCCCCCTATGTGCAAGAATATAACTACTATAATACTGCCAATATGTACAAGAATATAACTACTATAATACTGCTCCCTTATACAAGAATATAACTACTATAATACTGCTCTTATGTACAAGAAACAAGAATATAACTACTATAATACTGCCCCTATGTACAAGAATATAACTACTATAATACTGCTCCCTAAGTACAAGAATATGACTACTATAATACTGCTCCTATACAAGAATACTACTATAATACTGCTCCCTACGTACAAGAATATAACTACTATAAATACTGCCCCTATGTACAAGAATATAACTACTGTAATACTCCCCCTATGTACAAGAATATAACTACTATAATACTGCTCCTATGTACAAGAATATAACTACTATAATACTGGTCCTATGTACAAGAATATAACTATTATAATACTGCCCCCTATGTGCAAGAATATAACTACTATAATACTGACCATGTACAAGATTATAACTACTATAATACTGCTCCCTACGTACAAGAATATAACTACTATAATACTGCTCCCTTATACAAGAATATAACTACTATAATACTGCTCTTATGTACAAGAATATAACTACTATAATACTGCCCCTATGTACAAGAATATAACTACTATAATACTGCTTCCTTATACAAGAATATAACTACTATAATACTGCTCCCTTATACAAGAATATAACTACTATAATACTGCTCTTATGTACAAGAATATAACTACTATAATACTGCCCCTATGTACAAGAATATAACTACTATAATACTGCTCCTATATACAAGACAAAGGGGTTGGACAAAATAATGGAAACACCTGGAAACATCAACAAAAGTTAGTTTAATATGGTGTAGGTCCAACTTTTGCGGCGATTACAGCCTCAATTCTCCGAGGTATGGATTCACACAAGGTGTGAATTGTTTCCAATTGTTTTAGCCCATTCTGCAGTTAAAACCCCTCCAGTTCTTTGAGCGACGATGGCAGCGGAAATCGACGTCTAACTTGTATCTCTAAAATCGACCATAAATGCTCAATACTGTTGAGGTCTGGGGATTGTGGGGGCCAGATGAGATGCTCAACTTCATTAGAATGTTCCTCGTGCCATGCTTTAACGATTCTAAGTGTATGAATTGGTGCATTATCATCCTGAAAGATGGCGTTGCCCTCTAGGAACAGTGCTTGAACCATTGGATGCACTTGGTCGCCCAAAATGCCTAAATAATCTCGGCTGTTAAGGCCATGTTCACACTTTGCGGTTTTTACCGCGGAACCGCGGCGATTTTGATGCTGCGGGTCCGCAGCAGTTTCCATAGCGTTTCCATTTACATGTAAACCCTATGGAAACCGCAAACCGCTGTGCACATGCTGCGGGAAAAACCGCGCAGAAACGCAGCGGTTTACAACCCGCAGCATGTCACTTCTTTGTGCAGAATTGCTGCGATTCTGCACCCATAGGAATGCATTGAACCGCTAACTTCCCGCATGAGGCTGTGCCCACGTTGCGGGAAGTAAGCGGTTAATGTGCGGGTGGTACCCGGGGTGGAGGAGAGGAGACTCTCCTCCAGGCCCTGGGAACCATATTTGGGGTAAAAAAAAGAATAAAAATAAAAAATCATGTTATACTCACCTCTCAGCGCTACACGCGGCCGGCCGGTCAGAGTTGCTGTGCGAGCAGGACCTGCGGTGACGTCGCGGTCACATGACCGTGATGACGCCCGGGTCACATGACCGTGACGTCACGAAGGTCCTTCTCGCCACAGCATCTTTGGAACCGGAGCGCCGCGTGCAGCGCCGAGGAGATCCAGACATCGGAGGGTGAGTATAACCAATTTTTATTATTTTTAACATTACTATTGATGCTGCATATTGCTGTATATGCAGCATCAATAGTATAGGAGTAATCCCGCAGCGGAAACCGCGGAACAAACCGCGATAAATCTGCAGGGATAACCGCAGCGGTTTTGCCCTGCAGATTTATCAATTCCGCTGCGGGAGAACCTGCAGAGGGACGCCGCAAAGTGTGAATGTGGCCTAATTCTTCCAAGAAGGGATATCGTTGGCCCAGCAGATCTCCATGAAATAGCACCCCAGATCATCACAGACCCTCCGCCATGTTTTACAGTTGGGAGAAGGCAGTCTGGATAGAATGCTTCTTTCGGCTGTCTCCAAACGTACACTCGGCCGGAGGTCGGAAATAGGGTAAACGATGATTTGTCTAAGAATATCACATGTTTCCACTGCTCGAGGGACCAATTCTGGAGGTTTCTACACCACTCTAAACGCTTGGAAACATTTGTCATTGAGAGCAGCGGTTTTCTAATTGCAGCTCTTCCGTGGAATCCAGATTTGTGCAGCTCCTGAAGAACAGTTTTCGTGGAAACTGGGTTCTGCAGGTGTTCATTGAGCTCAGCAGTGATTTTCGGAGCCGTGGTCTTGCGATCCTCTCTCACAGTTCTCTTTAGAGTCCGACGGTCTCTCTCAGTCAACTTCGACTTTCGGCCGGACCTGTGCTTTGCTGCGGACGTTTTTCCTTCTCTTTCAAACGCAGTCACCACTTGGGATACAGTACCTCTTGACACGCCAAGCATTCGGGCACTTTCTGTTACACTAGTGCCTGCCATACGAGCACCAACAATTTGGCCTTTTTGAAAATCTGAGAGGTCTGCCATTGGTATCAGGTTCTCATCAATGTTCTTACAATTATGCAAAACAAACAGTTAATTTACATACACATCACAAATAATCAACTACAAAACATTACCATATGTCATGGTTTGCATTTTTATCACATGTTCGAAGATTATGATGCCAAAACTTTAGGTGTTTCCATTATTTTGTCCAACCCCTGTATAACTACTATAATACTGCCCCCTATGTGCAAGAATACTACTATAATACTGCTCCCTACGAACAAGAATATGACTACTATAATACTCCCCCTATGTACAAGAATATAACTACTATAATACTGCTCCTATGTACAAAAATATAACTACTATAATACTGGTCCTATGTACAAGAATATAACTACTATAATACTCCCCCGTTGTACAAGAATATAGCTACTATAATACTGCTCCTATGTACAAGAATATAAGTACTATAATACTGGTTCTATGTACAAGAATATAACTACTATAATACTGCTCCTTACGTACAAGAATATAACTACTATAATACTGCTCTTATGTACAAGAATATAACTACTATAATACTGCCCCCTATGAACAAGAATATAACTACTATAATACTGCTCCCCAAGTACAAGAATATAACTACTATAATACTGCCCCTATGTACAAGAATATAACTACTATAATACTGCCCCTATGTACAAAAATATAACTACTACAACACTGCCCCTATCTAACAGAATAAAACTACTATAATACTGCTCCTATATGCAAGAATATAACTACTATTTGTATTCAATGTTTTATTTATTAAGAATTGCAAAATGAATGACAACTTTACAAAACAATTAGGATGAGAAAATAGTAAATCTAGGCATTATAATATTCGATCTGTCTTAGTAGACTCCAAATAAGCCACCCATAATATGGAGGAACATAATAGTCCTTGGATCCTTAATACAGTAGATGACAGATTCTAAGTTATTCTTCTGACGAAGCAAATAAGAACTACCGTAAGTAGCTAAGTACGAATATAACTACTATAATACTGCTTCCTAGTTACAAGAATTTAACTACTATAAGGATATATTCCCACGGTCAGGAACTGGCAGCGCTTTGGAAGCAGCACGTCTGCTCCGTCCAAAGCACTGGCGACTTTTGAAAGCAGGTGATTCTGCATGTGTTCATTGAACCGTGCGGAATCACCACGTCGTATACATTGGACACTCAGTCTCTGCAAGATAAATAGACATGCTGCGGTCAATTGACAAGATGCGCCGCATGTCCGTCTCCACAGGGAAGCCTGAGGTGTCTGTGCATGCATAGTGGAGATGGGATTTCTTCAAATCCCATCCACTATGCTGTCACATCTGGCCGTCGCAGTTTTCACGCTGCAGATGTACGCAGTTTCTAAAGGTACCGTTACACTAAACGACTTACCAACGTCACCGCTGTGCTCTGCTTTACGGCCGGCCGGCGCTGACACATTCAGTGCAGGGAAGCCGCCGGCGGGGGACGTGACAGACATCAGAAGGTGAGTATGTAGTGTTTTTTTTTTACTTTTATAATGGTAACCAGGGTAAATATCGGGTTACTAAGCGCAGCCCTGCGCTTAGTAACCCGATGTTTACCCTGGTTACAAGTGAACACATCGCTGGATCGGTGTCACACACACCGATCCAGCGATGACAGCGGGTGATCAGCGATGAAATAAAGTTCTGGACTTCTAGCTCCGACCAGCGATATCACAGCGGGATCCAGATCGCTGCTGCGTGTCAAACACAACGAGATCGCTATTCAGGACGCTGCAACGTCACTGAGTGTGACGGTACCTTAACCCGCAGCATTTACTGACCGTGGAAACATACCCTAATACTGCCCCTGTGATCTCTTAGCTGTTATATAACTACAACAGGCAATGAATTGTAGTGACAATACAACTCAGGAGCCAAAACTCTTGTGAAATAGTTGTGTAAATGAACTCAATCAATTGTTCTCTGTTATCAGCCATTTGAGGCTGGAGAGACAGGTGAATGCACCCTTTCTTCCCATCAGCTATTTCAGGCCAAGGAAGGTGCAGGTGTAGCCTATCTCTAGATGGCTTTGATTATTAGAGAGTTCTAGGACTTCATTGCACAACAGAGATTGTATTTTAAATAGTCTCCACTGTGAAAACTTCTTCTTTCAGTCAATGAATGTGGAAATCCTGGTTTATATCCAGAGATGGAAAACTCATCATGTCCATGTGATATGGGCTTATTACTGGAAGAGCTGAGAAACACTGACTCACCAAGCAGCTTTGTCAGTTGGATGTATTATTCACTGACAGCAAAAAAGCAACTGAAATAAAATGTCTATTCTTAAGATGAAGGACTTTTTCCATATTGCATTACACTGGATGGTCGTTGAACCCTGCTGTACTGTTTGTGAAGGGCTCACCGTGGGAGTGGCATAAGGGTTGTGGGATGTGTGGGATGATGGAGATCATCTGCAGAATGTATAAAGTGCGACTTTCTGGGAGTGATGGAGATGTACAATGTGCTTTACAGATGTGCAAGGAGAAGGCACAGCGTGGTTGTCTGTGGTACTACAAGGCTCAGCATTTCCTTTCAGTTTGCCAGCGACAGATGTTAAACCGTTTATGGTCATGCGGTGGTTTTTCAGAGCAGCATTAATATAATTGGCCATGTGCATTCTCTTAAAGGGAACGCTGTGAAATAATTTTCTCCTCAAATTAAAACCAAGTACCGTAAATTAATTATCACAGACCTCAGAGATCAGAAGGACAAGTAGAACATAATAATTAAAAGGTTACAGCCATCTATTACTTCATTATTTTGCACAGATTCTGAGCTAACTCCTGTATAATACTCCTGAGCTGCACTCACTATTCTGCTGATGCAGTCGCTGTGCACATACATTACATTACTGATCCTGAGTTACATCCTGTATTATACCCGAGCTGTAGTCACTATTCTGCTGGTGGAGTCACTGTGTACATACATTACATTACATGTCCTGCACTGATCCTGAGTTACATCCTGTATTATACCCGAGCTGTAGTCACTATTCTGCTGGTGGAGTCACTGTGTACATACATTACTGATCCTGTACTGATCCTGAGTTACATCCTGTATTATACTCCAGAGCTGCACTCACTATTCTGCTGGTGCAGTCACTGTGTACATACATTACATTACTGATCCTGGGTTACATCCTGTATTATACCCCAAAGCTGCACTCACTATTCTGCCGGTGCAGTCACGGTGTACATACATTACTGATCCTGAGTTATACCCTGTATTATACTCCAGAGCTGCACTTACTATTCTGCTGGTGCATTCATTGTGTATGTACATTATTTAACTTGCATTATACTCCAGTCACATCCCAAGCTGCAATCACAATTTTGCAGGCTACATGTGATTAGACAGCAGTGCATTGTGGGAGCTCTGTCTGACACTGTCAGCTTTGAATGTGAATGAAAATAAAGTAACTCCAAACAGATAGAAAAACTTTAAGTTACAGCTAACAATGTAATATACAGTTATATGAAATAGTTTGGGCACCCCTATTAATCTTAATGTTTTATAAAAATTGGGTTTTTTTGCAACAGCTATTTCAGTTTCATATATCTAATAACTGTTGGACACAGCAATGTTTCTGCCTTGAAATGAGGTTTATTGTACTAACAGAAAATGTGCAATCTGCATTCAAACTAAATTTGACAGGTGCATAAGTATGGGCACCCTTATCATTTTCTTGTTTTAAATACTCCTACCTACTTTTTACTGACTTACTAAAGCACTTTTTTTGGTTTTGCATCCTCATTGAGCTTTGAACTTCATAGCCAGGTGTATGCAATCATGAGAAAAGCTACTTAAAGTGGCCACTTGCAAGTTTTTCTCCTGTTTGAATCTCCTCTGAAGAGTGGCATCATGGGCTCCTCAAAACAACTGTCAAATGATCTGAAAACAAACATTATTCAACATAGTTGTTCAGGGGAAGGATACAAAAAGCTGTCTCAGAGATTTAACCTGTCAATTTCCACTGTGAGGAACATAGTAAGGAAATGGAAGAACACTGGTACAGTTCTTGTTAAGGCCAGAAGTGGCAGGCCAAGAAAAACATCAGAAAGGCAGAGAAGAAGAATGGTGAGATCAGTCAAGGACAATCCTCAGACCACCTCCAGAGAGCTGCAGCATCAACTTGCTGCAGATGGTGTCACTGTGCGTCGGTCAACTATACAACGCACTTTACACAAGGAGAAGCTGTATGGGAGAGTGGTGCGAAAGAAGCCGTTTCTGCAAGCACGCCACAAACAATCGGCTGAGGTATGCAAAAGCACATTTGGAGAAGCCAATTTCTTTTTGGAAGAAGGTCCTGTGGACTGATGAAACCAAGATTGAGTTGTTTGGTCGTACAAAAAGGCGTTATGCATGGCGGCAAAAAAACAGCATTCCAAGAAAAACACTTGCTACCCACAGTAAAATTTGGTGGAGGTTCCATCATGCTTTGGGGCTGTATGGCCAATGCCGCCACCGGGAATCTTGATAAAGTTGAGGGACGCATGGATTCCTCTCAGTATCAGCAGATTCTTGACAATAATGTTCATGAATCAGTGACAAAGTTGAAGTTACGCAGGGGATGGATCTTTCAGCAAGACAATGATCCAAAACACCGTTCCAAATCTACTCAGGCATTCATGCAGAGGAACAATTACACTGTTCTGGAATGGCCATCCCAGTCCCCAGACCTGAATATCATTGAACATCTGTGGGATCATTTGAAGAGGGCTGTCCATGCTCGGCGACCATCAAACTTAACTGAACTGGAATTGTTTTGTAAAGAGGAATGGTCAAAAATACCTTCATCCAGGAACTCATTAAAAGCTACAGGAAGCGACTAGAGGCGGTTATTTTTGCAAAAGGAGGATCTACTAAATATTAATGTCACTTTTCTGGTGAGGTGCCCATACTTATGCACCTGTCAAATTTTGTTTGAATGCAGATTGCACATTTTCTGTTAGTACAATAAACCTCATTTCAAGGCAGAAACATTACTGTGTCCAACAATTATAGATATATGAAACTGAAATCGCTGTTGCAAAAAACCTAATTTTTATAAAACATTAAGCTTAAGATTAATAGAGGTGCCCAAACTTTTTCATATAACTGTACACACATTAGGCTACATATAGTAACACTGTTTCCACAATGAAACGTTTACTATCAGCCAAATCAAATTAACTATGGGAAAAGTAAAAAAAAAAAAAAAAAAAAAATATAAGAAAATGTAAGTGTCCATAAAATCTAATTTTTGCTCATCTGCAGCATACATGGTGGTCATGGGTAAATTACATTTTTCCAATTAATGAAAATAATTTTTTTTAAATGACCTCCAAATGATCGAGGTGCATGTTATTTTATTGGATGTGCAGCAGCGAAAGCAAAAATAAGAATTAAAAAAGCAATGACAATCTCGTCAGTTTTGTCTTAGGGGATGATCTCTTAACCCTTCCATGCCTGGTCCAGATGACAGTCCCCAACACAGATCTACGCGGAGCTGTAATACCCCCCTCCCCGCCTGCAGAGAAGAGAAGGGGAATCATGAGCTTTACCTGAGCATGGTGAGGTATGATGGGCTCTCGAGATCCCTGCAGGAATCAGTAGCTGTGGGGTCTCGCTCTGGGTCTCAGTGTGGGAGCAGAGGGTGATGTCAGGAGGAGGGCGAGCTCTGCAGTGAGTGCTGGGGGTGCACCTGGTTCAGTTTAGCCCCGCACTGTAATTCTGTATTAGAGGAGGAATGTGAGAAATGAGCTCTTCATTTTCGGAGTATGCTAAACAATGCAAATAGGGGCCCCGTCTGAGCCAGATGGTTCCGATTAGTCCGTTCACCAACTGGCCAGACTCCTCACAACAATCTTGGGGTGACTGCCAAAGAAAAAAAGGAAAGGAGGGGGTAAGGTTATACCCATTAACCCTTCATCCGCTGCATTTCAGGGCTCTTGTTTTCCATTTTCCATGAAAAAAAGGAAGAAAAATAAATACTAAATCATATACATATTTTTAATATTACCTCCTGGCGTCCTCCCCCATCCCTGCTGCATCCAAAATCTTCCCCTTTCAATAGTCGTCCTCCTTCTATGGATTTATTGCAATATATGGGAACTCTGTGGCTTGATAAGGAGCCTTCAAAGGTTCAGCTCCTAATAATGGGGAGAACTATAGTGGGTGTTTTTAACACTGGGAGCCCAAAAGGACCCTCAATAATTAGAAAGCAATGCTATTTAACACCTGCTACAGTTGTGGGGGCCCTGATGGACATTTTGTATTAGGTCCAAAAACAAAGTTACACCAATATCATAAGGGCCAATAGGGCGATGGCTTGATCCATGTAAACTGGTTAGTTGCCCTTAGTTAGGATGGGCACAATTTATAGATTTAGTAATCATGGAAGATTAACATGTAATATATAGCCCCATAGAGGGGCATCATAGAGGGTCGTACAGCTCAGGCTCTCCACGTACGAGGCGGTAATGACAAGCAGCAGATCCGTGGATCAGAGCGCTGGTCCTCTGGATCTTTTACACTTTATGTCCGCTCTCACCGCTCCTCTACACGACCATGAACCCGACCCTTGTGCTTCTTTCCTTTGAACAGCTTTAGTAGAAAATTGCAAACGCACTAATCTGTAAAAGGTCACAAAACCAAGGGCCACTGAATTCCGACAGGAAAGTCACCTTCATGGGAATTGTCCTTATTACCAATGCTATAAGATTAGATACAAAAAGAGGAAACTCATCTCCCAGCAGCACATCATCACTTCCAAAAATAACATTTTTTTTTCAATGTTACAATATTTTTTGTGATTTCGTGCAGTCATTGAATGGAAACATTCCGATACCATCCCTGAAAGCTCAAGCTGACCAATACTGATTGTTTGGTACAGTCCAGACAATCCTCTGTGAGCTAAACCCATCAGCAGCATAATGCTCTCTCTCTTGTCCTGATTGTTTGTTACAATGTATCAGCGCAGGTAAAATCAGACTTAGATTTTTACGGATTTTAGATCACCCATAGCAAAACTGGTACAATCAACAGACAGTCCTGGCTGACCAGCCTGACCAAAGAACTGAGACGGGCTTCCAGGGTCGCTGAGCGGAGATGGAAGAAATCCCGCTCTGCCGAGCACTTTATTGCATACAAGCAGTCCCTTACCAGCTTCAAGTCCACGCTGACTGCCGCAAAACAAACTTCTCATTTCTCATCTCCCAATGCCCCTCTTAGCTGCCCAGCCCTGTTCCTTCAAAACCAGCTTCTCCACCATGACAGAAGATCAGCTCTCCACCCTCCTTTCAAGATCACATCTCACCACTTGCACGCTTGACGTGCTCCTGTCCCACCTCATCCCCATCCTCGCCAGTCTTCATCCCAACTCTAACACACACCTTCAACCTCTCAATTACAAATGATGCCATCCTTCAAGCATGCCTCGATCACACCCATCCTAAAAAAGCCCTCCCTCGACCCATCCTCGGTGTCTAGCTATCGCCCGATATCTCTTCTCGCTTATGCCTCTAAACTACTGGAACAGCACGTTCATCTTGAACTGTCCTCCCACCTCTCCTCCTGCTCCCTCTTTGACCGGTTACAATCTGGCTTCCGAGCATCACTCAACTGAAACTGCCCTAACGAAAGTCACCAATGACCTACTAACCGCCAAGAGCAAGCGACACTACTCTGTCCTCCTTCTCCTGGACCTGTCTTCTGCCTTCGCCACTGTCGACCATTCCTTCCTGTTACAGATTCTCTCATCTCTTGGCATCACAGACTTGGCCCTATCCTGGATCTCCTCATTAACAGACAGAACATTCAGTGTCTCCCTCTCCCACACCACCTCCTCACCTCGCCCCTTGTATGTCAGTGTTCCCCAAGGCTCAGTTCTAGGACCCCTACTCTTCTCCATCTACACCTTCGGCCTGGGACAGCTCATAGAATCCCACGGTTTGCAGTATCATCTCTACGCCGATGACACACAGATCTACCTATCCAGACCGAACCTAACCTCCTTAGGCTACATTCACATTTGCGTTGTTGGGCGCAGCCAACAACGCATGTACACAACATAGCGTTTTGCGACGCATGCGTTGTCATAAGATAGTAAAGATCAGGAGTTTCGGCGCAGGGAAAACGCTACAAGTAGCGTCCTCTGCGCCCTGTCTTGTGCGTCAATATGACGCATGCGTCGTAAAATGCATTACAACGCATACCGGCGCATGTCCATACGCCCCCCATGTTAAAGATAGGGGCGCATGACGCATGCGTCGGTATCCGTCGATGCGCCCAACAACGCAAATGTGAACATAGCCTTACTGAATCCCACAATGTCTATCTGCTATTTCAGTCTTCTTTTCTGCTCGCTTACTAAAACTGAACATGGACAAAACAGAATTCATCCACCTCCTCCTGACGAAGCTGCTGGTTGAAGTGATATGCGTGGGGCTCCCCACATCGCCTCGGTCCCTTGGCTATTGACCCCTGGACTTCATGCCCTGACGCCTATTTCACTGATTCATCTGGTAAATCGGATGGCTTTCTCATCCTGGACGTCCTTTTTTTTTTCTCTTTTCCCCTCTCTTTTTGCAATTGTTTTCAGCATTCCTCTATTTCTTACACAACCAGGGAACTGCTCACTTTTCTACTTGCTAAGAGGGGTTTATAGTTCTATATCAGGATTTATTGTGATCTTGCATTAAGTTCCTTTTTCTTCTGTCTCCCTGGGGACGCCCGGTGTGAGACTTCATGTGATTTATGATTTATTGGCATTGATATGGTTTTCCAGGGCTAATTATCCATTTGTGCACACATATATATGCTGCACTTTGCCTTGACATTGTATTGCTATGTCATAGTCATATGGGACTTCTGGCTGTGTGTTTTGTCTTTTAATGGTTTTATTATGTCTAATAAATATTGCACATAATTTCAACATTGTCTTGTGATTTTGGGTGTGCGCCTTGTATGCATGGATCTTTTTCTTCTCCTCAAAACAGAATTCATCATCTTTCCTCCATCTCACTCTACCCCTCCACCCAGTGGTGTATCCAGGGGGGGGCAGCCGGGGCATGTGTCCCGGGCGCAGCCGACAGGGGGGCGCCAGCGGGCCGCCTTATGATGCGGCGGTCCAAGGAGGCTTTTTGTCGAGTCATACCCAGGGGTCGGCAGGGGAGGGGGAGCGGGGGCTGTCTAATTATACTCACCTGCTCCTGGCGCGGTCGCTGCAGGTCCCTGGCTCCCCTGCTTCTTCCTATACTGAGCGGTCACATGGTACCGCTCATTACAGTAATGAATATGCGGCTCCACCTCCCATAGGGGTGGAGCCGCAGATTCATTACTGTAATGAGCGGTAATGGTGACCACTCAATACAGGAAGAAGCTGCCGGCGCCGGGGACGCAGGGACTGCACCGCGCCAGGAGCAGGTGAGTATAACGGGGAGCACAACGCGATATTCACCTGCTCCTCGTTCCAGCCGCCACTCCATCTTCAGAGTCTTCTGCAGTGATGCTGAGGTCAGAAGGCCCGGTGACGTGGTTAGTGTGCGCCCTCTGCCTGAACGTCAGTGCAGAAGACGCTGAAGATGGAGCGGCGCCGGAAAGAGGAGCAGGTGAATATTGAAAGTGCCGGGGGCCTGAGCGACGAGAGGTGAGTATGTGATTATTTTTTTTTTTTTATCGCAGCAACATGAAATGGGGCAAGTGTCTGTATGGAGCATCTTATGGGGCATAATTAACGTTTGTGCAGCATTATATGGCGCAAGTGTCTGTATGGGGCATAATTAACGTTTGTGCAGCATTATATGGGGCAAGTGTCTATATGGGGCATCTTATGGGGCCATAACGTTTGTGCAGCATTATATGGGGCAAGTGTCTGTATGGGGCATCTTATGGGGCATAATTAACGTTTGTGCAGCATTATATGGCGCAAGTGTATGTATGGGGCATAATTAACGTTTGTGCAGCATTATATGGGGCAAGTGTCTGTATGGGGCATCTTACCGGGCCATAATGTTTGTGCAGCACTATATGGGGCAAGTGTCTGTATGGAGCATCTTATGGGGCCATAACGTTTGTGCAACACTATATGGGGCACATGTCTGTATGGAGCATCTTATGGTGCCATTATTAACATTTGTGCAGCACTATATGGGGCAAATATCTTTATGGAGCATCTTATGGGGCCATAATCAACGTTTCTGCAGCACTATACGGGGCAAATGTCTCTATGGAGCATATTATGGGGCCATAATCAGCGTTTCTGCAGCACTATATTGGGAAAATGTGTCTATGGAGCGTCTTATGGGGCCTTTATTAACCTTTATGCAGGATTATATGGAGCTCCTGATTCAATTTGGATATTGAAAAACACTTAACCTACTGATGTTTCAATTAATTTTACTTTTATTGGTATCTATTTTAACATTATGGGGATTCAGGAATGTACCTTGGCTTGGTCATGCAGTTTCAATAGAGTTAAGGGTCAAATGGGGGTGGTTTGGAGGGGCCAAACTGATCCTTTGCCCCGGGTGCAGGAAAGGCTAGATACACCTCTGCCTCCACCAGACCTATCCATCAATGTCAATGACTTCTCACTTTCCCCAGTCCCACACGCTCGTTGCCTCAGGGTGATCCTCGACCCTGCCCTCTCTTTCAAGCCACATATCCAAGCCCTTGCCTCCTCCTGCCGGCTCAAACTCAAAAATATTTCCTGGATCCGTGCATTCCTTGACCATGAAACCACATAAACACTAGTGCACGCCCTTATCTCCCGCCTCGACTACTGCAACCTCCTACTCTCTGGCCTCCCCTCCAGCACTCTGGCACCACTCCAATCCATCCTACACTCTGCTGCCCAACTAATCCACCTGTCTCCCCGTTACTCCCCAGCCTCTCCTCTCTGCCAAGCCCTTCACTGGCTTCTTATTGTCCAGAGGCTCCAGTTCAAAACCCTAACTATGACATACAAAGCCATTCACAACCTGACTCCTCCATTCATCTGTGACATAATCTTTCGGTACTTACCCACAAGCAACCTTTGATCCTCTCAAGATCTCCTTCTCTACTCCCCTCTTATCTCTTCTTCCCACAACCGCATACAAGACTTCTCCCGTGCTTCCCCCATACTCTGGAACACTCTACTCCAACACATCAGACTATCGCCTACCACGGAAACCTTCAAAAAGAACCTGAAGACCCACCTCTTCCGACAAAACTACAACCTGCAGTGATCCCCAGTCTACTGAACCGCAGCGTGACCAGCTCTACCCTCTCCTAGAGTATCCTCACCCATCCCCTGTAGACTGTGAGCCCTCGCAGGCAGGGTCCTCTCTCCTCCTGTACTTGTGTGTGCCTTGTTTTACTCATGTTTATTGTACTTGTCTATATTTGCCCGTTTCACATGTAAAGCGCCATGAAATAAATGGCGCTATTAAAATGTATAAGAAGAATAATTTTACATCTTAAAAATATATTAACTGGCTCAATTTTCATTTTGTGCTTTATTGTCCTCTTCTTCCAAGAGCCATAACTTTTTTCCTTCTGCTGACATAGCCGTACGAGGCTTATTTGTTGTGAAACTAGTTGCAACTTTAAACCACACCATTAATTTTACCACATAATGTACTGAAAAATTTCAGGTTTGGTGAAAAAACAAACAAATTCAGTCAATTTTTTTGTTTTTACTAAGACTATTGTATGATTAGATTTTTTTTAGTGTTTACAGCTTTAGTTTTTACTCGTACCATTTCAGGGTGTTTTCACTATTTCAATCCATTTTATTGCCTCTTTTTGAGGTTGAGCAGTTACCAAAAAAATGCTATAAGTGTAGAGTTTTGGTTTTTTTTTCCAACACATGGGCTAATTGATTTTCTTTTAAACGATCGTACTTTTGTGGGTGAGGATTTACTGAACTTTTTATTTGGGAAGAAGGGACGATTTGACTGTAACTCATTGCGGTTTTACATAGGGCTACACCTCTAGCGACCATGGCAGAAGCTTTAAGTTTTTCCTATGTGTATCCCATCCCTCTGAACGCACCTCTACGTACTGTTTCTCCACTGCCTCGGGTTCATGATCTTGTATAAAATACACAGGACATGATTGAAATCATTAATTTA